>NC_133932.1:39171179-39489929 GCF_031877795.1 Strix aluco
GACTGCAGGGTTTGTGTGTTGTTTTTTAATGCTGGTTATTGTGAAATTTATCCATTTACTGTCCTGTGTTGAATAAAAATAGATTCTACTTTAAAAGAGAAATGCTGATTACTTAAACTTTTATATCTCCATGAAGAAATGCTCCATTTATTGGTTGGAAAGATAGACATCCCTGCTGGAGCAGTGCTCCTATCTCTTGTGAGGGTAATGAAAATGGTTCATTAGAACAAATCGGAACCTTTTGTTTTGAAAAAAGTGCCCTTCTCACCTTGAGCATGTCAGTTTTTTTCATTTTGTGGGATTGTGAGTTGTTCAACATCAGTATTTCCAATCAGCTGCATCAGGTGGGTATATTCTGCTTACTTTTTTGGTCTACTAGGGAAGGAGGACACTCATCAGAGTCAGGGGCTGAGTCCAGCTCCTACAGCATAGTTTTAAGGTGACTTTTTTTGTTGCCTGCTTTGCTTCCTCTTCAATTTATATGGAATTGAAATTGAAAAGCTTCATCATTTCTCTCTAGCCCTAATAATCTCAAACATTTATTGTCTTGATTCTGTTATGATGTTTGGGGTTTGTGTGCCTCTACCAGAGACACAGTGTCCAAACAACAGATGCGCTGAGAAAAACTCCGTGGAAAGGAAAACAATTTCTTGGTAGAAGAAAGCGTCTGAGGGTCTTGGACAGAATTTGTGATCGAAATGTGCCCAAAGTGCCTCCCAGAAATAGGCAAATAATAGCTGGGGTGTCTTATAAAAGACAGGAGGCTTGGATCCAAGTTGCTGTTATGCCTGATTTGGAGCTGGAGCCTCCAGCAGCACCTCATGAGCGCCCTGGCTGTTGCCAGACGCACTGTTGTGGAGGTTTGTCTCCATTGCACGTAGGAAGGGTTAATAGGGTGGGAAAAAGATGAATAGGTAGCAGGGAAGGTGGTGTCATTTTCACAGGTTGCTTTGAGACTTCTTTTGCCTGTAAGTTGAACTGCTAACCTACTCCATGCACTAAGATGCACCTACTCCCGTATGTCTTGCCAGTTAGGAAATTCCAGAAGGGATTCTGCCATCCATTTTGGGTGGTTATTGCATGTGTTTCTGGCATAATATCCTTAGAATAACAATGGAAGTCCACCATGTGTGTTTGTGCCAGTGCCACGCTGCCTCAGATTTTGGCTGACCTCATGTTTACGCTTGGGAATCTGTTTGGCTGCTGCGGGTAGGTTTCTTCTGTGACTGATGTGTGACGTTGAGAAGTGCTGCTCAAAATTAGGTAGGTGTAAGATGGTATAAATGAAATCAGAGGATGTTTAGGGCTGTTGGAGGCTACTGGTCTTCATATGGAATTAATTTGAGGAAGACTGTTACAATCCCATCAGATGATGAGGCCCAGATTCTGTAACAGTGGTGTTCTCCAGTATAAATGAAATTTTATGGCCTACATATTATATAGGAGGTTAGATTACATTATTTCACGATTTCTCCTAACCTCAGCGGTTATCTGATACAATGTTCTGATTGCTGACCTATGTCACCTTCACCTTACAGCAAGTCTGTTTTGGTTTTGCTTTGCTCTCTGCTAAACTAGCCACACAATGGTACGGGCTCTTCTTCCTGCCCTCCTCTCGCAGCCTGCCATGCCTGTGGAGGGGCTGTAGAGAGTTGACTGGAAGGTTTGCATCTGCGTCCTCTGGGGCTTTGGTAACCTTGAACTACATTTTTCTGCCATGCTGAGTTAAAAATCTGACTGTTATCCTTAAAGCTGGGGAGGAGGGAGGAGAGGATTTAACTGCTGGTGCGCTTCAGCCTCATGTCCAGTGACCTTAACGTTGTGTTACATGTCTTGCTGCCTCAGAGTTTATTAAACTCGATTGCTATGAAATGTTGGTTGTTCCCTTCTTTGTCTCCCTTCTTTTGGTTAGTTTCCAGTTTGGAATAAGGAGAGAATTAATTAACATCACCAGCTGATGCTTGGGGTTTATTTTTTTTCTTCTGTATTTCTCTCTTGGTGAAGTATACCAGTTACCCTTCTGCTGCAGTGAAACTTTCACAGCTCTGTAAGCTATGAATACAAGAGCCAAACTTTCTTTAGATATATTTCAGGGAACCTGCTCATCTCCTGCATCAGAAGATTAGCTGTCAAAAATGTGTTGAAAGTCTCTTTTGATGTACTTACCTAGAGGATTTTAAGGATGTCTTGTTCACCTCATGATGATACTGGGGATAGGGTTTCTCTCCCTCCTTCCCTTGTAAAAGCAGCTGACAAATACTTAGCCACATTTCCACAATACTCCCTTTGGTCCAGTTATTTGGTTCAGGCAGAGGAGGACACTAAACTGACTTCCTATGTACGTAAGTATAAACATATACTTACATACCTAAGTATAAACATTGGAATGCTGTTAAAATGCTGATGCACCAGGTAATGTGTCAAACTTAGGTGGGATTGCAGAAACATTTCTTTCCTGGTGATTGATTACAGTCTTCACTCGAGGCTTTTCCAGCCATTCAGAAATGGAAGACAATTAAGAATTCTTTTTATTAATGTTTTATACCGCAACTTTACATTGTAAGGGACTGTCTTTCTGGTTGAGAGTTGATCTATGGGTTTGTACGCACAATAAGGGTATGTACACACATCCATAGAATAGCCTTGCTTGTGGCTGTTAAATAACTCTCCAGAGAAGGTATATCTGCATCCCAGTGAGACTTAAAAAAAAAAAAGAAAAGGGGGGAAAGGAAAGTAAAGTACCTGTTAGCATAAACCAGCAGAAGGCTGCATTCAAGAGCTTGAAGAGATTTCATCTACAAAAGAGCAAGGGCCTTTGTGTATGAAAAATCAGCTACAGGTTAAAAAAAGAGAAATGCAAAGTCAGAAATATGGTTCAGTTTTGGGAATGAAAAGAAAGAGGACATCAAATGATGACGCATAATTGAAATGCAGGGTATAATTGGGGTGCCATAGAAATGGGAATGTGGGATGGGGTAATGGTAAAAATGCAAAGAAGGCAAAGCGCAATAAGACTGAGTTGACTGGAAAACTACGAAGAGAGGTGAAAATCTGGTGTTGGGATTAAATAAAAAGGGAGGGGAAGAGCCACCTCACCCCAGAGGTACTGTGTGCTGAGCAGTGTTTGCAGGTGGGAACGAGTGGGCTGCTCTCCCCCTCTGCCTCTGTCGAGCACCAGGCTCGGCCTCGTGGGAGCCTGGGAGCCCCAAGGGACGAGAGGGCTGCCATGGCTGGACGTGGAGCTGGTCAGCTGCTCGATCACTTCCCACGTAGTACTTGGGCATATGTAACCTGTAAGATACCTAGATGCTTTGGCCTGAGCAACCTTTTCAACTGCCCATGGGTTCATTTGAAGTTTGGCATTTTTGTGCTCACAGCTGTAACTTTTATTTTTTTCTCTCCAAGAGTCAGTTGGTTGCTGTGCTTGTAAAAAAACACCTGTGAGGGTTGGGATGATGTCCTGTCTCAGCGCTCCAGCAACCAAGGGCTTCTGCGGGTCCCTGTGGAGCTGTCACGGGACTTGCATCCAGTAGTGTTCAGTTGATTTTTCATTTTTTGGCATCAGAGTGCTCCTTTGCTTGTGTGATAGCAGGTTGGATGAGCAGCTAATAGGAAACCTGAGTGGGGCTGAAATTCTGGATGTCCTTTCTAGGCAAGGTGCAGGCCTGTCCATGTGGAGCCCACTTTGAATTACTTCCATCATCTTCAGGTTACTGCAGTTACTTGAATCTGGGCTCAGGGCTAGAGGTGGTGCTTCAAAAATAAACATCTTAGAACCTCAATTACTCTGATATTTGCATTTATTTGCCATCATGCTAATCTTTTCTCCTGCTCTAATGACATTTATAGTGTGTTTTTAAAAGTACAACAGAAAAATTTGAACTAAAACTTGCTTCTCATTTTTCCTCACCCCTAGAGGTCACTTTCTTGCATAAACCTGGCCCTGAGCTTGTAAGGTTTCTCCCAATATCACAGGATGCAGATTTTGTATTTGTTAGAAAATTGGCTTTTTGTGGCCTGCTGTCTATGACTGAGTAATTTCTTTTTTCTTTGTTTCACATAAAGATTCACAGAAGGCAAAACCTTGGCAAGATGATATTACATGGAAGAACTGTGACAGAGTGGGGTGAGGTAAGTTGCTTAACCTTTCCCAACTGTGAGTACTTTAGCAGTTGTACTCAGACTGCAGTGAAGGTGTAATCCCTTCCAGCCTTTATGCCTAGGAACCAATTCCCCTTTCACTTGTGTGGCTCAGGAGGAAGCCTTTGGAGAATCCAGAATTTAAGTCCTTGCCATCTTGGTCACTGAAGTCCTTTTTAGTTTATCTAGTACCTAAATCCTTAACAGGTGGCCTGAATTTCTTAGGTTATTCAGAAACTAGCAGCAGCTTCTTGCGTTGAGACCAGAACTCGAAGCAGCAGCCTGAGTTCATATGCTAAATTGAGGGATACAGACGCGCCTGTATATATCTCTGTGTGTGTTTATATACACAAACACACACACGAGTTACAGCACAAATTGGGATCAAGCCAAAAGGGCTGGATTTCACTGCCCAATAAGTACAGGTAGTCTAGCTCAAAAGAGAAGTGACAAAATGATAATTAACTTCTGGGTTCTCGCCTTCTCTTTTTCATGATACAAAGGGTAATTGGTATAAGCAGCCAATTGTAGCCAAGTGATGTCCAGGCAAAACTTCTGGAAGGAGTAGGTTTCTTCTGAATCTTCTGCTAAACACAGTGATGTTATTTCTGCTGCAGAGGACAGAGTATTATATTTGAGTCTGAGTCACCCAATTTCACCACAGGCCACATGTGACTTCAGCTTAATAAGTACAGCAGGTTCTGAATCTATTCTTAAATCGCTCTGATCATCTGGCAAGAAACAGCTGAACGTTGCATTGTTCTGTGGCAGAATCCGCAGGTTTGGTTTTATACCAATAGGTGTAACGGGATTTGATTTAGTCATCCCTGTTAGAAGTCTTTATAAAACTTCCTCCCCCTTTTCCTCTGGCTGCAGCTTTCCAGTTACATGAAAGGAAGAAAGCATGTTAATGAAGAACAGAAGAGGTCACAAAAATGTATCAAAGCATATTCTCTCTCCCAAATAGACAAAGGATCTGAAATGGCATGCAGGGTCAGCCACGCTGGGGTGACCATCACCCCACCCAAATGTGCATGTGTTCAGCTTGGCACCAGCTCTTCACTTTCCTCTTGGCTGTGTCAGGGGTTTAGAAGTAAGAAAGTTTCTTTGCTTGCTTGGCACTGAGGGGAATCCACTACCACAGCTGGTCTGCGTCTCTGCTTGCAAAATGGTGCAGTTGCTAAAAGTGGAGGGAAATAGAGGGAAACCTTCTGGTTTCCTTGCTCTGATTTTTACAGTGGCAGTTCTCAACATAGGGGTCACCAGTCCAGAAAGGTAGAACTGGACTTACTGACAAATCTGGGGTGCAGGCAGAGAAGCCTGAGAATGTGTGTTTTAGGACTGATACCTGTATTAGAGCTGCATTAGACAGACTAAATTCTCATACGCTTTGTTGTCAGGCAAATCACGAGATGCTAAACTTACCCCAGATTTTGGCAAGTAATTTTTTGAGAAGGATGAAATCACTCTCCAGCAAAGTACCTTGAAATGGTGAATGCGTGGAATCCCCTGAGCATCTGAAGTAGAACTAACATACCTAGTTCTCAGAACAATTTTCACTATCATTTCGAATGAGACCTCTTAGTAAAAAGGTTACAGATGATGTAAGTTATACAGTAACAGAGAAAACAAAGCTCCTGTATTTGCCTGCTTGAAATCCTCTAATAAAATAATGCATCCATTGAAGGAGCATCTAAATGTCAGTTCTGTGTGTGTCATCAGAAAAGAAATGTTATTTCTCAGCCTTCCCAGACCCATAAAAGCAGTCAAAATGGATGATTAGCAGCTCCCATACGTTCACCTTATGCCTCCCTGTAAACATCAGGAACTGCCTTCTACGTTGTTTTTACTGTCTCTGTTTTTCAAGCACAGTTGAAATTGTCCACAACAATGGGTTCTGCTGAGAACAACAACAAACCACCCTGTGATAAACTGTCTTGCTAGTCTTATTTTTTAGGCCAAAAAGTGGATCTAGTAAGCACTTGGGTGCTGTGTGACTTTCCAGCAAGTTTAGTATTCTGTGGCATGAGTCTATTTTCAAGCAAGTTTGTCCAAGCAATTACTTTGTGAATTACAGTTTGATTCACCCAGAATCAAATCCTGTATCATTTTGGAGCATGCAGCCTTTGCCGGGCTCTGCCCATACAGGTATCTGGGCTGTCTGTGGCAGCTAGTGCTCACTGGGGGGATGTGCTGGCTGGCAGAGGCTGGGCCAAGGGCAGGATGCTTTCACAAAGTGATCCGTGGTGATGGATTTCATGTCTCAGGAGGGTTCTGCTGAGCTTAAACCTCCTCACCTTTAGAATATGAAGCAGAGCCAGTTGTTGAAGCTGGCAGGCTCTCAAACAACCGTGTCAAAAGAAGCATGGAGCAGATGCACCCAGGGAGCAGCAGCACTGGGGAGAAATGGGACTCCAAAGGCGTGAGAAGAGCATGCGGCTGCTCTCAGGTAGTGGTAGAATGTCTTAATCTTGTAGAAGGTTTGGATATCCTTGTGGAGGACTCCATGGAAATTCCTACAAATAATATTCAGCAGTGCAGAAACAACTAGTACTGGTGATGTTTTGCGTATTGCAATATGATGCTATAGCATGCTAGCAATATTTAATTCATGGTAGCCACCACACATGTCGGGGTATGTGTGTGGTTGGGGGAGCATGTTCGTAATGCATGCTATACTTAGGGACTCACACAGACATGTATGTGCACATAGACGTGCACACGAACCAGGCACGCCTCTGAACAGCAGCTCTTCAGCAACAGATTCAGGTTCTTCAAATAAAACTCTGGTCTTCGTCACTCATTCAGAGAACATGGTGTGATTGGGTTGGAGGAGGGGAGAGGGATGTGTAGAAGACAAATAGACCAAAAGCACCATTTTATTAAGAGAAACAAAGTGATTTGTTGCCTTTTGGCCTTCTCCCCAGCGAGCGTGAAGGTTAAGCACTCATACGCTCCAAAGCAATCAGGGCTCGGCATCTCTGCAGGAATCCTGCTTTGTCAGCAAGTGATTCTGGCTCTGTCGATTTTCAGTTGCCCGTGGGCACCGTTTTCTTGGGCAGAGGGATGACGTGGATCTGGTTGCACTGCTGGCAGGAATGCCGGATGGCAAATGGGGAAGACTGCGCCCCTTGGATGAAATGGGCCAGCCATGGCGGGTGAAGACCACGGGGCAGGTAGTGGGGAGCAGAGCACTGGTCAGAGGAGGTGATGATGGAAGAGCAGCAAAAGAAACAACAAAGAAAAGAGTAAAAGTGCAGGGAAAAGGTGTGGGATTGGAGAGGAGAGCTGGGCACAATGCTGTGCCCTTTTTAGTGGAGAGCTGCTGGGTTTTTATTTTATTTCTGTGTGTTTACTTTATATGTTCTTGATCTTCTCAGTTTCTTGTCCAAAAATTTGTTTGCTGCCTACAGGAAGTTGTTAGACAGTGGCTAAGAGTCAACAGTGCATTTTCATCAAACACTTGGGCGGAGGGAGAGATCCAAGGAGGAGAAAACCTTCACACTCAGTGTCCAGGTTGTGTGGAAACAGCTGAAGGTGGGAGGATAAGGATTTTTAAAAAAAAAAAATCCAGGTGAATCCAGTGAAATCCATTCAAAGAAGGAAAAAGAAGGAAGAAAGGTGAAAGAGGAGGATGAAAAACCAAGAAGGAGACATGGCTTCAGCTGTGTTGGAGCATGACAGGAGAGGAAAGCCCCTCTGGAAGAAGCTTCCCACTAAAAGCTGTCATGCCAAAAGCCCGCGGGGATGGCTGCGAGGGTTGTCCCTGCTGATGGTCCCTGAGCTGCTCTCCTCAATTTTGAGGCTAAATACATGCTGTAGAGCTAGCACCAACATGGTGGGGTTGTGTCTTTCCCTGTGCAGGAGCTAGGAAGGGAAGCACTGGCCTGAGCTTGTTTTCTTTGCCTCTTGCAATATCTTGGACTTGAATGTTCACATCTCAAAGCCAATGTTACTGGTCTCAGGTTTGCCTGGGGCCACTTCTAAGAAAGGGAGGATGCAGGAGGGGAGGGGAGGTATGGGCTGAGACCCAGCACCATGGTGAAAACGGGCTGTGCAGGGCAAAATCCAGTGGAAGATGGAGAAAGGGTAGTGAAAAATATTTACCAAAAATAAAACTAATTCAGTTTTTGTGGGAGTCACTCCCTCCCCCCATGAGCTACTTCCATTTCATCTTCAGCACTGCCTTTTCTCCTGACCATACCATTAATTTATAATGTTTACTGTTTTCCTCAGGAAATGAAGTGTTATTATTGAATGAAAATCTCAGTTCAGTTTTGTTCCTTGGTGAAAGTTTCTGGCTTTCAAAGTTGTAGAGCAAAGCTCATGTACGTGACCTGGATGAACAGTCAGGTTCAGAAGGTAGGAGACAAGCTAAAAAAAAAAAAAGTACAAATGTGTTATTTGAAAGCAGACGCTAATGATTTCTCATGCAATCTTTTGAGTGTCTTTGGTCGTGACCTGTGATTTTTTAGAAATGGTGACAATATTAACGGAGACGTGTGATGGGTGATTGTCTAGGTAACGCTACCAGGGACAAGAGTTATTGAACTCAACATAATTTTGGAAACTGCAAGAATAGTTAAAAGTTTCTGCTTTTCATGCAGCCTTCAGTATTCTGGTGGAGCGGATCAGGCACTTTCAGTGCTTCCTAAGGCTTTTGTCATCCTTTTCACACAGTACCTGTGGCTCTGTTCTGGCCTCCCACCCTAAAAGATGAGACTAATCTCTTTATTGAGAAAATGTGCTTCTGCCCATTAATGGAAACAGGACTGAATGATCTGTGCAAGCAGAACAAATATGAGAAAATAAGTGTTATAGAAAAATGTTATATATTTGAGATATTATCTAGCTATCTATGGAGGTCTGTATTTTTAAAAATGATGTTAAAATAGAAGGTCTAATTTTTTATGTATTGTAAAGAACTATGCAAAGTCCTTTTATGCTGACCCCCCAGGAATTCACATGGCTAGCTCTGATTTTTATCGGACGCAGGTGTGATGCAGTTGAGGTAGAGTCTCCCACCCAGGGTCTGAACTTTGCCAATGCACCTAACTTGCTCAAAACAACTCCCAGGTAGTGAAACATTTCGTAGCCATTCCAGCTGATGTGATGGTGGGTCAGTGTTATAAGGAGGGGGTGAGCAACAGTGTGCAGACAAGGAGGCACGCAGGGATGAGTCACGGATGCAGCAATGATTGCCTCCTGCTCTGTCCATGTCAGGTCTTAAGCCCAGACAACAAAGTGCATGAATGTCCCCATCCCCAGGTGCCCCACATCTCATGAATGTGTGGAATATGTTACTCCAGGCTGGCACCGGTATTGGCAACCCTTCATTAATCTTCAGGTTTCCAAGACTTTAGGGTGTCTGAGGTCTGCTTGTCAGAACGATGGAAAGAGCTGATTTACAGTGAGTCACTGAACAGCTCTGAGCTTCTCAGATGGCAGTGTCCCAAAACAGGCATCTGAAGTAACTTCACTTTCCTGCACCACATAAAATGCCAGGCAGTTTTCTTCAAGTTGAGCCATATATCGCTTCCCTCCCGTTTGGGAGTATGGGCTGCGGCCCCCGCTTGGGCTTTCCTGCCAAGAGCATGAGCCAACCTTGTCCAGTAGAGGCAATTGACTTTTCCATTTCTTGGCTATCATCGCTATGAATGATCTAGCGGGTTACTCCAGACACAGTTAATTTCATTTATTTTTTTCTCATCAGCTCTCGAAAGTTCCAGTTGGGTCTGCTAATTTCTTCCATAACCTTATGAAA
Organism: Strix aluco; assembly: GCF_031877795.1. Lineage (NCBI taxonomy): Eukaryota > Metazoa > Chordata > Aves > Strigiformes > Strigidae > Strix > Strix aluco. The sequence continues at coordinate 39,181,084 of NC_133932.1, forward strand.
ACAAAACTTTTATAGCTGGGCTTTCCCAGAAGATCTATATCAGGGATCCGGCACACTGGCAGTGTGTGTTGTTAGCAGCTAGTTAGGGTCCGTGCATGTATGTATGTATTGTATGCTTCATGTTGCATACAGCAGTGCCTTGGGCAAGATCATAAGGCACTTGGGTACTCTTGGCTCCATGTCAGTACTTTAAGTGAAGGCCTAAGAACAGATAGCTGGATTATGGAGATGGGAGAGGAGTGAGAAACGGAGGGAAGAGGTGGAAAATGGAAAGCAGAGATGGAAAGGAGCCTGAAAATCAAGCAGAGAGGTTGCAGGATTGCTGCAACAGAAGAGGGTGCGGCCAAGTCTCTCTGTAGAGACCTGGCAGCACATGGCACCGTGGCACGGGGTATGGCGATGCCTGAGGTCCTGCTTGCTCCTGGCAGAGAGAAGGGGTCACCTGGGGAGGTGATGTAAAGTGCTCTTAGCAAAATCAGGACTTAGGGTTTTCTGTGCCACTGCGTCGCAGGGCCTGAGCCAAGGACCTGATGCTAGTGCTGCAATGAAAAGAAACGCTTGTGGAGGCTGAGCTTCCTCCACACCCAGCAGGGAGCAGGGAAAGGCAATGGGTTTGCACCACTGGGAGACCTTCAGGAAATCAACTTGGGGAGCTGCCAGGTATTGCAAGTGCTTTAGAAAGCAGATTACTAAAAAAAATGCTAAAGTAGAGCTGGAGAAAGTAGTTTTTTTCCTCAGTAGACAAAAGAGGAAAGCCAAGAAATGCCAGATGCTGTAATGGACACATGCTTTCATAAAGTGGAAGGACCGCCTGTGGCTTAAGACTGCTCTTCTCCAAGCCAGTACTGCACACGTGGACAAGTATGTGTGAGTTAACAGGGTTTGCTATTTTTACTTTCCCAAGATTTGAGCCTATGTGTTGAAACACAAACAAGAACTACTGGTACCAGAATTTTAGCAACAATTGTAAACAGAATAAAGGCAGTATTATCACCAAGGTGGCCAGCATTGTTGGATTAAAGAGCAAGGCTGGTTCCCAAGTGAGTAATACTACATTTCCAGCCTACAGGCCTCTATATCTGCACCCTGGTGCCTTGGACCAGCCACATCAGGAGATCCCTTCCAGCCCACGTTCCTGGGGGTTTGTCATGGAAACTGGGATGTGGGCAATTACAGCTGCACAGTGTGGATTGGGGCTGGGGCTAGGGTGAGCAACAGACACAGAAATGGGGCTGGAGCCAAGAGTGAGGTGGGGAGCTGTGCTGCTGCATGGTGAAGGGCCAAATGCAGGCTTTCGGGTCCCGTATAGACAAATTATGTAAAGGTCCCAGTATTAATAATCAGTCATTCTGTAATTAGCATTAAATATGATCATTTCCAGGACTTGTCCTGCGGAAACCTGGCAGCGCATAAAAGAAATGTGCAAAGAAGCAAGCTAAAACTTTTGTATACAGCAAGCCATACGTTTTCCATAGGCTTTTGGAAAGGAGAGTGAGCTGGACTGAAAAGGTCAGTCATGCTCTGCAACAGGCACGATGGAGGAGCTTACACTGGCATAACCATCAGTTTAGCTATTAACAGCATAACTGCCATGAAAAGTTAACTCCTGCGTAGACTGACCCTAACTCAGATGTTTGTGGGGGAGAAAAATCTAGAAGCAAGAGTGGTGAGACACCAAAGACGGTGAAAGGAGGGAGAGAAGACCGAGTGAAGCAGGGAGGGGAAGAGAAGCTGGGGGAGTGAAGGGGAAACCTTCCCAGCTCTAAAGGCAATCAGACGTTTTAGTAGGTTTGAGAGAAATGGCGGGGAGAGGTGAATCAGTAAACCAAGGCCCTGTGGGAATGTGGAGACAGACTGACATGTGCAAGAGACCTACAGGGGAAGGGGGGGACCTGCAAGACAAGGGATTAGTGGGTAGAGGAAGCAGCTGAGAGGCTTAGATAGGGAGTAGGTAAGAACAAAAGTTGATTTTTAAAAATTATTATTCTCTGCTTTTTTCTTCCAGTCAGACTTTGTTCAAAGTATGACGCTGTCCTTAAAATACTTGGCTTGAGTCATGCTCCAGCTGCCCATCACCTTCTCAGGCCAGGCTGCACCTTCCCATTTCCAATGGTCCAGGAAGCATTTCCAAATACAACCTTAGACCCTAATCAGCCCCCTCCATAGGCACCAAGGTACTTTCTGAGCTTTGCACAAAACCCAAGGTTTTTTCTACCCAGCCTTGACCGCAGACTCTCCCTGCCCTTCAGGTGGGGTGAGCTATTTGGTGCTGAGTCCACCCAGGAAGGTGCAGGGCAGGAGCAGGCACGACAGGCAGGGCCCTGAGAGGTCTTGCTCCATCACAGAGGACAAGGAGAGCTGAAGTGCAGCAGAGAGGAGGAAACAGGGTTCAGCGATGACTCATGGAAATGCGTTTCTCTGAGGAAAAGTGAATGGGAGATCTTTCACTGAAAGGTTTAACTTATCTGGGTTTTTTCCCCATGTAAATCCCTTTGAAGATTACCACCCTGCACTCCCCCAGTTTGGATGTGCAGCTGCTCACAGCAGGTTGCAAGGGGCACTTGGTTTCTCGAGTGCTGCAGGAAAACTAGGTTTTGAAGAGACTGGGGGTCATGGTCTGCAGTGGGTGCCACCGTGTGAGCACAGCGACTTCAGGACTGGTGAAGCAAACCCTGGGAACCCTGTCCTATGGCTGTAAATAGGTGACTGATTGACGGAGATGTTTCAGGGACAGGACAGATTTTGGAAGACTATTTCAAAAGGATGTTGCCTCCTCAAGACGTGTCTGACAGGGGCAGCTCCTCAGAGGGGCCGCACAGGCTGGCAGTCCATGGGAAAGGTGAGCGGAGGCAGTGGCGGTGCCGTCCCTGCCTTCTCCTCGATGGCTCACTGCCTCGGTCCCTTCTGCATATTTGCAGCTATGGGCGGGGGGAACAGAGTGGATGGGGATGGGTGCCATGCCACCCCATGCCAGCCCTGCATGGAGAGTGGCTGGGGCAGCCCTCTTCATCCCTAAAGCTTTACACTTGCCCTTTAAGCAGGGTTTGCCGCAGGGGGGGGTCTCGACCCATGGAGAGACAGTGTGGATGTTTGTGCCTTGACAGCAGCGAGTCCAAGTGCAAATCATGTGTAATCTGAATATCCTACAGTTACACCTTGGAAACCCTTAATAAAGCTGGCTCTGAACCTCATAGGTGGAGCAGACCCTGGAACTGGGAGACAGAGGCGCCTTTTTTACTCCTTGGGAGCACCCGCCAGGGTAAGTGACATCTGGCTGGGGCATCGCCAGATCATCAGGCCAAAGGCTCAAGCCCCACAGCCCTCTGAAAGCCACATCTACTTTTCAGAGTTGTGTGTACAAAGTGGTGTGTGTTGGCCTCGGTAAACAACTTAGCAGAGAAGGCAAAGCAGAGCTGTGCAACGCTTGACGTGCCGCCTGCATTCTGGGGGATAATAGCTTAGTGGTGCCCTTAGCTGGCCAAAATGCTCCTTTAAGGCAAACAATGGAAAAACATTGTCTGGCACTGTATTGCCAGGATTTGGCCCAGCTGATGAACTGTTGAAGGGTTCGATAAGATAGGATAATTCTTCCCAGTCATTTCTGCCCCATGTTGCACAGCATATAATGAAATAAGGAGATTCGTGAGGGTTAAACCAGCTAAAGGAAGGCAGCGATCTCATGGAGCTGCACGTCCTCTTTGATGAATACCATCTTTTGTCGCCTTTCAGGCATGGGCCTCAGCTGTGCCTTAGGTTGCATCAGGCTTTTATAATTTCTGAGAACTCAGCTTTTGTAGATTCACTTCTACATGAAAAGTTCTTGAAAAGTTCAGTAATCAGCAATTTTACAGCAAAGCAGTTTTTCCAACAAGTATTAATGTAATTAAGGAAGGGGGTGGGATGTGTGATGGAGCTTAAAAAACACAATTTAAATACACAGAGACACTAGATATGACAAGGAGGATGGAGAGGCAGGAACAGGATCATCACCTGGATTTTGGAGCCTGACTTTTTGCTGGCTGGAGAAGCTGGTTGCTTTCTTAAATAGAAATCAAAAGGTGGATGCTCACCACTGTGAGATTCTCAGTGATGTCCAATCAAATCCTGCAGTGCACCAGTGACCTTGTCCGACCACTCTTGCAGCCAGTCATCATGGGAGGAGGTGTCAGCCTCCTCTACAAGACCAATCACCCCATGTGCATCTCCCAGTGTGAGTGCTCTTGCTGACTCTTTCCAAATGGCTGCGTTTTTGTCATCATGGCCATCTTCCTCAGGTACCTGCTGCTTGTCAAGGTCAATCAAATCACTCGGGAGTGAACCATGGTAAAGTGGGGTAAAGGCAATGCTTAGCGGAGCAGGGTATGAAATGATCAGTCAGAGAAGTCCTGACTGACATACAGAAGCGGTGGGGTTGATGTGGAAGGGCTGCTGCAGTGGGAGAGGCTGCACCTACCTCAGAATAGCCATGGGGATAGCCTACAGGATAGCCTAGGGGATTAGGCTCCAGGATAGCTTACTGGATAGCCTGTGGGATAGACTGCAAAATAGCCTAGAGGATAGCCTATGGGGTAGCCTCCAGGCCAGCTTACGGGATAGACTGTAACATAGCCTGGGGGATAGCCTAGGGGATAGCTTACAGGATAGTCCATGGGAGAGCCCTACAGTGGCAAGGACTTTCTTCTGGAAGACTTTAAGTGTCTGCTCCAAGCTGGCAGAGGAAGGATGTGAAGCAAAGGCTTGCACCTCCCCAAAGTGTCCCCTTGCTGCTGGCTCTGGGGGCATTAGCAGTACCACTGGCTCTGGTCCAAAAGACCAGCCTGGGACTGGCTTGGGGACCCGCTCAGCCCTGCCAGCTCTTAGGAATCCCCTTCACACAGCGAACGAGCCCTGCCTGCATGTTGCAGAGGGCAGCCGAGGCTGCAGATCATGCTGTAGCCCGCAGGGTCACATTGGTCTCCTCTGCAGGTCAGTTGTATCTCGCTCAAATTGCAGCGAGGGCCTGGGGGTGCACAGGGAAGGCAGCACCAACCCTACTGCCACAAGCCCAACTCTCCCAGACTGCAGCACAAAAGAGGCTGGGAAATGTTTTTGCAGCTCCTCCATCAGAAGCCTCAGACAACACAGATCTACCACTCACAGGCCGAGCTGTTTCCAGCCGCTGTGCGTGCTTGCAGCCCCTCAGCCAGCTTCTCTCCTCTGCGAGGGTGGAGGAGCCGCTGCCTCCAAAGCTCTTTCCCCTCTGTGACCGAGCGTCACCCGCCGCTGCTTCAGCTCCCCACAGGCACAGGCACTGCAGCACAGCACAGACACACAGCAGATGGCATTTGGCACCCGCTCAGAGAATCGGCTGTCGGATGCTTTGCTCCCTCCTGGTTTTCGGCTGTGCCTTCCCATGGGAGACAGTTTTGCCAGGATACTTCACATTCCCTTAAATAACAAATGCCTTTGCTCTGGGGGTGGCAAGGATGATGTTGGGCAAGAGCATGGGCTTATGCTTTCTTCATGCTTCTGGAGCTTACAGGGGAAAAAAAAAAAGCTGCTGCTTTTTCTTTCTGTCCTTGTAATGATAACAGGAGGGATGTGGAAATTAAGCTGCTGAGTTTGGGCTGGGACAGTCTGAGCCCTGGCTGTGGCAGGTGTTTGAAAGGACACTTCCATCACAGGGCACAGCTGGGAGCCTGTCACAGCGCTTGCAGGGTGTGGACAGCTCACCAGAAGGGTCAGTACTAATTACTAATTACAGTCCTATTTCAGCATAAAAGCAAATGACATCTCTCACCACCCCAACGAAATAGGTTTTTCCCCTGTCCCCAGCCCCCCCAGGGGATAAGTGCCACTTGGTCTTGTGTGTAACGGGAGCTGGTCAGCCCCAGGGTCAGAACTACAATGCGGATGCCCAGCAGCTCTCAGCCCGAAAGCCAAGAGGGGTTGTTGCTATGGGAATCGAGAGGGCACTTGCAGACAGCAGCTGGAGCCTGTGTCTTTCCCTGTCCGAGGCAGCTGGATTTGGAGGGAAGTGAAACTAAAAGGAGGTGGCAGAGAGAGACAGAGGCACAGCAAAATGCATGCACGTTAGAGGAGGGACCTTCCCAGAATGAGAGTACAGTGGGATACAGAAGAGCGGGGACACCAAACTGTCAGGCAGCGGTGGCTCGGCTTGGCAGGATAAACCTTATTTTCTGCTCTGCTTGACACTGGAAAAAAAGTCCAGTGAAAGCCCAACTGTAGCAAGATGGGATCTGCCTCCTCAACTTACCGGTCCAAGTGTATTTATTTGGATATTGATGGAAGAATTCAAAAGGTACTTTTGCCATTTTTCACAAAGTAGTGTCTCCGGACGCAGCAGCGGCTGCAGGCTGCGTTTGCTGCACGACCTATTTCTGGAACGCGAGTTAGACGCGTGTTTGCATTCTGTGGGGCTTCAAATCTCTTTTTAAGGGGAAGGGGGGGGGATCTTGAGCAGCTTCTGCTTTGTACACGGATGTTTATTTAAAGGGGAAGGGGAGGCTGGCAGCAGGGGAGGGCTGGGCGCTGCCAGCTCTTGCTACCAGTGTGGGGATCCTTGGTTTAGCAGCCGCGCAGGCTTCCTCTCCCGGAGTAGCGTCGCGATGTGTTTACAAAGTTTTGCCTGTGGAGAGGTTTTCACCCAAGCAGTGGGAGCTGGGAAGCACAGTGGGCTGAGTTATTTGGAGATCGCCTGCCTGGGGGATTTTAACGATGGGCATTTTCCTACCGCCAAGCTGAATGGTGGCAGGTGCCCGGCTGTTGTGCGATGGGGTGTGCCGCTGCATCGCTGCGAGGCTGAGGGGTCCCTGCCACTTTTGCCAAGTTTTTCGTAAATGGCGATAAACGTTAATTAAAACTTTCGCTTTCATTAGCCTGCCTTGTTTGCTTAACCGCGGTTCACGGCACAGGGAAAACTGCGGGATAAATGCATTCTGACTAAAAGGGAGAGCTTGCACACTGTCAAGCTGACAGCCCACTGCTTTTAAACAGAAACAATGTCACCGCATTTTTGCAAATCTTTTTTTTTCTTCTTTTTGTCAACAATTCTTTGGCCACAAACCAAGTGCCTTTTTTGTAAGAGAGTTGCTGCGAGGCTCAAGAACAAGTAAAAAACTCTGACTTGCAAAATTCGAATATCTCTCTCGTCTTCCTGCTCTGAATTTTCATTTCACCCAGCCTCGCCTTTTGTTTCTCCTTTAAAAAGAAACAGCAAAGATACCCTTTCCCTTCCCTCCCCTTTGCTGTATGAGTGACTGCAGAAATGAGGTAAAGGGAGAGCTGATACTCACAGTCCCGTCCCACCGTGCACGCCTCCATTGCCTACGGTTCCCTCTGCCACTGCCCTGGAGACCCACCACGACCGCCAAAGTCGTGTCCTCAGGAACAAGACCTCAGAGAATCCAAATCTGCACCAGGTTCCCCAGAGCAGGCTGCTCCTCTTCATCCATCTCAGGGTTTAGATGTGACGGTGGTCCCTCTGCCTGTACCGGCAGGCAGGAGTGTGCTGGCTCTGCTGAGCTGAAGGCGCCACTTCTCTCTTGCTGGGGTTTAATGTTTTGGTTGCCTGATGGCCCCCAGATGCAAGGCTTGTATGGAGCTCCCTGGCACCTTTACAGTTCAGTATGAAAATGTTTTGGTATTTTGAAAGGGTGGCGAGTGTTTCCATAGATGTTGGTAAAACACATTGTCTGTCGTCTATGCTGCTTTAAAAAAAAAAAAAAGTATTTCTCAGAACCAGTCTCTGGAGAGTACTTTTGACACTAAAAATGCAGAAGAGGCACAGTCGCGTGAGCAAAAAAATGCAAACTCGGGCACTATTAAGGTTTTTTTTTTCCTCAATAAACATTATCTGTTTCTTTTGTCAGATGTGAAATTCCATCTGTGCAATGTTTGGAAGGACTCCTGCAGTAAAAATGCCACGTAAATGGGGTTCACCCAGGGGTAAGGAGGGCATATCTCAGTTTCTCATGCCTCCTCAGTAACAACATCATTAGAAAAGAAAAAAAAAAAAACCACAAAGCAACCCTTAATCTTCCAAGGAATGCAGTATTGGAGGCTTCTAAAGGGAACTCATTAAATCAGTGCTAAGCTACTTGTCAGCCCAGTAATGAGCTTCATTATAACAGCACTTGTAGAGTTTGAAGGGGCTCAGCTCCAACTTGCAACAGGCTTGCTGGGCATCGCAGTCATGCAATAGAACTGGGCATCCTACAATAGCGCTACTTGCGATGGCAATTATTCACAGGTAATTTTTTGTTTCCATGGCCTCATCCTGAATTTCTACCCATGCAGCCACAGGGCATGCTACTGACTTTGGAAGTTGTTTTGCCTCATCACTGGGGTAAGTGAAGGGACAAACCAGGCTCAGAGAGCCATGTGCTGCCTCTCCCGGGAACCTGTGTGTTGCAGATGAGCACTAGAAAGTGCTCTGTGACAGGAGTGTTGAATTAAGTTAAGTAGGTTTGTGTGTCAGCAGGTCCACAGGGGCACAGTGGGAAGGGAAAAGAGATGCAGCAGTCACTGAAGGAGAGTTTGCTGGCTTTGAAACCCTTCTCAGAAGTCATTGAAATAAAGGAGGCACCATCAGCAGCGGTTGAACGCAGGAATACACCCAAGGCCACCATGTCCCAGAGGAAGGGCTGAGGTCCATACCTGGAAGGCCAGTGCTGTGAACACCCAGGAGTCCAGTAGCCTCCTGTGGGAGGGCGGTGGGGTGCTGGGAGCAGAGGGGAACCTAGGTCAGTGCTGCACTGCATCACTTGTACATCGCACTGGGGAAGCCTAGACCTCACCTCCACAACCTCCTCGGCTCCTGCCCTTTCCCCTCGTCCCCACCCTACCTGCACCCTCAAAGGCTCTGGTCATTTGTCACAGTTTGATAAACTGATCTTTCAGAAGCATGGGTAGGCACAAAATTGTCTTCACCAAAGCTGACTGCAGGGACAGGCTCTCTTCCAGTAGGCAGAGTTGACTGAGCATCTCCCCATCCTGGGGCAGCAAGGGCTCTGCTTGGGAGGGACACAAGGTGACCCACCTCAGCCCAGCAGACACCAACCACAGTACCCCCACAGGCACCTGAGCTCAAGATCCCCAAAAGGGTGGCTTCTGTGTCCACCAGGGGAAGGCTTCGGGCTGCTGGTAGCTGTGTCCCGACCAAGGGGCAGCGGATGGAGGTCTCCCGTGGGGTGGCCACCTAACGAGCTGGTAGAGGCAGGGCCAAATGTGAAGCAGGAGGTGGAGGGGACAGCTGTGCCGGGGCTGTGGGAGAGGGAAGATCAAAGGCTTCATGGCCTTACATCCATGTGCTGAACAGGGGCTCTGGGCAAACCAGCTTCAAAGAGGTCACTTGTTCTCAGAACTGATTGAAAAATAAAATTACAGTGTAACACGCTTCCTATCTAGCGCCTACGTAAAGGGGATGCACACCTGGGGGAAACAAGCGTGGCTCAGTTTATTTTTAAAGGATCCTCTCACTCAGAGACATGCAGCAGTTCGTTAGCCACTTGCTTGGACACACACCACCCTCTGCACTTCGCATGCGTGGCCAGGGCTTAGCACACCCATGAAACACATCCATGTCCCACCCCTGCCACAGCCTGGTCTGCTGCCAGGCAAAGGAGAAGACGATGGGACGGGGAGGTATCCGTGGCAGTGTTTCATATAGGATAAGGTGAACTTGCAGTACTACCGTGGACAGGGATTTCTCGTGTTTCCTGCAGTGCCACTAGATGGGATCAAGCACCCAAACCCCCAACCTGCCAGTGGAAATGTGAGGTTTGCTGCACCAAACCTACCTTGGATCAGGAGTCTTATTTTCTTCATAATGTTATTAACCCTTTGGCTGTATTTTTAAGAAAAATTCCTATTAAGTCTGTTTTGAATTAAAAATCTACCGGCAAGAAAATGTTCCCCAGCTTACGTCCAACTTTTTTTCCATGAAGAAATTGCTAGGGAACCTTTTCTTTTGACCTTTGAGATTTAAACGGTAGCAGAGCCGAACCAGACAGTGGCCTTATTCCCAGGTGGGTGGCTTCATGGCTCTCATTTTCAAATGTCACAGAGTAGTGGCTTTGCTTACAGAGTTATAAGGAGTTCCTCTGAGGAAAAATGCTTAATTCAAGAGGATTTCTGTCTCCAGTGTCTTAATCAACATCATATTTGTTACAAAGATGGAAAGTCAGAGGGGTAAAGAGCCTGAACTAACTGGAAAAATTAAAAGGACCGCTGCCTTTGTAAGGATTCTATGAAATCACTCAGGGTGGTATTTTCTTTCTCTTCAGAAAGCAGGTAAAGAATTTTGGAGTAGTTTTGCTGGTTTACTAAGTCATTCTGGATGCCAAACAGAGAAATTACCTCTTTTTTTCTCAAAGAAATGTATTGAGTTCAACCTTTCTGGGTGTCTACTGTACTGACCTGTGGAGCTGGACACTGAGCCATCCACAGCCAATTTTTCCTCTTGGCCCAAGGTCCACAATGAAAGGAACAACACTAAGACTGCATTTTGGTGCTGTGGTTATTGCATTGAAACGTCAGCACATGGGACTCGTTTCTGTCATGTGAGCTTTTCTTTTTAATTAGAGCAACAGCAACTGTGGTATAAATGCCTAGACTCTAGCAAACCCAACAGATTTTTCCAAAGCTCACCATGCTATTTTTAACACACCAAACTGGGTTCAGATTAAAAACAAAACACAGCAGAAAAATAACAGCATGATGGTCAGTTCAAGGTGATTAAATATTTTTGCATCCCGGTGGCTCTCTCAGCGTAGCAGGGCAAGGATGCTCTGCAGTGCCCATGGACCCCATTCTTTGTCTGTTTGGACTGAGGATTTAGGGCAACACCCTTTCAGCTGCCAACCATCAGGGAGGTGTGCAGAGGGGGCATTCATGGGCATCTGGGACATGGGCACCTCCAGGGGACACTCTGCCTGGTTGGTGTTCTCAGGTTCTTCCCATGCATGAACAAGGCTGTGCCAAAACCTGCTTTATCATGGTGAGATATAAGTATGGTTTTGTGGGATCAAGGCCATTTTCTTAGTGCTGGCAGATCTCTGTGGGTGAGGGAGAGTGAAAGATAGCACAGCCTGAGTCTGGCTAGTGGTCTTAGCTAACCTTGACTCTCTGATTTTAGCTGGGCCCAGTGAATTCAAGGCGGCTGCTAGATGTTCTTGTTGTAAAGCAGCAAGAAATGAAGAGCAGATTCCTAAAACTCTATCATGTTACAGCACATAAACATTTTAAAGAGTAAAAATGGCTTAAAACCATGCTTTTAAAAAAGTGAAAGAAAATGTCATACTTGAGGCCTCTCTCTCTCCTACTCTCCCTTCTCTTTCCCTCCCCCCTCTTTTCCTTCTCCCTTTCCTACTCCCTCAGAGCATTTAGGGGGCCAAACCATAATCACAGCACAGCCCTGTAATTCCAGCGTAGCTCCATAATTCTTCTGTACCCATCACCCAGAAAGGCTTGTTTACTGCAATTTATCTCTCTGAAGTCACATGCAGTCTATTATAGTTATTACAGTTTATGCTCACGTTAGCCAAGACAAAGTGTAAGTTTAACACTCTCCTGCTAGCGTTACTTACGGATTCGGACAAGCCAACTGCAGCAACTTATGCTGCTCATATACAACTCTTCAGGCTTAGTACAAACAAGACAAAACCACTTTGTTTCTAGCATGTTTCTAGTGAACTTCTACAGCTGCACATCGGTCTTTCACTGGCCTTTCACCATATCCGCTTTTCCTTACTCTGTTAACTAACAGCACCCTTCTAACAGTCCTATATTATCAAGCATGTTGCAATGTCAGACATTAATTATGTGAGTAGTTTTGAAACAAGCAGCCTAGCTTCACTCACATTGAGTAAGGACATTTGATGCTAAAGCATCCTTATTATCCAGTTTACAAAACATTTCAAGCCTAATGCATTAATGTGCTACGGGGTTAATTGCACTTAGTACTCCATTAGCAGCAAATGTGTGCCCTTTTTATGTTAAGAAAAGCCAGGGTATAGACATTTGTGTTATTTGTCAAAGGTTGAAATACTTTTATGTCTGCTGCAGAAAATAAACTTTCAGCACAGCCTCTCACAATCAGCCTTGCTGGTTCCTGGTTATATTCTGCCATTAATCATTAGTATTGAAAGACTGAATATTAGCAATATGTCCCTTAGTATGGTCAGTAGGTTGCACAAGTCTCTCTTTAACATAACCTTGCTTCTTCTGTGAGCCCCAATGACTAAAAAGTAATGAGATCCCTCCTTGCTCGTAGTGAAAGAGCCAACCTCTGCCATGCTGTTTCTCTCAATGGACGTCCAAGATTACCCTGGATGACACATGTATGACTGTATCATAGATGTTTTCTCTTTCCTGAAAAGAGAAAAATCTCTTTTCCCATAGTTCTCTGTTCAGGGGTGTTATAGGGATGGGAATTGCAACTTATCATATAGCCATGTGCCTTGGGATCCTGATACATCAGCCCTGTCTGGCAGCTCCTGTTTCTTATTTTAGGGTAATGTATCTAATTAGGAAGCTATCAGGATTCACCCCATTTAACCATTAACTGTAGCCAGCTAAAAGTTAGTGATGACAGCTCCAAGTTAGTCATGCAGGTTCCTCTGTAGTCACTGGGGAGGCGGGTGGTATCTCCAGAGGATGATTCAGCCCATCTTAAACTGGGTTTTGGAGACGTGTGGGCTGATATACCCTTTGGAAGTTGTCTTCTTTCTCTGTTGGCAAGAGAGGGAGTCTAGCAGAGCGACATGCATGAGTTGCCGAACTTGTAGATGGTTAAAGTTACGTCAGACAAATCCCACCCGTACATTTCACTGATGCGTCGCATTGAAATGAACGTTGTCAAGCTGCGTCACTGCCCGAAGGTAAGTGTGAATCAGCAGCACAGCTCTGGCAGTTGGAAGTAAAGATATCTACCACACTCCTCATCCTCTAACAGAAGTGGTGTTTGAAGAGCTCTGTGGAGCTTTAATTTTTGCTCAGCTGAGGGCTCTCATGTTTTCTTCCCCACACATGCACATGCACATGCACACATGCACTTATTTTCTGTTCTTCTCTGAGAGAAACTCCTACTGCATCAAACAGATGGCAAATCTGGCATACTATTTTTAATACTGCCTAACATTTGAAACTCAGATAAATGGAGTGGTTTTCCAAATATCAACTGTTAATTAGAGTGAGAAATAAAAAATAGACAGTTTGGATATAGTTGGGCTCATGCTATGCTTGTATCTGAATTCAAAGAATGACAAACCTGGATTCTAGGTGAGGGTTCTGTTGGATATTGGGAACTATGACTGATAGGTCATTTATTGCTATTTTTTGAGGAAGACCTATTTGCTTACACATTTAGAAATATGTATTCCTTCCAGTGATTGCTACAAAGTGGTATCCAAAAGTTCTGGATCCTGTTTCATTTGGACATGGACAACAAAGACCACTGGAGAAAAATTTCACATCAGCCTTCTGACTTAGCAATTCAGAAATCCTCCCTGAAAGCTGCTCTTACAGAAGCAGCAATAATTTTCACAGTCCATGCAAGATCCATAACTGAGTTTTACCAGACTCTTTTCTGACACACTTTCCTCCAATCTCATTAGTGAAAGATTATAATTTTAGATGTTTCAACTCCACAATTTCAGCCCTGACTCTGACCATTGCTCACTGAGGTGAATGAAAGACATTACCAAGTGCTAGAAGTCTTGAACACAACAGGCTGAGACCAGCAAAAGGAAGCAGGACTGGAAACTGAGGGTACACTGGCTTTGAAAATATTTCTGCATGATTTATTTAGGAATTTTACTAGGATAAAAAAAGAAAAAGTGAGTTAAATTCTTGGAAGAAAACCCAATTACCAACAGCAGATCAGAACGGGATAACATTCTGGACGGGGTTTGCAGTTTACAGAGAGGATTAGCTGTTCGGAGGATCAAATATAGAACAGAAATTGGATTTGTAAGCTGTGTTTTTACCCATCCTATCTGAGAGCAAAATATAATGTGATTAGTTGTAAACTGCTGGGTTGCAGAGTATGTACACAATGTCCCTTAGTAATATCTCCATCACAGTCCTTAATATTGAACTTCTCCTCTGACTGGGAAACCCAGCCAGAGTACCAGGGCTCTTTTTGAGAGAGGTTTTTAAATCCTTGTCCTAGACCAGAGGTGGATACTATGGATTAAGACAATGGCCCCTTATTTCAGAGGAAGATGTTTCAAAAAATGCAGAACTGTCTCCAGGAAAGAAGTCAGTCCCACAGAAGTGAGCTCTGGGCCAGGAACCAGCCATCCCCATCGAGTCATGTTGTCCTACTTCGCAGTCACTGCATGCTTCATCAAAATATTATTTCCACTCCAAAAATCCTCAGTTATTATTCATTCTGCTTTTCCCCACTTTGCTTCACATTACAAGGCAGACAGACAACATTGCCCGCTTAAATCAAATGGCTGCTTCTTGGTCTTGATGGAAACTCATTGAAATAATCAAGCTAAGCATTCAGAGACTAGTTTTTCTGTCATTTTTTTTCTGCACATGGTAGAAATTTTGCTAACAGTAACGAGGACAGAAATATGAAATAATGTTAACTCTCAATTGGGAAACGAATTGTTTGCAGATGCTGCATCACTTTTGAGGAAAACATTATTCTCTTCCTGGCACAAATCCAAGGGAAATGCAATTAACAGGGCTTATATGTGGCTGATTTTCTTCATGGAATTTAGTCATCAATCTGCAAGCTGAAGCAGGGGCCTCTGTTTCCCTTTCCCATGTGGTGTATCACTACTGTGGCTCTGTTTACACATGATTTTGGCTCTGCTTTTGCTTTCAGAAATTAAACTGGCAACTGAGTGTCTTGTGATGACCGATCTTGCAGGAAACTCTCGTACCACCAGGCAATATTGGAGTTCCTGTGTCCACTCTTTCTTGTAGTGGTGTGACAGAAGCTGCATCCCTGGCTTTTTTGGGTTGTGCTGACCTGCGTGACTATGCACTTTTTTGACATGTATTATGGGGAAACCTCTCTGTGCCCTATATACACATGATCTCAGCCCGCTACCACAGCTGTAGAAACTGCCTGTCTCCTGTCTTTGGCCTCTGTTATGCTCCATAATGTCTCAGTCCTGTCCTAAGCAGTGGTATCTTCCAGTACCAGGTGTTAATGCAGGGAGTGAGGTGCTGTGAGACACATTGCAGCAGTGACTTGCCACCCTGGCATAGGAACAGGGACCTAAGCAAGACAATGACTGTGAGTCAGAGACAGCTGAGACAGGTTAAGGGAGATGAAGTTCCTCAGTGCTGACTGTGGGTCTGGATCAGACCCACAAACAGTGCCAGAAAAGTATCATCATGGAGACCCAGGCTGAACAGCAGTGACTTCAGGACATCTGCCCAAGCAAGGACATCTTCACAGGACTGGGTAAGAGGCTCACTTCTGCAGCTAGTGCCAACAGGGTCACCTATCCTCAAAGCTGCAGGTCAACCATCTTCCCCAGTCATGGGAGAAACCATGTGTTCCGGATGGCTGAAGTATGGCTGCAAGCCAAGTGTCACTATATTGCCTTCACATTGCTAATGTCCCTGCAATGATAATGGACTTTAGGCAAATAGGATTCCTATACTGTGCTGGAGCCATCAATAGTACACAGTACTGTCCTCCCATCTCTCCAAAATAAATTCCAGTCATATTCCGTCAGCACAACTGACATTGACTTTATTTGCAACATAAACTTGCAGACAATAACAGGAACAATTGCATATTGCTGGGAAACGTCTCGGGCTGGCTGCTTTGTTTTAGAACAGAAGGAAGTTGGTCAGAAAAGCTCAGCAGGTTGCAGCAGAAGAAAACTTCAGTAGCATATGCTCTTTGATTAAAAAAACCCCAACAGCTGAGGACAACCATCCTGAGACGAGCATCAAAGTGCGGTGGGTGATTCACAAATCCACTTTTAGCAAACAAGTAAAAATGCCAAGTATGGAAAGCTAAAAAGCATGTATGGAGATAGCTCATCATCTAGTATCTACAGTCTTTGTTTTGCTTCCCACTCTTTCACTATTACATGGAGTAAAAGGAAGCATGAAAATTAATCCACAATGCATTGAAAGCTCCTGCTGCTTTCTATGAGTCAGGTCGGCTTTCTTACCTTTAATGTTTTTAAATTTTTTTTTTTTAAATCTTTTCCTCTCTTATCTGTCCTGGTCAATAATAATTGATTTCCAGACTAAGAAACCTCAATACTTGAAATAGCACTTCTGTCACATCACAAGCTTTTACCCTCTGTTCAGCCACACTTAACATCATCTTCTCCGTTACTGCGTGTACCAGTTGTTGTACCCTCCAACACTCTGGCAGCCAATCTTAACAGCTATCACTCTGCTAGGATGTTGTGTTCTGCTAGGAGCGGGGCTTCAGTCCTATCTGAACTCGACTGGCTATGTTTTATTGCTTTGATTGCAGCTGTGTTTTAATAACCAAGGGTCAATCACTGGGCAAAATAGGCTTTTAAAACACACCTGGGCATTAATCCCACCCATTTCCCCAGTAGCATTTACTAACTACCTCAGCAATCAAGTGTCTGGATGTTTTATAAAGTAAAGGTATTGCCTGATGTAACCTCATCTGGGATGGAAAACAGGGAAGGTGGGTGTGCTCACATGAATCGGTCACAGCCACCTCTTGAGGTGACCAATATTGTTCTCTTCTCTACCACAGCCCCCCTGACGCTTCATTCAAGAGTAGGAGGGCTCCTCACCACCAGTGAAAACTGAGGTCTGAAGCCTTGTTTCAGCATCAGCTCACATGCTGGTGTGTTGCACCCCAGGCACAACAGGACTCAACCAGGCTGGCCAGACCTTGCCGTGTTGTCCCAACTCTCCTGATACTTCAGGCTGGTGATGTCCTGAGCTGTGGGCAGTCATTAGCAGCTCCTCGCTGGCAGACCATCCTGCGGGCTCTCTGTTGCCAGCAGCAGAGGTCTGGGTCAGCACCACACAACACCTCTGGGGGAGGGATTTCTCCTGGTGTCTGAAAGGCACCTTAGAAAAGGCACACAGGAGTGTGCAACACTACTACGATTTAGGAATTAAAGCACTCGAAGGCCAAGGCTGCCAGAGTGATGTTGCAGGCTTTAGTAACTCCTGGCACCTACACCTTTCAGAAGCATCTTTAATTAGATGATGACATGTTATTTTTCCATCGTGGTTCTGGTCCCTCTGAACACACAGGGCCTGCTCGGTATGGGGAGAGCGGCAGCAGCCCCCACGGCCTGCAGCCCCTGCTGTCTGCAGCCCCTGCCTTCTCCTGGCAGCACGAAGCAAGGCAGTGAAACCAAACCGTTGGAAGGCCATCCCAGGTGACATGTTCCTCATTTTCTGGGTCACCATCCTCGAGGCTGATCTGTGGGTGTGCACACCCCCCACGACCATGATGGACTGCAATAGAAACTGTGCCTGAGTATATGGGATGCTATGAGTGGTTGCGGGGAGGGGAAAATAGAGTTTCCAGCAAGGCACTCACAAGGAGAAGAGACTTTTGACCTTGATCTCCCTGTGCCTCAAACCTCATCTGCAAAATATCACTTTCTTGCTCCTCCTGAGTTTTGCCATTAGATCTCCACAAGTGCCCTTGAGCTGCTGCATCTTGAAGCCAGAGGCTCTGTGGCTATTTCTTCTTGGGGGCTGTGAGGGAGGTGAGCTCCAGCACCGGCCAGGGAAGCTGCCCCTCTCCACACCACCACCTCCCCCTGCTCCCCACAGCAAGCTGGACCCTGCAGCCTGTGGCCACCCCTTTAACACCAGTGGTCCCCAGAAAAATCAGCCCCGCTGCTCGCTGTTGTTCCTGGCTTTGAGAAGATGAGATGGACCTGACTGCAGGGAGGCATTTTATTTCCATGGCAGGTTCAAAGCCTCCAGCATAGTCAATCAAAGGCACACAGAGAGGCTTTCTGGCCCCCAACCCCGGCTGCAGAATTGTTTCTCAACCAGGGAGCACGATCACCCACATGTCCTAGCAGACATAGGAGTCTTGGGGAAAAATTGTGGCATGGCATCACGTCATTGAAGGCTGTATCACAACGGCTCAAGGGGACGTTGCTCTCCTAGATGTCCTGCTCGAACAGACTTCTCTGTATAGGGACTGCCTGGTGTGTGTGGAAGGACAGGGGGATGAAGAGGTGTTTGGGGGCATGGGAAGGTAACAGTGGCAAATTTTGTAATTCAATATCCGAGCTCTGACCTAACAGCAGGAACGATACAGGCTGATACTCGGCAGGAAATTTGGCACAACTGGGGAGAAAAAAACATCTGTTCAGTTTAAACCTAGCTTAAGCTGGTGTAGTCCAAAAAGCAATGCCTTTTTATACCATCCAAGGACCTCCCCAAATCTGGGCTGTTTTCTTCCTAAATCTGGTCTCTTACATCCTTAAATTTGCGGTTGTTATCATCCTGCAGCAATACTGCACTATGAGAAACCTTTTGCTCTAAATTCACATACGTTATTGCTCTACTTCTGAACAGTGCAATTAGGTCTCCAGAGCTTGCTTGCTTTATCGAAAAAGACACAGATATTAAACAAGAGTGGAGAAATATTCCAGCTCACAAGTCAAATCAGATAATTGAAATGGTAGGATGAGCCTTAAATTAGCCCAGTTCACGCCTGAATAGAGTTCATATCTCACTGGGAACTGACTGTCCTTTCTTTTCTTTGTCTTCATTTTTTTCCCCTGCTGCTGTTCGATTTGGAAGGTGATCTTTAGTAAATACTGCAACTCCAAAGATATTATGGACCTCTTCTGCATTGCAACAGGGTTACCAAGGTAGGTCTCGCTTTCCATTTGTGACATTCATTTCACTTTTGTTCCTTTACTTCTGGGGACAATTTAAAGACAGGCCCCAAGTGATTCATTTACCTGCTATTCAGGCTTCTCTCTTGTTCCAGTATACTGGAAGAAGAAATTGGGGCAATCCAGAGAGCACCAGCTGGAAATGTGCACGAAGCTCTGGCAGGGGTTGAGCTGCATCTGTGTCGGCTGCGCCTGAGGAACAGAGTGGAATAGAGCAGAACAGAGAGATACAGTCTAAAAAAATAAAAGCAAGTGCAGAAGCCCAGCCCTGAGTGCACACGGGTTGTGTGCGCCTACCAGTTATACCTCAGCACTACGTTCTTGCCCATATTGAGTGAAACACAACCATATGTTTAGAACCTGTTTTTTAGGGAAAAATCTGGGACCAATGAGAAGTGTTGCCACTAGGTGATAAGCTTTCTATTTAGATACAGTATAATCTAATCTGAGGTATGGGATAGTCAAACACAAAGTACCCCAGCAGAACCATTTTATAGAATATAAATATCCCCAAATCCATTGCCCAGGCCAAGTATTTCCTAATTTATGTTGTCCTGCAAAGGCCATGCATGTCTCCTGCTGTAATTTCCTGTAGGGTTTGTTTCTCTTACCTTCAACCTAGAGAGCAGCATCCAACTTAAATCTCTGTGTTGATAGGGATGCAGGGTCAGGTGTAGGTGTGTGTTGGGGTGGGAGAGGCCGGTGCGTGGTGGAGGGTGGCACCCAGCCACTTCTGCACTGCCTGTCCAGGGTGGCAGTGCAGGGGGAGGGAAGCCCCTTAGTCAGATCTGGAAGGGGGCATCTGCTGTCTGCATACAGACCTTGAGCAGCACAGGCCAGATGCACAGCAGCATGCAATAACCCATAGTCTTTACCTTTGTACATACAGGTTTACAATACAGAAAAAGCACAGGAAAAAATAACCCAATCCTTTAATCATGGATTTATTGCATAACTCCAGCTCTGGAAATTGAAAAATAAAATTGTCTATATTGACTCAGAATTTACATAAACTGCTGGACAGAATTAATGCCCTTTGATGTTTATCCAAGCTATTTCCTCCCATTTGACATTAGAGAGGTTAATAACTCTCATTTGCCTATGATGTCAAATACTTCCACTCTATCACCCAGGAAACTTTGTTTAGCAGTTTTAGTGATTCATGGTCAGGGTGTTCACTGCATATTTGGCATTTTATTTTCATCAGATGACTTCCAAAGAACTGTGCATTTCAACCAGGCTCCTGGACCCGAAGTAAGTCTCCAAGGTTTACATCTGAGCCTATGAGATCACACCTAGCATGGTGTCAAAAAGAAGGCCCCATATTCATCAAGACATTTGTTTTGTTTGTTTTGGTGAAAGAGTAATTAAATAATTTCAAGACATTCATAGCACCGGTAGTCATTTGTATAGTCTGAGTCAATACATGGCTGCCGAGTCAATGTATCACAAAACATAGCTTTTAACAGCAATGATTAGTTGATGAGTCAACAGAATACATGAGTTATCAGGGAGAAAAGTCTGCTCTGAGAGCAAAGATGATCACACAACATTTTGCCAGAAACATCTCTGGTAATTGAAATGAGTGAAGCATCAAACCTACCCTGTCCTGTGCTTCGACCCTTTCTGCACCAAGGTAGAATGGGTCCAAGAAAGTGCCAGGCCAGGCCAGGAGTGCTGCAGGACAGAAGATGGCTATGCACCGTATGCAGCAGCACAGAATTTCAGCCAGCATTTCTAGGTCAAATAAACCTCTTTGAAACATGCTTTTCAGGAACACAACAATCTCCCTTTTGACAACAGACAACTCTATGGTGTCCATTGATCCAACAATGCCTGCAAACTCAGAGAGGTAAGCTTTGCTGCAACCTGCTCTTCAAAAATAGAGTCAAGCCCAAGGGAAGGGGTGGTGGTTGCCTGCAGATGCCTTTTGTGTGCAGCGGGAGGTGAGAAACTCCCTGGAGGGAGGGAGATGACAGTAAGAATTGCATGCTGGTTTATAACACTAATGCCTGCTGGTTTTGAAGATTTTTACTTGTTATTAAAGGAGGAGTAATTGTCTGAGGAAAAAATACCACTTTTAAGTATTTAATGTAGAACATCTGTTCCCATCCCACCCAGTTTGCTGTCAAGGCTCACAGCTCCTTTGTTCCCCCGCTCCTTTGTTGCTCTGCTAGGACACAACCACAGCATTACTTGCAAAGCGAAGTCGAAGTCTTTGATGAGGTTAGGTCTCTGCCGTGCTGGCTTTGGCCCTTCCCACCTCCAAATCCCTTTCCCTTTTTCTGTTGGGCTTCTTGTTGCTTGTTCAGCCTGTCACGTTTAGTTTCACTCTGACTGCTCACAGTTACTTCTTCTGCTGTTGTTTACTTCATTGCATATTTCAGCATCACTTATCACTGGCATTACTCTCACTGACACCATGTGATAGAACCCCAACAATTGGGAGGGATCTGCTGCACTGGACAATGTGCAAACACAGGACAAAAAGATGATCCCTGCCATTGGAGCTCCCTTCTGACCTACAGAATTTACTCACCATCTCAGTCCACAAGCTATCTAGGCTTGCCAGAGAGGAGGCTTTTTTACCATGTTCATTGCGTGACCATACAGCACAAGAAAGATCTCTTTTCCTCTAGTTCAGTAGTAAATCAGAGGGTCGCGTGTTCATAAAAAGTGCCCGTTCCATATTTAACAGGTTTTAAGAGAGTTTAGAATACATTCAGATACTTATTCAGATACTTCTTCCTACTTCTCAGGGAATACGGATGTGGAATACAAACTGATTTCTGAGTGTTGCTAACATCAACCTTCTTTAACTCTTCCAGGTCTCCATACAAAGTGATACCTGTTGCCACTGGGCAGCTCTCAGGTAAAATGACCCTTTTGAATTGAATTTATTAAAGCTGAATTTGCAGACATTTGCATGTGGAAATTACGTGGCTGTGATACAAGAAAGCTGATGCTGTTGTGGTTGTAGCTGTGGCAGAATAAGAAGTGTCTGATCACAGTGTTCTGGAGGAAAGTTAAAAATGTCCCCAAGTTTCAAAGTGTTTGAGGGTGAGGTGGAATGGCTTGAGTCCAGGGGACTTTCACAGTGCTTAGTTCTGGTCTGGCTCAGCACCACTGATCTCATGGGGAAAGTCTTGCATGGAGCAGTGTTTTTTTCCAGGCAATGCAGACTGTGTTTCAAAGCCTGTCCTGCACTGTTTTGTTAAACTTGTGTATCTCCCAGCAAGGCTCTGCTGGAAAGCTGAGCACAACATTTGAACCCCATGTTATTTCCAAATGGCTGAGGAGAGAGCATAATTTCTGTTGTGGGCATGGGAGCTCTAAGTGTAATAAATATTTAAATACACCTGACAAGATTAAAGAAGGCCTAGATGAAAGAGCACATCTGGAACACATTCCCCAGTGTGCAGTGCTGTTGTACTCCACAGGCAGGACTGAAGTGGCACTTGTACCATTTCTCTTTGCCTGCCAGTGTCATGCTCAGGCCAGTAGTTCTCAGATACTGGACCAGAGCATTTGCCTGGGGCAATTCCTGTAGAGCATCTGGCTCACCATCTCTCTCATCTGTTCAACTACAATATCTTCTGCCACTTGCTCCAAGGCAGCCTGAGCAAGAGCCCTAGCCTGTACACTGTAGAGCTGTAGGGAGGGGCTGCAGGAGGAAAGGAGATGTCAGCTGGGGACACAGTCTGGAGCAGTAAAATGGGAAGATAGGGCAAGAGGTTGAGATTATCTTGGAAACACAAAGTGCACAGAAAAATCAGGGGGGAGCCAGAAAGTCTGGGGCTGGAAAAAGTAGTTCGCAGGAATGGGTGAGGCTCCTGGGACAGGCGCAAGGCAGTTTTGCTGGTTCCACCACAGGGGCAAGGCAGTCTTCCTGGTCCCACCACATCTTTTTGCTAATGCTAATTGCAGGTCCCACCTCTTCTTGCTTAGGCTCCTGTATTACGCAAGAAAATGTAGTGTCTCACAGCACTCTTTTTTTAGGTGAGGAGGAGCAGGGAACCGAAGCCACCCTCTGAGGTACCTGCATCTGCTGCGGCAGAGACATCTGTAGGAAAAGGTCACAGGAGGCAGCGTACGAGGATGTGCAGGGGTGTGGTGAGGCAACGGTGGGGAGTTTGTGTATGCAGAGAGCAAAGGCGAATGGACAGCAAAAAGAACAAAGACTCTAGGAAACAGGGAAGAACTTTATCACAGTAAGATTTGTTACTAGCCATAAACAGGTCCCATGTCAGTGATTGCCACTGCTGCCAGAAGGAGGTAGTCAAAGCCGAGGGATGCACGTGACTGCTAACGGAAAGAAGCTGTCTCCTAAACTATTTCCTTATTCTTACAAACTCTGATGGAACAGCATCACTCTTCTGGACCAGGAGTACACTATTCGCATGATCAGATCAGAAAAGGTGGGGTCTTAACTGGAGCATGTGTCTCTGTGTACCAGCTGGCATGGGTAGCCAATAGCCATTTGCCCCAAGACAGAGAAAGACAAGTAAATGGTGACGGCGAGGCTCCACGGGGGAATGCCACTGTGTTAAACCAGCTGGGAAGCTGATCGAAGGGTTTTCTAGAAAATCTATCCTTTTTTCCTATCATGACGCTAACTGTATATTGTTATAAGACCATGTATGACTTTTCACATTCTCCCAGGGCCCTCATTTTTCACCCCAGCTGACAGCACATGGCTCTGCTTTGTGCAGAGTGCAGCTCACTGTGTCAGCAAGGTCTCTTTTCCCTCCCTGCATTTTGTAAAACAAAGATTTCCAAAGATCTAAGCTGAAAAGGGCAAGAAAATTTCTAGTGGTAGGTTGCCAAAGCATAAGACAGAGTCTGCTATGGAAAGAGGAGGAAAGTTGAACTGAGTGTGATGGAACTAATGTTCCTTGGTATCTGTTTCTCTTTCACATGGGTTGTCATTAATCCTAAGCATTCCTGACATTTTGCTGAGAGTAGGAAGAATAAACAGAGTGGGAAATTGTTCCTCTTCGTTAAAAGAAAAAAAACAGCTCCATTCTAGTCTTCACTTCTTAAACATCTCTGCCTGCATGATTCTGCCTCCCAGAGCAAGTCGTCCAAATGCATGCCAAAAAAGGGGTCACCCCAATTTTCACAACAGTGGGAGGTAATGCACCTCTTTTCAGCAGTCTCCCAGGCAGCTGGAAAAGAATGACGCACACTTCAGCGGAACAAAGACTGCAAAAGGTGGGCCTGGAAAATACGATCCTTTGGGAGGAAAATCTAAGCAGTGGCTTTTATCCAGCAGAGGAGATATCCACTGGAGTCCTGCTAAGAAACTGTTCATTTCCTGGCCATAGGCATGGGAGAGGGTTGGAATTAAAAAAATTATTATTCCAGTGAGTGTCTGTTGGATGCAGCGGCAATCGCCGTATCACTGCGGGGTCAACTGTCTGGAAGGCAAAGGCGGGAGCCCAGCTGGATGGCCCTGAGCCTGTGGGGCTGTTGCATCACGTGCTGTCCCTCCTCCTGCGGCCCCAGACCAGAAGGCGCACGGCCATCCAAGAAGAGCATCAAACCCCCGGTGCCAAACCCTTTCCTTCTCTCTGGGGTGTTTAAACACCCAAGCCCATCAAATGGGCATCTTCTCCCTCCTGACAGCAGAAAGGCTGCGGTCTGCGCCCTCGTGGTGGAACAGGCTCAAAACTCACAAACCAATGGCTGTGTTGTAGCTGTAATTAGTAGGGTTCAGGAACTCTGCAATATTGCCAGAGATGCCAATTAAATGAACAAATCCTACTAGCAGCACACTCTTGATAAATAAAATTGAAGTCTGTTACGTTTCTGATAGTGCAGAGAAAGGAGTTATTGTGAAGCTCAAGTGAGCCTGATCCACCATGGTCCTAAACGAGGCAGGGTGCGGGGGAACATGCAGCACAGGGGCTTTCCTACCGCTACAAAGTTAGGGCAGCAAAGCACACAGGCGCCTGAACAAGTCCTTGAAGATCTCACCAGGGATGTGACCTGAAAGGGTATAAGATGTGCCGAGCTCAGCCCCAGTTCTCTCTGCACCTCTGTAACTAGCTTGTTCTGGTGGGTCCTTAAACACAAGCATCCTCTCATCCCTGGGGAAATGGGCGAGGAAACCCAAAGAGAGCAGTGCCCGATCGGGATGGAGGCCAGCACGTGGAGAGAGCTCGCCACCTGCCACTCCTTGCTCAGCAGCCTCAGCGCCAGGGAACCCTGCCAGCACGCGTCGGAGCCGCTTGGCCAGGGTGAGGCCGTAGGCAGCGCCTTCGCCTCCCGCTTCACTTGCTATTCAGTTATTTGCCTTTTCAGCTAACAAGCTACCTAGCACTTGCACGGAGGAAAGCCCAGGGTCTCTCCCCAGGGACATCGTCTTGCAGCAGGCAACCTGGCTCAACCAAGACCTGTGTAGCCTACTAGAAGGCCCATGTCTGAACTGGTGCTAACCCTGCCTTGCCGACTGCTGAGCCCACCGACAACTGCACCAGAGATCTGCGGGAAATGCTTTTTCCCCCTGAATGATTAAATACACAAGATCTTGTGCAGATTGCTATTGGTAAAGCAACAGAAGTTTGTCACTGTGTCTAAATCTTCTTATTCTGGGATCTCTCTCTTCTCCTTTTGGAGGCATATTCACGCTTGCAGCTCAGGCAAGAGTGAAGAGGCAGAGACTGTGAGAGAAAAGTTCCCCTCCCGCCTGCTGCTCTTTACATGCATCCCACATGGATGCGTGTATCAGGATGGGGCCCACTGCTTCAGGATTACTCACCTGAGCGGGGACTTGCATGCGACAGCCCAAATTAACCTGAGTTGTCAAGCAAATTTGGCGCTCGATTTGATGTGATTCATGGACGAGGGCTTGGGCTTGAAGCACACCCCTTCCTGAGGCTTTTGTCCACCTGACTGTTTTTTTTAAATTCTTCTGACTGCCCAGATCCAAACAAACCACAAAAAGCGAAATACAGACAGGAGCCTGAGCCAGAGGCACAAGCACTCTTGAGAAAGAAACTGTGTAGCAGGAATTCATCAGCCCGATGCTGGCAGGGAAAGGCAGACGCCCACGTTCTCCCAGCCTTGCTTGGCCACAACAGAAAAGATGGGGGGAAAACCAACCCACCCCCACAACCCCACACACTTCTGCTTGCACCCCATTGAGGCTGGCAGGACGGTGAGGGGAGCCGGGGAGGGCAGAAGGATGGAAGTGGCTCTCTGATCGTGATCCCAGTGGGTAAGACGGGTGAGGAAGAGTCACTGCTGAGCAGGGCAGTGTGGAGCAGAGGGTGCATGCCAGTGGGTTACAGGCCATCTGTGTCAGTGCACGCGTAACCTGAGCTGCCCCAGCGAGTACCTAGTCCCCGTCTGGCAGGAAAGGTGTGCGCTCGCTGCCAGCTCTCCCATCCGGCCGCAGCGGGATTCACAGGAAAAAGTGTTGCTGCCATATTCCCCTGCACTTGCTTTCTGCCCAGACCTGCTGGAGATGGGGCTGCTGGGAGGGAGGGCAAAATGGCTCCTTGCTCTGTGATGCCCAGGCCAAGCTCCCTGCTGAGCTTGGCAGGGGCCAGCAGGCAACAAGCCAAAGTCCCTGTGCCTGCAGTGAGCATGGGAATGAGCCATGGGAAGCCCGGGGAGGCCTGAGCTGGCCTGTCCCTTGCCCAGCATTATGCTATTGCAGCATCTTCTGGAGGGTTTTTTTCTAATTTTCATTTGTCAGCTCTAATACACCCTGCCTATTGTGCAAAAATCTGACTTTCTGAACACCTGCATTTGCAGACGTTGCACATTCACGGTGCCAGCAGGAGGTGAGCTGAGAAGAGGGTTGCTGTTGGCTTTTGGGTTGTTGTACGCAGGAGCTGGTGACCCTCTACAGGGTTCACAGATTGCAGCTGCCCATGCTACATGCAGTAGGATTTCCTTTTCACAGAGAGAATTGCAGCAAAACAAATGAAGAAACTGAGGGAAAAGGTAGCTGCCTGCACCTGGGGTATCAGCCCTGCCCAGAGGTATAAAAAAAGAGTAATGAAGGGGGAAAAGGGACACCTAGCCTTCCTGCTTTATAAGTATGTGGACAAGTGAGACTAAATCATGTTGGTACGATGTCTCATTTCCTTCAGAATCAGGGGTTAGCAGAGGTCTTCCCCTCAGAAAGGAACTGGGTAAAGAAATGGATCTTTGTCCCTTTAAGATGAGACGAACTGCCACTCTTAGTCATATATCTTTACTGCACCCTAGGGTTATAAAAACATACATCTTCGTTTTGAAAGTCTTTTATTACATCCATAAACATCAGATTGCAGCTGACTGTTCCCTGGATGAGAATGTCCTAGTACTCCAAGTGAGTTTTGACAGGGGGAGGGAGTGAAAGTTAGATTGGTGGGGTTTTTTTTACTGGAACCGTGTTTATAGGGAACTTGTCAGTCTCTGGCATGCTACAGCCACTGTCAGAGGGCTGCGCAGCATCGAAGTGAGAGGACACGGGTTTCTCTGCTTATTTTCACTGTTGGACTCGGGTACCATCCCAGGTGCTGCATACGGTAAGCTTTCCTCCTGTCTTAAATAGGATGCAACATTTACTTTGTTTCAAATGGGTTTTGTGAGAAAACTGAAAAATGGGTCTCTGTGAAAAGAACTAATCTCTTCATTTGCTCTGCTAGCCGCTCCACTGGGAGTCAGATCACGGCAAAAAAAAAAAAAAAAAAGGGAATTAGATCTGAGATTTTCAGAGCACAGAGTGCTTGCTCCAGTTTAGAGACACAGGGGTAACAGTCAAATTGTTTTGACCATCAAAGTGAACACTCTTGACAAGTATTTCTGACAGCTCTAATACCTGAGGAATTGCAAATCTGTTCACAGGTACCAGAGCTATTATTTAGAAATATGGTGTAAATGCTGGACTGTATTTCTGTCTGATGTGTTTTGCCTGGATGATTGCACTTGTGAGGCATTGGGCTCCCTCAGGCAAGTGCAAGAAGTAGTTTCAGAAATGCCATCGGGGTATTTCTGTGTAGGGTATAAATGGGTGTTCTGTAATCTGTGGTGTGTGTATATGAGAGCATGAAATGTTTCCACTCCTTGAGCATGAGAAACCAAGAGTACATCCACATTGCAGGCATGAGAACGGCTGCAGCACAGTGCAGTTTAAATTAGCTGGTGGGGGAAAGTGGGAGCAATCTTGAAACAGCAGCTCACAGCTCAGTAAAGGTGATTTATGCTTCCCCTGTCTGTGTGAACACAGTGTGGACAGACTGAAAGGTGGGGAAACAGTGCTATCATACTTCTTCCTTCCTAAAGGGTACTGTCCCTCAAAAGCTTGTTTTAAGGACTTGTTTGCTTTTCCCTGCATTAGTGATTGCAGTCCTGTGATGGTCTTGGGAAGGGGCTGGGGCTTCACCATGCTGACTTTCCCGAGCCAACTGAAGCTCCCGAGCGCTGGAGTTGGCAGTGGGAGGCGGGGAGCTACCAGCACGAGCGCACCTAGTGCAGCCGCTGCCACAGCAGCGCAGGCAGCAATGGGATCCTGACGGGATCCCCACGGCGGCTCTGTCCAAGTTATGTTCTCAAGGGAAAAGGGTTTGGGAAAGTTGTGCCCTGCTGTGCCCATCCCACGAACCAGGAAGGGCAAACCTCATTCTGCAACGGCAGTCACTTTGCCATCTCATGTTTGCCTGAAGTTTAGGTGTAGCAGTGCAATCCTTATGAATTTGCACCAAAAAATTGGTCTCCGGGATAATGTCCCGGTATAAATCTGAAAGGCAAGCTGGGTTTTCTTGTGTTCATAAGCTGTTGCATTGTTTGTGGGCACTCTGGCACTGTGTGCTTCTGGTGTAGAGGCAATCCTCGTGAGCCAGACCTCTCAAAAGCGGATGGCAATTCTGGGTGTTCCACACAAGCAATGTGAAAGGGGTCTCCTTTCCAGAGAGTGATGCCTTAAAACAAGCCATCTCTCAGACATCCATCACCCCCCAAAAAAAACTTCTGAGAAAATTTGACTGTAATCTGCAGGCAGAGGAAGGCAGGTGAGATGAGGTGTCATTCCCAAACACTGTCACTGTTCAAAGGACCAGAATGACTTTCTGGCTAAATGCTGGAAGTCTGAGGATGCTACTTTGCAGGGGGGTTGAGGGTGCCTTCTTTCCTCTGTCATTTTCTGTTATGTTTCCCTCCTATTTTTTTCAGAGAAAGAAGAATTGTTCCAGAATTTATTGGGACAAATTGCTGAGCAGTTCTCAAGGTAAGAAGCTGAACATCATTATTAATTTAAAATGCTATTTCTTTTATCAGCCTGAAGTGAAATTTTCACAGGAGACAGAGGGGCATTTAAGATCTCTTTCAAAACCCACTCTTCCTGTCAAATTTAGGCCTGGTACACATGTTATTTCCTGCTGACAGCAATGCGGTAGCTTAAACCAAAACCAATTTGAGTGATTATCTTTGATCTAAAAAGGAGATCAAGTAGTAATTATAAATGTTCTTATTGTGCTTCTGCCCTCTTAGGAAGCAAAAGAAATGTTTCTTCATTGAAAAGTCAAATCATCTGATGTGTTCCATTTTTCCCTTTATCCCCCAAACATGTCTCTCCTTTAAGAGGATTTCTCAACATCTGTATAGCTGCTTATTTTATTCCAGCTGGTTTCACTACAATCCTACCGCAGCTCAGCAAATCACCAGCATATCTCAAAAGGAGGAGGGTCTCAGAGTGTGCAGACACCAAGATGCTGCTCTTAGGCGAAACATTATCAATTTAACTTTGCTTCCCTAGGGGATACAATAACAAGTCACTGCCTAGAGAGGGGGCGATCAAGTGTTGCAGAGCCACAGTACATTCCCAGGGCCATAACAAAATCATTTGTTGTTGATTTTTCTGAAAATTAAACACAGGTGTATTTTCTGCACAAATTTTAGCATTTCCATGGCAAATTTTTTTTTCCTTATGGCAACCGCAGTTGGACAGATCAATCCTCTGAAAAAATATAGACATTTCTAGCAAAAGACCTTTGTACCTAGGGTAGGTACGGTGCTAAATGTATAACATTAATACATGAGGGTTTTCTTTTCAGGGTTTTTAAAATCAATGAGCTGAAAACGGAAGTAGCTAATCACTTGGCAATGCTGGAGAAAAAGGTTGAATGTGAGTGTCCCTTTATTCATATCTCAGTGGGAACTGGTGCCTCAGAAACCCCCCGCCTCACTGCCCTCATTGTAACCCCCTCTGTCCCACTCCTCACAGCACCTCTGCTTTCTCCAATCCCTCGTAATTTGTCTGGTCTTGAGCCCGAAAGGCCGCAGGCCAGCCCAGGGTGAGGCGTGGGGAAGGTGGGAGCCCGTGGTCATGGTGGCACCCACCGGCGGGGTGAGGCCAGGGAGGGACGTCTGCTGTTGCGGGCATCTGGAGCGCCTCCCAGCCTCCCCTTCAAGGGGCCATCGAGCACTCCGCCAAGCTTTGGGCCCAGGCCCACATCCCCCTCCTACCATGTCTCCGCAGTGGAGGGTCTCCACCGCCCACCTCCCCGCCACCCATCTCCAAGCCCCCCAGCCTGCCCTCCCACACCCCGCCATGCCCCAGCCCCCCAGCACCACCCCTGCACCCAGCGGTGACCCCCCCCCCCCCGCCTCTGCACAGGCACTCCCTGCAAAACACTCTGTTCTAGCGCTCGCTGCTGCCGTTTGTGATTAATTACAATAGGGTAACGTGGCTGCCTACTTTAAGTCGGATACTTGCACATGTCAAACAGGTCATCTTGCAGACAGACTTTCTCCTTTCAGAAATGCATTTACTGCGTACTAAGCGGTCAGATCAGTCCTCACCACTGACTGAGGCCCAGCACCAGCGCCGAGACCTGACTGTATTTCTGCTCAGTGTCATGTCACACACCTCCCTCTGCTGGGAAAGGGCCCGAAATGGGACGAAGTCCGTTCCCGCAGCATGCGTGCACGCTACACAGGCACGCTACACGTGGAGCACAAACACGGTGTGAACGCCAAAGTGTCCATAAACAGGCGGCGTAGCATGTGTTGCAATGCAACCGGAGGGTACATCTCATTGTCTCGCGAGGCAGTTATTTCTGGGCTGCAAACACAGGGGTTCACCCCTCGCTGGCCACGTTGCCTGGCAGACTACTAGGTAGCATCAATTCCCTCACTTCTTCAGTGTGTTAACAGTAACACAACCGTATTCAATTACTGTGCAACACCTCATCTCATCAAAGAGTTCCTTTTATTCATTTTTTGGGGTGGTTTTTTCCCCCATGCAGCATCTGACTTGTTTTTCAGTATATTGTGCAGAACACAGGCCCCAAAAAGGCAGGGAAGGAGTAGTCACTGTCACCCAGCACCATTTTGACACCAAAGGCCACATCCTTGCTGATACGCAGCATTTAAGCCAGGAGTGGGCAGAGCCTTCCCCAGCACTACAGCTGCAGAAAAGCACTTTCTCAGTAGAGCAGGCTGGAAAAAAAGAAAAGTTTCTGGTTCATGGAAGAAGTTGGTTTTTTGAAATTTCCCCTGACCAGAAGCTACTTTGACCCTGCAGCTGCTCAGTGAGACTGATGCCTTTGTCAGCAGGGAGAGGAAAAAATGTCCTTATTCAAAGAGCAGCTGCAGGGGAACCTCTCCCCAGGGCCGCTCCAGCCGCAGGCCCCCTGGTGTGGTGGGAGCCCTCCGGTGACGTCCATGGAGGGAGAACCCTGTGGCGTGCCTACCCCCAGCACAGACCTCTGTGAGGAGCCTGGGTAGTAATTCCTCCCTGTCTGCTTGCCTGCCATTTTTCCCAAGGCTCTGCTGTTTTATTCTTTTGTCCAAACAAAAAAAAAAAAGAAAGGAAAAAAAACGAAGAAAAAGAAAAATTAGTTCATTCACTCTGCATTTTCTGTGTAACTTCTGACCAACTCCAGCCCTCAGGGCTAAGCGCCATGGACTAGAGCAAATGAGGCAAGCGTTCCTATGGGTCTTCCTAACCCCTTGGCAGCCCAGGCAAGCAACTATCTCAGCCACCCAGGGGCTGCTTTCCTGATGACCCCCTAGGACTCCTGTCGGCACCCTGCACACACGCTGCCTTTCACCACTGGCAGCCTGCGGCAGTGAGGAAGGTAACAAAGATTCGCGTGCCACTGCCGGCAGGGAAGAGTTGTGCTTTGCACGCTCCAGCACTTTATTGCTAGTTTAGGGAAGGCAGCCTACCCAGAGCTGCTGTGCTGTGCAGGTGAACTGAATTCACAGGTCCCCAGATGAGGCTTCTTTCTGTTAAGTGGGTCTCACCACTGATGGAAATAGCAGCAGATGTAGCAATCTGCTGCCATTCTGCCTGAGCACTTGCAATCCCATCTCCAGTAGCCTCAGTCTGCGGGAAGGAGCTCCCTGGGTTGCCTGTCTACAAGCACACCCATCTGCTTGAAACTGGACTTCCCCAATTTGCAACAGAGCCAAATCTGCAACTTTTTTAAATAATCCCAGGCTTTCATGTTTAAAAGGCAAAACTGTGAGAGAAAGGGAGTGTCCAACCTCCCTACTCGAGCTGGGCTCCCAGAGGTTGCTTTAAGAGTCGTGTTTCAGTGCTGGATTCAGCCAAAGGATTTCTTCAGACAGCACAAGATCTTTTCAGAAGGTATTTCTTGCTGCAGAATAATATAATGGTCCCTTAAACAGTGCACATGACAAGGCCATTTATCATTTGCAAGCCAAATGTGAAAAGAATTGTGCTTTTGTTTTGCCTTTTCTCCTACCTCCTTCAGAGATCCCTTTTCCACCACTTTCACATGTGATCTCCAGGATTGCTTCCCCAGAGGGGATGTGTGTGTGGGGATAAGTGCTCATGACAGTGCTACATCTGCACCTCACATAAAATGTTCTCAGCTTCCTTCCCGTTACTGTCTAGAGACCACATCAGAGATGTGTTTTCAAGGAACCAAATCTCTTAACTGATTTTTAAATCCCGTCTAAAGTTTGTGACTTCCCCTTGGAAAATGCGTCCATGCAGGGCAAGCACTGGGAATGCTTTGTCCCATGGCTTGACTTACTTACTCTGCTCCAGTGTTTGCACAGCAGCCCACACATTAATAAGAAAGCTGGCAAAACCCCTTTACAATTTGCAAGCATCTCACATCTACCTGAAGAAAATAATTATGTAAATTTTCTGCTCCCCCGGAGAGGTTTTGGAAGAAAACTAAAGAAATGCAATACGAAAAAGTGCTCAGGGCTACCATTTTGCACCATAACTCCTCTTCTCTCTGCAGTTGCCTGCCCCACTACCCTGTCGGTCTGATAACTCTGCTTTGCTCCCACTGCTTCAAATAGGCGCCAGCCACCATTTAGACAGCTTGGCAAATGGGCTACCCACGAACTTGTCCCAGATGAATGCACCGGGGTAGTAGATAGCAGCATGGGACCTGCAGGTCAGCTGCAGCTGATCATCAGCAGTTGAAAGGAGTACCCCAAAAAGTGCAGCCAGATATCCAGAATTAAGTTATCAAATAAGCAAGACTTGCCTGTATCACCACATTGTGATTACCCAAATAAATTGCTTGTAGCAATGCTAGACAAAAAAACATTCATCTGGAAATGGGATTTTTAAGTGGAAGTTATCCCTGTAATCAGGCATATAAATCAAACCCTTTTCCTTTCCTCTCCTAATATGTGGCATTTTGGACTCGGTTCATACACCTCGCTGTTTTTCCCCTTTCCCAGTTCCAACACCAATCTTTGTTGTTACTAACATAAAGAAAACAAACCTGAGGTCTCTGCTTATCTACAGAGTTGTGCCCTTCCAAGGCAGTTTTTTTTATCACTTACATGCTACCCTCCAGATAAGTATGATTTTGACTATTATTTTCTAAGAACGTGACTGAATACTGATTTTATGATTGCACATTCCCTTGAGTTCCCTGAACCACAGCTTGTCCATGCAAACAATGAGTTCAGTAAACAAATGAGCTGTGAAATGATTGCATATGAATGACATGTACTTAATAAATGGTGCTGTATTATGTCCTTGAGCACGCTGATAGTTCAACAAGAGGGAAAGAAAAGGGAGAATATTCTCATAGTTGCACTGCATTAGGTTCTCATGGCTACATGGAATGAAGTGCATTGCTGCATAAACAGGCAATCAAACCTTTTGCCTTGTGGCTCTTATAATTACATACAGAGGGGAAATATAGGATTTTTTGTTCCGCATGCAGAAATAACCTTTGATTACAAAATTGATTGTTAAAAAGAAGTGACAGATCTTCAATACCTAAAAAAATTAAATCAATTGTTAGAGCAAAACTTTTCAACATTTCTCTCTCTCTCCTGCATTCTCACTTTGTTTTTTTCTTTATCTAGCAATGCCTCTCAGAGTTCCTTAATACTCTGCATGAACTTTCAAATTAAAACCTTTTAACTTAATGGGAATACTAATCCTACCGGGACGTGTTTGCCTAGCTGCGCTTATCATCCCATCACGGGAGGGATTTTTTTGCTCAGGATTTCCTTTGATTCGTGTTCTACAGCAGAGAAGTGAAGGCACCAGAACAGCTGACTGCTGCTAACAATCGTGGAAAAGCTGAGACATTATAGCCATTCTGTGAATTAAAATACTGCAGCTATTATCAAAAATTGGCAGCAGAGAATTCCTACGGGTTTTCAAGATATATCGCTTTGGCAGCACCTGCATATGTGAGAACCAGGGCAGACTGTAAGAGCTTGTTGGCTCACTGGATAACCCCACTGTTACAGCCCTTTGAAACTTTGCACAATTGTGAAACAAGATCCTTCGACTTTCGCCATGGTAACACCCCTGTTGTTTTTCTTTGTTGACAGTGGAAGGCCTGAAAGTGGTGGAGATTGAGAAATGCAAGAGTGACATTAAAAAGATGAGGGAGGAAATGGCAGCAAGAAGCAGCAGGTAAGTTCTGCTTTGGACCTAACCGAAGAAATAAGCATCTGTTTTCAAACCCCAATGCAACGTTTCTGCAGAATTGAGTTACCTTCTGGGCTTAGAAGTAAAGGAGCAAGGAAACCAATAACCATTAAGGACAGTGGCTTTAATTTAACATTTGAAGATCTATAGCCATTCATCAGTTAAAATAGCTTGGGTCATGGGAATAGAGGAAAAGGAGGTCGTGCAACAGAGAGTTGCTTCTCACCATACAGAATGGGAATTCTTCATCCAGATTTACTGGTAGAGAGGGAATGGGAAAAGAACTTCTGCGTAGTGCGGCATTTGGTTGGGAACCAGCTAACACTCGAATCAGCTCCAATATATTCTGGGAAAATATCAAATAAATATGTAGCAGTTCTTCTAATTATGATCTCATGCTATTATAAAACATGCATGTCAAATTCAACAAGAAATTGGGAATTTACTTTCTAATTCAAGGGCTCACTGTGATTGTGAAGCTTGGTTTCGCTGTAATTAAAACAACAGCATAAAAAATTGCATTTTTTACGGTATGTGGTCTTGGCTGGAAAGTCTGCCCCCTGTGTCACTGAAATACCCATTAGGACAAACAAATCAGCACTGTGAGATTATGAATACTTCTGGGAAGGTGGCTGAAGAGGAATATACTGTGTTGCTCAAAGTGTGGGTAAAGGGGAGTTTTCTCAGCAAATATAACTATGCTATCTTGACAGCCTCTCTCTTTTTCTTCATCTGGGGTCAAATTCTCTGACCTTTAATCAAAGCTATTTCCTACTGAGGGCAATGGGAGATTTGCTAAAAGAATTAGGCCTTATAATCACTCACTTTTATAAATTTTGCTATCCAGATATGTCAGGAGGCACAGTGTTAATACATTCCTATTAAGTCTAAGGCCAAGCTTGGCTGTCATCCTAGCATAAATGAAGAGTAACATTATTAACCTCAGATCTGCTCCAGATTTATACTAGTAGGATGGATTGTAGTTTGCCCTGTGACTTGCATCATTTCTTGTTCATTTCTTGTGTGAGGAAATCTCATTAGAAAAACTAGAGCTCAGATTGGCAGCAAACACAAAAACATGTATGCTGATTTGTGCAGGGTGTGATGTGAATAACATGTGTGCCCATGCACGTGTCTTTACTTTTCCCAAACTGTTGCAGGGAGCTGGGAGAGCTGCATTGATGAGCACAGTGATGCTCAGGCAGGTAGGGAATTAAAAACAAAAAAAAAGAAGTTATGGCAACTTCATGTTCGTCCAGTTGCCTCCACACACATCAGGAAGTATGAGATTGTCCTAGCAGCAGCCATGACTCATTCCTGTCCCAGATCTTGTCACCTTACAATCTATATTTTGTAGCATAAACAGCAATCTGTTAACAAGAAAAACAGGAATGGGGAGTGCTAAGTCTGCCCAGTGCAGCCAACTCCAGCTGAGGTTTAGTCTCACCTAGGGCTTGTGCTGAGATATGACAGCCACCAAAAGCCAGAGATCAGCATGGGGCATGATGCTGGAAAACTGTGGTAAAAATGGGTGTGGTGCTCAGCAGCTGCTAGTGCTGGGCACAGACACCCAAGCTAGCTTGTTCTGAGCTCATGCTACATAGCTGCTTTTGCTGAAGCAGGAGCCTAACTTGCTCTGCCCAGCATCACTTCATGCCCTACCGATGTGGCAGCCACCTGTCACAGCTCTTCTGGGTTGCCTTGAGTTGGGTCTTCCTCCTCCCAGCTGCATAAAATTCTGCCCATGATTATCTGTACCCTAAGGGCTTGAGTGTCAAAGCAGCAGCTAGGTGTGGCTAGGTTCAGTGTATAGCCAGGTGTGGTTACCAGTCACCTCTTTTTGCCTTAAGACTAGGAAGAGGGTGCTCTTTGGTGACTGACTATTAAGAGGGACTCCATCGGGAGCTGCTGAGGAATGAGCTGTGATTCCCGATTCCCAAGCGACCATGGCTCTGCAGGAGCCGTGCCACTAGCCCGTAGTGACCCCTGCCTAGGGTGTTTCACCCCAGAGTGGCTGAGCAATCTCTCTCCCATTGGCGTGAGGTACGTGCATGCTGTGGGGGAAATAGAGGCATCTCAGGGCAAGCAGAAATGGTTTTGCTCCTATTTAGACTTGTCATCCCTTGTGCAATGTCATTTGCTAGATAATGTGTTACAGTTGCAATTAGGGATCACATCTAAATTTAATGAATGTACATAAATACGTGTGAGTGCATATATTCCTTCAATAATATCACAGGGTACACAGCTGTGTTCTTCTATGTTTACATATTCTTATGTTTGCTGTTACATTACCAAACAACAGAGTAAGGATGAACAGCTAGGTTTATAAAAGTCATCATGCACAGCGAATTGTGCATCTCTCCTCTTCAGAAGAGCAAAGCAGCCCCACTTGCATCCCCTGAAATTGCTTTTTTTGCTAGCCTGCTTTTTGCGCTTACCACTGGCGGATGCTAATAACATTATAGTGTCATTTAAAATCATGATCATCTGCAGATACAGTTTTACATTTGTAAAGGTCTGATGCATCCTGGCTCTGGTGTGTTCCCCAGTGTGGTAGGATGAAGGCTTTGATGTCTTACTGCAGCTGGGAATTAGAGATAGTTGGCTGACCCTCAGCTAACCCTCGCAGCCAGCTCCAGTTAGGGCAAGGAATGCCCCAAACTCACTATTTTTATACTACTAATACCCCTCACAGTGGAGTTTTGAGGAAACAGCTTTAGAAATGATTAAGACAGCTTTTCACCAACTGAGAATCTCCCTAAATAGGGCAGGAAAAGGCAGCTGGTTGAAGCCAGCTGACCACCATTCAGGATTCAGACATCACCATCAGAAATAACAGCCGACATCAGTGTTAAGAGGAGAAAAGAAAAGAGACTTGGACCAATTCCCAACAGAGAAGAGAAGCACTAAAAAGAGATGCAATGCAGAATACATGAAATAATTTTAAAAGGGACAAATAAAGTTAATAGAATACTTTGGTTGGATTCTTTTCAGGGGTTTCTTTTAGCTTCATTTGGCCAGAGGCTTCAAAAACTGAGAAAGGATAATCCAAATGTTAGGACTACAGGGATAAATGCAAAATGCAAGCAGATCAACCTCACATGAGAGTTATTAAAGTCCATATGACCAGCTATCTGGGAAACATGTGCTGAGTTAAAGTATCATGATTGCCATGGGTGATACCACAGAGCTCTTAGTTTTGTTGTGCCCACCGTGGCTGTAAGGCAAGAAATGGCTCTCACACTGCAGTGCAGCAACCTAGTTGTTCTGCAAAGGCTGTAAGGCTGGGGTGCGTCTCCCACCATCATGGTCCTCTGCTCAGTTGGGATAGCATCAGCTTGGCTCTTCCATATGCAGAGAAGGAAAAGTAGATAACTGGCAGTGGGTGCTGCTGTTAGTAACTAGGCAAGTGTTAATTACCTGTAATTGCTGGCAGCGGCTCCCTTCCTCCAGGACTGGGGAGCCAAGCAGACGGTGTCTGCTGAGGCTGTAACTCGCTGTTGTTGTCATGCCTGAAGGGCAGCAGGCAAGATGGTCATGCCATCAAAATGGATGGTCTTACCCAAGGTTTTATGAGGCCTGGAGCTGGGCTGCACTAAGCCATGGGCTCAGTAGATGCCTACACTAGTAAATAAGCACAGGCATGCCAGTGTCCATACTCAGCATGGCCCCTGGCAGGGCTCTGCCATCCTTGGACAACTATGCCTGCCACAGAGACCAAGCTGCTCACTGAAGGGAAAGTTACTTGTTTGAAATAGAAGTGATTGGGTATCCATGGATACACGCCTGAAGATAGACACTCCTTGCTTGGGTTCAAATAGACAGAAGGGGCGACAGCGGTGTGGCACAAGGGAAGAAAATCCTAAATAGGATCACACTTTTAAAGCATTTGAGCAACACCGCATTAAAAAGGGTTGGGGAGTGAGGTAATTCTCTAACTGATGCCTACTGAGAGACCAGATTACTTCTGGCATTTTTCAAGGCACTGTGGTTCTGTTCCCACAATGTTAAGAGCTGAGTATTTCATTTCAGGACTAACTGTCCCTGCAAATACAGCTTTTTGGATGAAAACAAGAGGCCGACTCCCCGGCGGGATGTACCATCCTACCCAAAGGTACCACGCAATGATTTCTCTTCCTAGAATCCTACCACATTCTTGCCTGTGGTGACTTAAAGTTGGATCCTCAGTAGTCTATAATACTTGAAAGCTCATTAGTGTTTGAAATGTTAATGAACATTTTGCATTCGTCAACATTTAACACTCTTTTGTCTAGTTATATTTGTTTATTCTCCACGCTCGTAGCAAACAATCAAATAGCCTATAATGTTGTATTCTAATTGAAAATAGCACTGCTGCCTGTTTTCTCCTAATGGATTATTTTTTAATTTAAAAAGTAATTTATGGGGATGCTTCACCTAGGGAAACAAAGAGAAAATGCGACATTGGATTCTCTCCAGAATGATTCATTGTCCCTGTGAAAATGAGTTACTGTATTTGCTAGAGAAAACAGTAATGCTTGAAGAAAAATGTCTACTGGGCAAGTACAAGTACAAATCTACAGTGATAAATGAGGCTGAAACCATGAAGCACACAGGATCTTTGGTCCCAGCACCAGCAGTCTCTGCCCACAGGAATTATTCAAAGATAACAGGTTTTGTCTGCACAATGCCAAGCTCACACCTTGAGAAAACATCAGCTCACACTTGTGCAAATCAGTTAACATGCATTTGCGCACACACATCAAAGCCAGCTCAGCCACTTCCAAGTTCGCATGGTCCCATGTGATGCAAGTGTATGATATGGACACGCATCCTTGCATATTTGTCTTCAGGGCCTTACAGAGCAAAAAATTATAAGTTCTGCTGTTTATTCCACTCTGCCTAGCAAAAGTGATCTCTAGATCTCTGAAGCAGACATCATGAGACTTACATTTCTTTTAATTAACTTTTGCCCAAAAGGCTTGTACTCCTGACACTAACACATGTTTTCTCAAAACGTATCAGTTCTAAAAATTGGTTTTTCCCTTGATAAGTATATATGTCAGATCAACCTTTGATCTATTGCTGTGATATTAGGATCTTGGATTAACAACAAGTGCAATAGAGTTGTACTATCTGACTGCTGAGTAAACTGGTAGTCTGTGTTGTCCCCAGACCAAAGCTCATAGGATTTTTGGTTTCAGAAGTTTGGGTTCTGTTTGAGAGATTTGTAAAATTTGTTATCGGTTGTCAAGTGGTGGATTTGTCCAATGTCAGTGAGGCTAGGAAGTGATAGCCCACTAAAAGAAGATATTATTACAACACTGTTATCTAATAAGAAATCTGTACTGCTAATTCACAGATTTCTTACAGAATGACATATTAAATGTACATTATATAGGCAAATGCAAAAATCATTGCCTCCTCAAGAAGGAAAATTAATCTTCAGTGTTATTCTTCCTTGGATTAAGTATCAACAATTTGATGGCTCAGAAAATTTCATTCAGCTGCTCAGTACAGTAAGCCCAAACTAATTAGAGACAGCCATGGTAAATGAGCCAATTAATGCTACAAGGTTTTTGTGTCCCAAAAAGACTCTGATCAGTAGAGTCTTGAAAATATGTTTTGGTAGAGTCCAGATCTCCCCTGGTCTTTTAACCCTCCACGTTCCTTTTTTTTTAAATTTTGTATACAAATAGTAACTGGCCCATGAGCTTGATTTTGTTTTAAGCTTCTAAGCATAATGATAAAAAAAAATGTTTGAATCTTGCAGGCTGACAGCCAATTTGAAAATGTGGGCGTTCTTGAAAAAATACTCGAAATAAGAGCATAAATCATCTGAAAGTAAATATATCATGCCCACCAGATAATTTAACACTATAAGCATAGACACTTCACACCACCCAGCCATGACTGGCTGCACCAAATGTTGCTGATGCTCTGCAGGCAGCAGAACCAGTGCAGCCAGGGATGGGTCTGTGCCCTGTGCCCCTTATGTCCCTTTGCTGGATCTACTTGCAACCCCATCCATAACACCTCTGCTCTCCTCCCTTTTCTCCCAAACCCTCCACCTCCCTGCTCCAGAAGGATCTTCACCGATCATTGGCCTGCCAGTTGGTGCTGTGGCAGGCAGCGGACTGCCTTGGGGCTCGCTGCCTGCCAGGCGTCAGCATCCTGGCATGAGCACGAGCAGCCAGTGGGGAGGGAGAGGAGGGTTGGGCAGGCAGAGGGAGAGATCAGATGCTCTGTCCTTGGGAAATACAGCTAAACCCCATGTGAATGGGACCCCAGGAGTCCCAGGGACATGCGAATGACAGGTCCCATACCGGGGCAGGGGACCCTCACTTACACCGACGGCCTTTCTGTCTGCAGTACATGCTGTCCCAGGAGACCATAGAAGCTCTTCGGAAACCAACATTTGATGTCTGGCTGTGGGAGCCCAATGAGGTAAGGATGACGTGTTAGCTGAGCTAGCGCTCTTTCTGGGAGCCAACAAGGCCAGAAGAGCCCTTTGAGAT
The DNA here is from genome assembly GCF_031877795.1 of Strix aluco. Lineage (NCBI taxonomy): Eukaryota > Metazoa > Chordata > Aves > Strigiformes > Strigidae > Strix > Strix aluco. Next base: position 39,222,321 of record NC_133932.1, read on the forward strand.
GGCCTGCAGAGTTTTTCCCTGTTTCTGCCCTTAATGTCTCTATTTTTTTAATTTTCATATCACACCAGAATACAGTACATTTTCCCTACAGATGCCAAATAGATCGTGCTGATTATCATCACCTGATCCCTCTTCATTTCTTCTTCAATCTCTTCCTAGTAATGTCCTACAACAACCAGCACACTATCATTACTGCCACATGAGTTCGTGCCATTTTATTTGAACTAATCGATCCCTACCAAAGTGCATGCTTGAGCACATCATCAATAACGCTGCTCAAATCAATGAAGCTGTGTGCTGCTGTGTGAAGTCAGGCAGAGGGGCATGCATTGATTCATACCCTTTTAGACAAGGGTGTTTCTGTGATGCTTTCTGAAGAGGTAGTAAAGCTGTGTGCATGGCCTATTAGTATTTTCTTATTGCTTCATTTTCTTATTTTTCTTATTGCTATTAGTATTATTTGTTGTTTGTCACTTGTATTGCAGAAGGTTCTGGAAAGCTATGTGTAAACATGAAGGAGAAGGATGTTTCTGTAATGGCCAGCTTATAATATAATGTAAAACTAGATTCAGCAAATACAAGAAAATCTCACTTAGGAAAAATATAAGGGACGGAAGGACTAAACTTGGGTTTTTCCCAAGGGAAAGATTGGGTCGTTCTAGCAGCACACCCAGCAGCAATCACCTTAATTACCTTCTCAATCAAATGTTGTGCATTCAGAGTCATTCTGGCTCAGCACCTGTAGATCACCATGACAAGGAAAAATACTCCATACCGCACCCACAGGAACAGCATATTTCTTTCAGGACATTTCATCTGCCTTGTAGAATAACAGAAGGACTCTCTGGTGGCTTTAGGTCCATCTTCCATTCACACAGGCTGGCAGAGCTTCCCTTGTGCGGTCCATGCCAAGCTGAGGCTGGTGCTCTGCAGTTACTGCTCCCTCTCCAGGCCCTCTTCTCTGTACCAGAGCCATACAACTGCTCAGGCAAAATGGCTCACCCCCAGCTTTTGAACGCCTGTCAGGTCTTTACAGCAAGAGAGAATTACGACCTGCCAGGTGGACCATGACACTGCTGGCTCATTGTTGTTCTAAATATTAAGAAAGAATAGTGAAAGACAAAAACCATTACCCACAGATTCTTGTGTGCTGAAGCATAGTATTTTAGCACAGTAACTCATTCAGAGTACTAGGAAACACTATATGATGGCATGAACAAGGCTAACAAGAGGGTGTGGAGATTAGACATGCCCTGCAAGGAGGAGGGCTGCTCAGAAATAAGATAGCACACAAACTCTGGTGACCCGAGCACCATATGGGTTTATCTTACTCTTTAGCTCTGGTTTATGTTTACAGAGAATATTTCAATTCTGTCAATGCTTGTTTAGCAATGAGCATTTGCCCATGTGCTCAATGTGGGGCATGCAGGTTATAAACCATAATCTTCTGTAAGCAAATTAATAATGTCGTGCTCTGCAGCATCTCAGTAAACAGAGCTATGCAGCAAGCTTGCTTCTCTTTCTCAAACGCCCACTCACTTTCAAGCCTTAGAAGAGTCCAATATTCAAGCTTTTGCTGTTGACCAAGAAAGCTAAAAATTAAACCCAAGATTGTCACGTGTGCAGGGGCAGGGGCTTTGGGAGTCAGAGTCACCTGCCACTCACCCAAAGCTCTCTTGGCAACATCTGGAGGGAGGTAGGCATTTCTGAGGGTAATTCAGCCCTTCTAGATCAAGTTTATTGTCTCAGAAAGTCTTTTCTGAAACTATTGCAAAACATATATTCTAGCTCAGGGACTAGGAACAAGACAGGGTGGTCTACAGCAAAATGCTGGCTGTGTGATCTGAGCACAGTTCAGCCCGTGACATTGTCCCTCAAGTCTTGCAGGAAAGTCTCTTTCTTCCTGTTCGGATAACTCAAAGCCAAACCCCTTGTTACTGCATGAGCTGTGTATATTCCCTGGATAAATATAAAGTTTCATTAGATGAAATAATTTTTCTGGAGAGTTTTTAAGAGCCTAAATAACAGAAACTTAACTAAAAATGTCTCCAAGGCCACATTTGTGACATTACACTCATCATGTTAAAAACTTTGGGATCAATCTACTGTCTAAGAACAGTGTCTGCTAGTGGCTACATTTCATCCTCTGCAGATTTTGCCTTCCAAAATGGGAATGCAGACACATAAACTCCTGAACTCTTGGAATTCTGTTCATTTCTGACTGGTGGCAGTGGTTAAGTGTCCAGACACATCAGATTATCAATACCCTTCTTTTTCAATATTTTAAAACCCAGAAGGTTAACTGGTTGTGGTAGTGCTAAACTATCTGCAACCCACTTCATGCAGCAGAGCAGATGTTGTCTAAAAGAGCAGCCTGCCTTTGCATTTCAGCTATTGGGATTCATAGTTACAGTTTATGAGAGTGGATGGTCACAAACTGCAATTTGGTAGTGTTATAACAGGAGATCTTTTGTTAAACAAGAAATTCAAGTTAAGATAGTGCCTTTAGGAACTCACAAAAAGTCATAAAGAAATAAGATATTGACACATTATCTAGAATAAATGCTTCTTTAAAGATCTCTGATTTTCAGCTGTCATTTTCTATACAGATAGGGCCTGATCCATTTCTGTACAGCTTGGGCCTCTGGTGTCAGTGGAAAAACTCCCGCTGATTTCATTGAGCATTAGAACATACCCCAGCTAAATTAGAAAAATAGCAATATTTTTTTGTGAGAAGGAATTGCTATGATACACGTGAATCACAATTACTAAAGAGAGCTGGTGTGATTCAAAGCCCTGCACAAAACCTATGAAGTCAACAGCAATCTGTCTACTTCAAAAAGCTTTCAGAACCTCCCTGTCTCCCCTCTTGCACTGTCTTTAATAACGCAATCTTTGAACATCTTTCTTTCATCTTAACAAGAGGGCTCTGCAATTATTTGATGCTTGCAAGGAGGAAATTCACTCTTCAATGTATCATAAAGTAAAGTGATATTTGCCAAGCCAATAACCTATCTGCTCCTGGCTACAGATGCTGAGTTGTCTGGAACATATGTACCATGATCTTGGGTTGGTAAAAGACTTCAACATCAATCCTATCACATTAAAGAGGTGGTTGGTAAGTATTTCAAATTCCTGATATTTGCAATTTTTCAAATTCAAAAATCAATAGATAAAACATTTAGTCATGGAATTAACTTGACTCACATAAGTAATTCCATTGAAAGCAGTCAACCTGTACAAATTCTTAAAATTAAGTACTTGAGCAAATGTTTGCATTCTTGTGGTAACAGATGACATTTTTTAAACTGTTTTACATTTGTTTGCCGAGCTTTCTATTACTGAAAGCAGTTAATTTCTGATGAATGCTCTTGGTACCTAGTGTAAATGGAGACAAGACGAGTGTCTTCAGATATGGCCTAAAAAAGCCAGTAGGTTCCATAATAATTAGATGTCCTAAATCACAGTGAGTAAAAGAACAAGGCTGGAAGGAAAAGGAATTGCTGAGAAGTTAAATAACTTTCTTTGTCTTGGTCTTTGGAGTTGAGAATGTTGCAGAGATACATGACATGATAAAGATGAGATCATACCCAAACTAAGATGTCTAAAGAAGAAACACTGTAGTATTTAAAAATCAATAAATTATCAGGTTCAAGGGAGAGCATAAGAAAGAATTTGCTAAAAAGCTGAAGAATATATTGGCTTTCTCAGAAAAACCTATCATGTTCCTAGAGGACTGTAGAAGAGTAAATATTCTACCCATTGTTTAAAAAGGATCTAGTGATACCCTGAAGAATTATGGTTAGTAAAATTTACATCTCTATCTGACAAATTGATTGAAACAATAATTAAAAACATCATGATGTGAAGTTCATTATACAGATGTTTCATATGATTCCTGTAGCGAAGAATTATATCTCACTAATCTTTTCTAATTACCTGAAGGGTATGGACAGAATAGAATGAACTGTTTTACATGATTGATGTAGACTCCCAGAAAGGCCTGAACAAATTCCACAAATTCAGAAGGTGACTAGAAAACACGAAGAAAACACTGTATTCATCATGAGTACAGCAAAAGCAAAAAGCACCTGGGCACCAGCATATGCAAGGCAGTGACTGTCACTGCTTGGTGAGCTGCTGCTGGCTGAAGCTAGCAAGGCATTAGGCTGATCAGAGACTGGAATAAGGGATAAACGGACCGATGTTGCTATGCCTCCGAAAAGGCTTACCTAGAATTTACACCTAGGACTGGTTAAGTCTTTTTAGAAAAATGGTATGGCCACATTAAAAAAGATATAAAAAATGATTCAGACCTAGGAAATCTCTCCCTGAACTTCGAAGGCAGATGAAAAGCTCGGTATTGTTGACCTTAGAAAACAGGTGAACAGAAGGGGTGGGATGAAACCCAATACAATCAAGACTAGCACACAGTAGATAAAAGAGAAAATTTCCTCCTCCTGTCTCACAGCCTGAAAACATGGGAAACAAGGTGATATGTCAACACATATCAACATGCCACCCACACACATTACTGCAGGCAGCTTCCTGTTAGCTTGTATCTCCAAGTAATTTGTTACTATTAGCATTTAAGACAGCCTCTTTCTGAACAACAAGGGGAGTTTATTATGTATTTTCTACAAAGGTAAGACAGGGTGAGATTTCCTTTCTTAAACACTAGCTTTGCAGAAAGATGATTAAAAAAAGCCCCAAGGACTCTGCTTCAAACTATGATACTTCCCCAGGCGCGGTATGAGCACCAGTTTGAACTTAAGTGAGTGAGAAAAGGCTTTCTTGCTCCCACATCCACTGGCTACAGAATGTTCCAGAAAGGGGAGGAAGGGATGACTAATACAACTCAGTCACTCCAGCCCTTCAGTGCTCTGAGTCAGGAGTCCCCTGGGATGCTCTGGTCTCCTCTGCTGGATGTGTACGTTACATCCGTGCAGTGCTGTACAGTGCCTGGGCACGACCATGGTGTCCATGGGGAGCCTGTGAGAAACTGCCCACCACCTGTGAGCCTGGCTGTCAACCATACTGTGCCATTAATTACTCATTTTAGAATAATGTAATATGTTTGTAAAGTCCTTGCTACAGAATAATCTGAACAGGTTTTGCAATGAAACCCCTAAATATTGAATAAGCACTGAAAACCCACAGTTCTCCTGACCTCATCCAGAGCTTTGAGGCTTCCTAGAAGTCAGGTCCCAGGTTGAAGGGTTTGATCCTGGTGGTGCTTGAGAAGTATTTAATTAAATTCACTATTTAGCTAGAGAAGGGGACACAAATTCCGTTCATGTCATTAATTCAGGCTCAGTAATTGAGGCATGTGCATAAGGGCTCTCTAGGGTCCAGGCTATGGAGGATTCAGCAGAAGGGGTCCAGCAGTGCTGCTGACACTCGGCTGTTTTGTGCAGGACAGGATACCAAAGGCTACCCAGTGCACTGAAAGAATGACTGTGGCATGTGTTAACCCAGCTGTGCCAGCTTCACCCAGCTAGCCCGGCTAACAGTAGTGAAGACACATGGAAAGACAAGCTTTAGTTTGGATTTGTGATGAGGGCACATAGCCAGGATCTGAAGAACATTAAAACACACAAAAATCAGCCCCATGTGCCTATATGGCTAAATGTCTCCCATGCTGCCTAGCGTAGGAAATCCACACAGGTATGCTAGTGCATGTACATTCACATCTTCACTTTGTCAAGCAGCACATCCCAAAGTGCTACCTCTGAGCATCTGCAAATGAAATAACAACTACATTTCAGCCTTGAAGATTTCAAAGCTGCAATTTGCCTTCAGCGAGAGAGGGGAATGGGGATGTACTTTGAGTTCTTTACACACCCCAAAGTCACCGTTTAACCACTGCTGTTTGAAATACAAATTCAGGATGAAAGCACAGAGGCCTGTCTCAATACTGAGATGTACTTGCAGCTATGCTGGGATATTTACCCATTGCTAGCTGGTATGAGAGAGAAGTTGCTATGAGTTTATCTCCCAACAAATTCTTGAAAGGGAGCAATCTCCCACCCTCCCCCAGGAAGGCAGAGGGTGTCAGAGGGCCTTCTGCTGTCACTCTATCCTAGCAGAAAGTAATACTGGCCTCCATAGGACTTCTGTAGGGGTATACAGTGCTTCCAGGGAGGCTGGGAAGCATATGTAATCACGTTTTTATAAAGAAAGAGCTCTCCTGTGTCTGACTGCCTCATTCCCCCTCTCTGCAGCTGTGTATTCATGACAATTACAGAAACAACCCCTTCCATAATTTCCGGCACTGCTTCTGCGTGACCCAGATGATGTACAGCATGATCTCGCTCTGCAGCCTCCAGGTATGCCCCCCACCTCAATAGTATCATTCCGTTTCCATCATGGGGCACATGTTTGTACACTGAGCATCACTGTGACACCTTCCTTGCAAATCAGGCCACCAGCTTGCTAGCAACTGATAAGCTTTGCAGTAGCTGCACTTTTTCAATCCCTGGGGAGAGGAGGAGATGTGTTGTGTTCCTACCTCTGGCTGCCCTCTCAGCCATCCCATCACACACCCCAAGCACCTGCACAGCTTTCTGAGGCTGCTGGGAAGATACCTCCACCTCCTGGATAGCCCCAGTTTGTACACTGAAGCTCCTCTGACACTCTGATAGCATGAAACATCTACGAATCAGATCCAAAAGCCTACTAAATTATGGTCTGTGGATACGGTCTTCATCTATGACACAAAATGTTCCCATGAGAGGTTTACTCCAAATGTGTGCTTGTGCGTGGGTGAGCTACTGCAAATAATGCCTTGCATGTACTGTATACAAGATTCACGTTTGACCTGTATTTTGTCCAAAACTATAGGCATCATTGTTGTGGATAACTTGTGTTTATATATTAATTTAATCTCTGTACAAACTAGAATTTATTCAGGTAAAAACCTCCTTTCTTCTCCACAGTTGAACATCTCAGTTACTGCCCTAAGTCTATTTTCTTGCCAGTAAGAGTATGAAGAAAAACTTGCTTTAATGGAAATTCATCCTGTTCAGAAGCTGTGGGAACACAACACTTAATTTTTCTCACTCTTTTCATAACTTTAGTTAATGCAGAATGCAATGGCAACTAAGCTATCTTTCAGCCCTCCCTTAACTAATCAGGATGCTCAAATGACTTACAAGAGACTGTACTAATATCTCAGTTCTTTTATATGATCTCTGAAGTAATAGCGAGTTTCAAGAAAATTGCCTCCTCTGAGCTGCTGTTATTTAATGCAACAAAGGCAAATCTGAGTCATTTGTACTGGAAGGGAAGGCAGAATTCTCTGTCTTGACTGAAGTAAATTGATCTATGGAAAAATACTTCATTTTGCTCGGATTTGCATTTCTCTAAAAAGTAAATGTGGGTGGTTTTTTTACTTCTTTTAATTTATGGGGACAGAGGAAGTAGAAATCATAATACTACATGAATGTTTTGTATTTTACAGGAGAAATTTTCCCAAATTGACATCTTGATTCTTATGACTGCAGCAGTATGCCATGACTTGGACCATCCAGGCTATAACAATACGTAAGTCTGTCTCTTGCTTTCTCTTCCCTTAAAATTTATTGGGAAGGTAATACCAGCTGGCATTTTTGTAGACCAGGTTTTCCTTCTCACAGCTTGAGCTGGCCATGACCTTCCCTCATGGCCCTGCTGTTCAGTCACACATGGGCCAAGGCAGAGCCTGCAGAGAACTCAGGTCTGGGTTGGGGTTGCCAGCTGTCCTTGGCTCTGTAAGGAAAATGCTTTTTCAGATTTCTATTCCAACACTTTCCCCAACTCCTGAGAAACCAAGGTAAAATGTTTTACAGCTGAGAGAGAGGGCATAAAGGTTTATAGCTCCATTGACTGAAATGGAATAATTACAATAAAATGCAAAGGGTGATTTAACTTACACATTATTTCATAATTATAAATCATGAAGTGCATATTATTTGATTTATTATCATGTGAGGAAATTAGGCTTGTTAATCCATGGACAATTTTGTGTGCATGTATGTATATGTGAAAAAGAGAGAGAATCTAATTTATTTGTTGTCATTCAGTAAACAAGGTCAGAACCCAGTTCTGACTGGGATCAGTGAGAATCTCTCCGTTGACCTTAGTGGGGGTTGAGTGAAGCCCAGACAGTTCATTCTATGTCATTTTAAGCTACAGAGACTTGGTAAAATTAAAAAAAAAAAAACCAAAACACCCTACGGGGGAATAGTGCCTGAGATTATATTAAAGTAATATCTATCTTCTCTAAAAATCTGATTTAGTATTAACAATCAAAACATAAACTGCAGCTAATCGAATAAGTATTGAAAAGAATGTAAATAAAAGCAAGCAGCATGGTTTAGAGCAGCTGGTGTGTGTCTGCAGGAGTTCTCATTGTTTTTCTTCACATCAGCTATCAGATAAATGCACGAACTGAGCTTGCAGTACGCTACAATGACATCTCCCCACTGGAGAACCACCACTGTGCTGTGGCTTTCCAGATCATTTCCCAGCCAGAATACAACATTTTCTCCAACGTTGACCAGGACCAATTCAAACAGATAAGACAGGTATGAATGCTGTTCCCATCTGTGTCGTACAAACTGTTCCTGAAAATATAAGCACTCACAGACTTCCCTGCTGTACAACGCGAGTGAATCATTCTTGCTAGAGGGTAGGACTGAAAAAGCCCCTCACACTGGAAGGATCCAAGAGCAATTCTTGGAAAATTTCCACATCAGCACTCCCTGGACTGTCTTGCTGAGAAATAATGAGTACATCCTGACTATTAAAGCCTGTGACATTTTGGGGGTAGATATTTATATTATTGAAGGAACCAATTAGCTCCGGCTGGGAAAGGATTAAGCTCTCATGGCAGAAGTTTATGCTTTAAGAGAACGTTGTATTAATTTTAAGAGGGCCTTCAAAATGGGAAAATATTTACAACAGCAGAACACTTGTACTGTTTGTTGTAAGAGGCTCTGGTGGACTGGGAGTCATCACAGCTATCTCTGAGACAGTGAACAATGCTACAGTTCTCATAAGAGCACCAAGGGCCAAAAATCGATCTTAGTTTCCATGTTACACCTTCCTTAAACACCAAATGAAAAAACAGACTGATGTAAGGGCTCACATACTGGTCTGGTTGAAGTTACTGATTCTGGCAGTGCATGAGAAGCAGGCATGGGCCCAAAATGGATAGATCTGTATGAAAACCCGCAACTTTAAATTAACCACATCTTCTCCCATCATAAACTCTGCCCAGCAGGAGGATACAGAGCTCCTAACACATTGTCTGCATCTGGGTATTTCAAAGCCCTTAATCCAAGGAGGATGAGCACAGAGAACATCCACATCTACTGAGCTTTGTCTCTTCCTCAGGCCACTAAGAGTCAGCAGCAAAAACCTATAGTGCTTTCCAAGGAGCCAAAAGTGGATCTTGGCAAACAGAGTGTGGCTTTTAACATCCTGTTGTACAGTTCATTTTTCCACAATTAGTCAATCAGAGAGGAAAAAGCTCAATGCCTCTGGAATATCACACCAGTGTTACAGATCGATTCAACCATGATCTTCATATACCATGAACTCTTTATAACCCTCTTCCAGTTTGCTTGGCAGTTTCAGGTCAGAAATTTCCCCTTTTGGTGTTAAAAATGGTATGCATCTGAGCCTTTTTGTGTGTAAGAAAGACCCTACTTTGCTCTGCAATAGTGGACTTTGTAAAGAATGCCAAGTTAATATGTGAACGTGTTTTCTTTGCTAGGGGATAATTACGTTAATCCTGGCTACAGACATGGCGAGACATGCAGAAATACTGGACTCTTTCAAGGAAAAAATGGAAAATTTTGATTACTCAAATGAAGAACACATGACCTGTGTAAGAAGGTTTTGTAGATTGTTATTTTTCTGTGCATAGTGTGAAAGCTTGTAGATTAACATTCATTTGTTTAAAAACCAAGATTCAATATACATTATCAAAAACTAATCCTTCCTACATCCTCTGCCCCACCGAAAAGAATTAAAATTTGGAAGTGCTCTATCTAAAATAGAGCTAATCCAGTCATCTTTGACATCCAGGGAAGTCTCTCCCCAGCTGCCTCTGAGTGCTCCACAAACAACTTCATGGTCATTTGTGGCTGAATCTCTTCATGCAGCAGATAATCGCATGCCCCACTGTGACACATCCCAGTGCTACAGTCAGGGAAACTGAGGTAGGGAGGTGATAAATGATTTACACAGGGTAACTGAGAGAGTGGAAAAGAATCCAGCATTTAAGACCTCTGATTTAATCCTAAAACTGTCCTTTCTGTTTGAAAACATTGCCTCCCATTGCATTGTAAAGACACAGGTTCTGGATAGGGGGAAAAGGGCTGGCAATAAGACTGCAGTATTAAAGTATTATCCTCTTTCAGCTGAAGATGGTACTGATAAAATGCTGTGATATCTCCAATGAAGTCCGCCCGATGGAAGTAGCAGAGCCCTGGGTAGATTGCTTACTAGAGGAATACTTTATGCAGGTAAGAATGAGGGAGACATGCAATTGCACAACTTGCTGCTCTTCCTGAATCCCACCTCAGCTACAGGTGCTCTGCTGCCTGACAGCCCAGTCTAGCTCTAGGATGGAAAGGCTTCTTTTACAGAAAGCAGGAGAAGGATGTCAGCAAGAAAAATTGTTCAGAAAGCAAGTGAATGCAATTGACTGTAATTTGCAGGTGAAAGACAACAGCAACCTAGAAATCCTAATGCTAGCAGACTGACGCTTGTTCTCTGTAAAGTGGCTGCCTTGCAAGTTCGTTTGACATACAATTTTTGAGCCAAAAGGGCAAGAGCAGTGGCAAGAGAAAGTTGTCAAGTAAACGATATCAAATATCACACAGGAACTAGTCTAGATAATTTTCACTGTGTATGAACATTTGCCTAGAGAGAAAGCAGACGACTTGCTGAAGTGTGCAAAGTCAGACTTTAAGCTGCCCAAACCATTGTTCCTCACTGGATTCCCAGGTGGACACAGTTTCTGTTTGCTTAAAAAAGGATCCCTGGAAGAGCAGCCCTCAGATGCCTCCAGCACATGGGCTCTTGAGCACTATGTATGTGCTGCAGCAGTGGGATCTCAAGAGACACACAGCTGCAGTGCTCTGAGGAGGGGATGCCAGATCTTTCTTGTGTCTTTTCTCTACACCTTCATAGGGTGCATGCTGAGGAGGGCTTCTCACAAGAGACAGACACATCAGACGATGTGTCAGAAACACTCCTTACTCATCGCATCTGCAGCTTTTTACTCAAAATTACAGTATCTGTGTGCCTTACTATTTTGGCCACCCAGCAAAAGCACTATGTGCCAAAAGGCCCAATAATTGAGAGAGAAAGTCTGCAACAGGGTATCTGCATCCACAGTCTGTGACCTCCTTGCACATGCATCCACATAGAAACAGTGAGCTATGTGGTCAAGTAGGTAGCTTGGTAAACTCACTGCAGTCAATGGAACTGTTTTGCATTGACTCAGCTAGCCAGGTTTAGTTTTAATAATTAGTAAAGAAAGACATGTATTTTCTGCTTGAATACCCAAAAATAATCACTCTCTGGAGCATGATGAGGAAATCAAAGACTTATTCCTTCTCTTACAGAGTGGCAAAAGCCATTACCACCTTTCTGAATGCTCAGACATGTTTTACCTCACAAGTCCCATGGGTTTGCAAAGAGAACCAGGTGGCCTCATTGTCCTGTAAGCCTGGAGGTGAACACTTCCATGCCAGTACTGGGCAGATATAACTGAACAGAGTTCTCTTTATTCAGATGTTTGATCTCAACAAAGCAGGATTCATTGGCCTGAGGGAAGCATTTCCTATTCTGTGCTATCTTCAGACGCTACTGAGATCTGTATCTGAAGGCTACTGATCTTTAGCTAGTGATCTACTTGGTATGTCACTCTGCTCACAGGCTTCTAGCCGAGATTAATATTTGTTAACTCTGGATTTGTTCCAGAGTGACAGAGAAAAATCTGAGGGCCTTCCAGTGGCACCATTCATGGATCGCGATAAAGTAACCAAACCAACAGCACAGATCGGCTTCCTGAAGTTCGTTCTCATCCCCATGTTCGAAACAGTAACAAAGGTAAGTCACCTAAGGCCAGAAGCAGAAGTGGGGGCGTGCAGAGCTTCAGTATTTGCTCTGAGAGGTGTTTAGTTAGCCAGGGAAACAAGATGTACAGTTCACATCCTGCCTTTCAGCCCATTTCTAGCATGTACAGGTTAATGAATACAAAAGGAAATGTTGATCTCTCTCATTTTCACCTAGCTATTTCCAGAAGTGGAGGAGGTGATGCTCCAGCCCCTTTGGGAATCCAGGGACCGCTATGAGGAATTAAAACAGATAGATGATGCTATGAAAGAGGTAAGTTCTAAATATCTTATTGATAAAACAAATGTTATGATTGAATAAGTCAAACATTATAATTTAATAGCAGTTTAATTCCAAAACAGTAGGAATGCTTATGGCATAATCATTATCATGAGAAACACATTCATTACACGTGGCTGGAGAAAGGCGTGTACCACAAGCAATAAGTGTGTGCCAGAACGTGCCCTTGCAGACTCCATCAGGCACCACACAAGCATGGCCATGAGAAGGAAGCTGCTTGCAAGAGAGGGACCTGGAGACGAAACACAGAGATAAATACCTGAGGGGAGTATGTTAGCAAACACTTCTACCAGGAAGAAGCTATACATTCCCCTGAGAAGGAGTAAGCCTGGGCTAGATTGCAGCAAAATGTCCTGGGGTCAGGCAGTTCAAGGCACTGCACCACAAATGCATAACTTTCTTTCTGGGAAGAGGCTTCTACTGACATGTCTATCATCAAGCATGTGCCTGAAAATTTATGGGGAATTATTCTCATATGCACAGCATCCAGTAGGATTAAACACACAACCAATGCAGCCATTTTATGGCCCAGGCTGAATGGGGACCTCCATTTACAGAGTGTCCCTCTTTTTGCCATGTAAGTCTTAGGGGACGTAGGATATACATGTAACCCTGTCTACTCTCTCCAGCCACGTCTGCATTGCCTGACAGGGCAGAGGCTGAGGCCAGGTCCTGGGAGTAAGTGCCCCACACCCGCAGTGCAGCAGCAGGCATGCTGGCCCGGCTCCCGCAGCGCCCTGCAGCCTATGACACTGGGCCTGCATGCCTTCCTTGCACTCCTCTGTGACTGCTTCTTTTCCCGGTCAGGGCAGACGACAAAACCTGACCAAATGGCATCACAGTGTGGGAGTTTTCTGACATGAACAAATGTATCTTGTAGACAGGATACTATCAGTCATTCCATCCTTAAAATAAATTGGGAAGTGCCCTGGAGTACTAGTTGTGCTGATGTTGTTTGATAGATGGGAAATGAAGGTTCACTCACTTGATCATCCCTGCCTGGATGAGGCAAATAGTAGCTTTCTGGTGTAGATCCCACCTCCTCCCAAGTGATTTGGAGGAAAAGCCCCTCAGCAGCACAAATACTAAGGCTGGTTAATCAAAGAACACATGCTTTGAGGGCACTAAGTCATAAAGGAGAAGAAAGTCTTCTAGGCATTCTTCAGTTTAGAGTGGAGCATTTCTCAAAGGAGGGAAGAAGAACTCCAATATGACTGCCAGACTTTCTGAGTCCTGTTCATCTTTCAAGTTGAGCCTAGATTTTACTTTTGGTTTACAGAAGCTGTCAAAACAGAAATTTTGTACAAACTGATGGAGCTTTAATTATGGTCTATTGGCACAAGAGGTCTTAGGAAAATAGGAGAAGCCTGAATTCAGAAATATCCTGAAACAAGAGAAGTTAGTTAATAATCCAAGAGCCTAGCACGGCAGAGGATGAGAAAGACTGAATGCTGTTTACAGGACATACATGTTCAGGTTAAAAGGTGCCTGTGATATACCAAGCTACTGCCTGTTATTTCCCAAGAAATGTTGCACACGCCTTGTGCAGAGATGAGTGTTCAACTCACAGCAGCGGTGTAAAGTGGCACTGTGTGAGTCAGGGGTATTAATCCTGCTTTGGTCTTCATTTCAGTTGCAGAAAAAGAAATGTGAAAGTTTGACCACCGACAGTACCGAAAAGTGAGATGAAAAAGTCTTTGAGCAAAACATAAGCCCTAAGGTTATTCTGGTTTTGAGAAATGCTGTATTTGCCAAACAGATGTGGTGACTACATCAAAATCCAACTGGGACCATGTATGCGGAGAGGTGGCAGGCACGGATGCCCTGCCTGCCTGGGCGCCTTGTCTACAGCCTGCAGCCTGCTCGCACAGGCACTGCCACCATCGGGCACCAAGGGCTCCTCTCACTCCGGCAGGACCATCACACCCGCACCCCCCCCCCCGCGGCAGGACTTCCCCTGCGGACATTGCACAGATTGCAGCACAGCTCAAATCTTCAGCAGATTTGCCTTTTTGGTGACCACACTGACCACGGTCTGTAGAGACAAAGCAGAATTTAGCTAAGGAGCCTTTTCTGGAAAATGATCCACTGGCATCCAAAAACAAAAGAAAATTTGTTTTAGTCAAGATACTATATGTATGTATACAGCAGTATGCTAATTACAGCATATCTTAACAGATGCTTATATTCTGACAGGGGTCCTGGCATATATTTTTGTTTGCCTAGTAGGCCCTAATGACACATTTCTCTGTATTATTCTCTCAATTTTATAGTGTTCACAGTACACTCAGAAGCCCAGCATAGTGGATGCAATTTTTTTTTGTTTTCTACACTAGAAAAAATCAGAAGAAACCTTAGCGAGTTTGCAGGTTCGCTTTGTGGCCTGGTACAGCTAGATGTCAAGGGATCCTTCAGCACAAGCAAAGAAGGGAGCACAAAGCTGAAACCACTGTGCAATCCTATTTTTATCCTCATGGATGCAAAAAGCAACAACAAGAAAAACCTTCAAAGATGTACAGACTTCTTTTTTTTTTACTTTTAAACTGATCTGCTAAATAATATATTCTTCTACAGAAATGGGTGTTGTTTTCTTTTGCGTATGCATTCACATGAGAACTGTCTCTGTTCCTAAAGACAAATGCTTTCATAACGAATACAAGGTAAGGGGCTGTAAAGGTCAGGTTGGCTCTCCTTCAGAGGAGGAGCTTTAGAAACTTCTTAGCATCGTAAGAGAAATACTGAAAGAGCTTCACTTCCCTTGGTGACTTTGTAAAGGTTGGGAGCCAAGCACTGCCCAGAGTTGCAGTCATGCAAATGGACAGCAGGCAACACTGCGACCGACTCCGGTGCACCACCTCACCAAAGCGGAGGCCAGAAGAGATCCCCCTTCCTTGTGCCCATGAGAGGTGAGCCACGGCCACGCTGCTCACCCACTCCTGGTTTCTCCCATCGGGGAAAGGTCACCCTCTCTGGGGGTTTCAGTGGACAGGATCAGTCCCTATCACAGCATGGCTGCTGAGACCAGTAATTCGCATGCACCCTGGCTTGCTGGCTCCTCCATGCGTGATGCTCCGGTCCTCCTTGGCTCAGTTCCTGAGGCTGTCCCATCAACTTTGTTAGATGTGTTAGCAATAAGGGTAACACTAGTGCTACACCTCTGCAAAGTCCAAAGCCACATGCATTGTCTTTGTTTTTCAAAAAGAGATGAGCAGGTGGGGGCTAATCTTTCCCCCCATGACCCATGAAACACTTTAGGAAACTCAGCCTCTCTGGCAGGTGCCTAGTACCAAGCTCACCACTGAACAACAAACCCTGCCTCCTGCTCTGGAAATTCAGATTTTTTCTCCTGTGTTTCTGAACATTAATTCTGAGCTTAACTCCTGTTTCTCCCCTAGTGCTGTTTCCCATGTTTGCTCTTTCTTTTGCACAAAACCATATTACTTCAACCACTCTCCAGTCTCCCAGGGAGATCAATATTACCTTGAAACATCCATCCCTCTGCACTACTCCTGCTTGCACATTTCCAGTGAGGCAGGACAGACCCACAGCTAGTTCTCCACTGGTACCTCTTTCTGCCTAAGCTGCCTTCTCCTTTAAACAGCTTTTTGTGTGTGTGGTTTTGGGCTTTCTGCTGCAAACTGGAAAAGGGTCTGATTCCTGGATTTGAACAGTCCTGGGGGACCCCAAGGGAGATGGGGAGATCCAAGCACAGGGTCAGCTCCAAGCTACACAGACATCTTCATGAATGGATGAACTAAACCCTAGTTTTCATTAACCTCAAACTTTCAATGCTTGAAAGTTGGATTTGAATTATGTGGTTTGGGCCCTTTTTCTGTACTAAATCTTATAATCCAAAGTACATTGTGACCCAGATTATTCTGCTGTGAAATTCTTCACTTCTTTTTCAAAAGTAAATCAAATTTACCGTCTCCATTCAAGCAGATTTCCGTCACAAATCAGCTCCCAAAGCAGATGTGCTGTGCAGGAGCTATAAACAATTGCTTAGCATATGCCAAATCCTGCATTGAGCTAGTTACATTAGATGAGAAAACCTTCTGTAGGAACTTGACTGCTCCCTCCTCCCACTAAAACTGTTTAAGAGGTAAATCCTGATAGGAAGTTTTGTTTCAGTTAGAAGGATTTTCTCTAACCATAAACCCTAATCCAACAAGTATTTATACATGTGCTTAACTCCCACAAGCCTAGTCATGGACCCTGGCGTACAGTAGCTAATTGTCCAGTGCAGGCTCCTTAGCTTTCTCTAGTTGAAGTTCATGGGAGTTTGAGAATTGATGGCCCTTGGTGCTTGTTTTGGCTCCACCATTTTTAAGAGCAACCTGAAAACTGTTTACTGGAGAGACGTGATCAGAAGACGTTGGTGAAATCCTGCTGACTTTATTGGAATTGTATCAGAAACGTGGAGAAGGGAATGCCACCCATCCTCAGGGCTGCACTAGTGGCTGTCACAATGCTGTAATGCACTGTGCAGCTTACTGAAAGAGCAGGCAACATCCAGGTTGCTATTCATAGACAGCTGTAAAAAAGACAACATGCAATCACAACCAACTATTGGTATAAATGGGAATACCACAGCATTTTTTAATCTCATTTGACTTTGTAATACTAGATTTCTAAGAGACAATCCTCCCAACATATGTTTAACCAAGGGGAATGCAAGGCATTCTTTCATAATTCTAGTTTCTTATACTTTTTCCATAATATTTGACGTTGTGATTCATATGCAAATTAATGGATTTGAGAATCTTGGCAATCAACCCATTAAAATGTCACACATTTTCAGGGTGAGATTTTGAAACTACACTTAGCATGAAAATGAAGACTTTTGAGGCAGCCAGACAGATGTCTCAAGTGTGATTTAATCTTTTCTCTCCCTAATCCAATGAGTAAGAGTGAATATTATATATCAGGGTTGTTGTTTCAACTTACAGTAGGTGCCTTACAAAGAACTTTATATGACCTGTTGCATGCATCTTTTCAGCATCATGACAGTGCCACATGCATCCCAGCCTTACGTTGCTACACCTATACTTGTGATTAAAGTTTATAACTATTCTATGCTGATTAGCCTGGGAAACTAATGATGAGCCCTGGGGTTTTACTTCTTATTTTTTTGAAACTATGAGATCCCTTAGCCCCATACTCACTTCATTTTTAGTATGGCTTTCATAATCAGATCAAACTAAGGCTATAGTATAACTGTATGTCAAGGAAACAGCTTTTTAAAAAT
The DNA here is from genome assembly GCF_031877795.1 of Strix aluco. Taxonomy (NCBI): domain Eukaryota; kingdom Metazoa; phylum Chordata; class Aves; order Strigiformes; family Strigidae; genus Strix; species Strix aluco. The sequence continues at coordinate 39,239,983 of NC_133932.1, forward strand.
GTGAATAACCCCACAGCAGCCAATTTGCAATGAAAATTTAGTGTGTGTTAAATACATGGGTTATGTAATGCCAAAGAAGTATCTGTACATGGAAATTGTTAATCTCAGTGCTGCCTCTGAGCAGCAATAATAACAGCATCTGTTCCATATGGGAGTGAAGCAGAGTGCTGGTGTGGAGTATGAGCCCATCAGGAGAAGCTCTGTCAAGTAGTATTCAATTTTCCTGTTTAAACAGTGAGCTTTTACTGCAAACTGCCCCTTCCCTCTGGAAATATCTGAAGAACAAGTCTTACCTTTGTGCCTGGTTTGTGGTATTAAGAGTGTACACACTTCTTGTTATCCTGTCATATTATGTTTTGTTGTGAAGGTTTCTGTGAGAGAGCAGACACAGTGGGGCAAATCACCTACCCCACTAATGCAAAATCCAGCCATATTTACTTCTTTCCCACACTACCTTGATCTTCCTGTGGCAAGGCGGGGTATAAAACACAGCAACACGCCTATTATTGACAAGGAGCACTCAAGCCCCAGCCTGCAGGAAGGATGCATGTGACAGGACAGCCTGGCACAGGGCCATCCAGCTGCTGCTCTGGCTCCCAATATAAGAAAATTACTTTCCAAGAGGTTGCTCTGGAATCAGGCACATCCCAGCTCCAGGCTGTGGTCCAGAGGACACCAGGCAGGTCCTGCCCTCCTGAGCCACCCTTCTGTATGCACAACTCTCTGCCATGCAGCACCCTCGCGATTAAGGTTGTTCAGTGTCAGCAAAGTGAAGCAAAGACTTTCTGAAGTGTGTTTAAAATAGCTTGGATGCTGCTTTTCTAGGCAACATGGCAGTGCAGTGGGCGATCTCCCCTTTCTCTCAGCTCTCCAGGGGAGTGCCTAGGCAGAGGTAAAGTTTGTACTCTGAAAAACTGGTGCATTGGAGTCCTGGTCTGTGTGTGGATGCTATGATAATGCAAGAAACCAGTAATCTTAATAATAAACCTAGATCTGCCACCGGCTTCAAGTACCCTCTAGAGCAAGTCACCAAGCCAGGGGTTCCCTCTCCTTTCAAACAGAGACCCATCTCTGCAAAGCACCTTGTGGTATTCTGATGTAAAATGCTCCTCACTGCAAGAATGAACAGTTACCACTTTCAGAGAACACAGCTTCACAGAAACTTCTGGCCAAAACACTTATTAGATATCCTCATAAATGAAGAAGCTGCAACCAATGAGTCAAACATCTCTTTCTTTGTGATCATATTGTAGTAGATCTGGCTCTTTGCTAGTGAGGAGTCATACTTCTCACTACCTCACACACACAAAAAAAGCTTTCTGACTATTTTGGCATGTAATCAGGAATTACAGGTGTACGCAGGCACATGCACACACACAAAATGACTATCATCTGTAGACATTTTTGTAATACCACTCTTGGCTCTGTTGCAAGACAAACTTAGAACCAGGAGAGTTTGGAAAGTGTAAACCAGTCTTGTCACAGCCAACATTTGCTATAATGTCTCTGAGGAAAAATCTGTTTTCCATACTGTGTGGAAGCACATTTACTGCCTGGCTGACAGAGCCAGAAGATCCTCTGCCCTAAAGGAAGCTCCAAGGTGACAGGGACTTGGAGCAGCTCTATTTCTTTCTGGACGAGAAGAGCTTGCTCTCAGCCCGCTGATGGTGTTCTGGGCTCAGGACAGCTGGGATGTGCTCCAGGCTGAAAAACGCAACAAGAAAATCAACATGAAAACGTATAAATTCTTCTCAAATCCATGTGCCCAAGCCATGCCTTTTAGCATGTCAGTTAATAGCTCCCCTGGTTAACCCCTGGAAGCCAGCTTGCCCCACAGCACTCATGCTACCAGATTGCTGCCAAGCTTTGCAGTCACCCCATAGCATACAAGGATGCTCTAAAGTACCCGTAACTAATGGGCTTGCGTATGGACAACTAATCTATAAGACATTAGATACGCATGCAGTGGAAAGGCAGATCCAGACCCGTCCCTGGCCTGGCCTAAAACAGGAGAACATCATGAGTCAGAGGGAGAGGCAGCCAGGCCACCACACGGTAGGGGGACATAGCATCCGCTTATAATTTTTCAGCCTCAAATATCATGGGCTTTTTCCAGCTTTCCCAGATAGGTTTAGTGGTTGGGTATGCATGGCTTGCTCCTGACATGGTGTCTCCAGCTGCTCATCTGCTGCCTGACCACCCCAGCTCCCCACATCCAAGAGGTGAAAATGTCCCCCTACAAAGGACTGTTGGTGATGGACATGTTGGGATCTGAGCGCCGTGGCTCCTGTGCCCAGCCACAACCGCCCTCAGCAGCCAGCATTGCAAGGGCTTCAACGTAAATGCAAATGACTGACAAAGTGAAGGCCACATGAACAGGACGTTGGCTCTGAGGCCTTTCTGCTCCTTCCAGCTTCGTATCAGGAAGCTGGTTGAGGTTGCTTTTTGAAGGAGAGCTGCTTTTTTGGGCTGCATGGGGTTTTTTCATGCACTTTTCCATCTGGCCCTGCAGTGCTTGGTCTGCTTTTCAAATCAACCTGCTGGAAACATAGCGGTATTGTCGTACCGCTGCAGTCAGTGTCTGGGGATCAGCCAGTGTTTTCTGTCACACAAAAGCCACCTTGTCAGGCTTTCACATTTGGGGCCATGTAAAATGGCACTGAAGGCTGAAATGCCCTCTTGCAGTTTAATCGTAAACGTAGCCAACAAGTGAGCCTGTGGCTCTGGAAAGCACATGGTGAGGCAGAGCCGGTGCCCACACCACGCAAGGTGGCTCAGCAGCAGCCCAGACAGCATGGGGCTGGTGGCAGCACAGTTCTTGCCATGGGCACCAAACCCCTGAGGGACAGCAGGGAGCAGGCCACCAGCAGCAATGCACCCCAGCAGCCCCCAAGGGACAAAGTGATGGGGAAAGAGGGAGCAGAGGACCACTGCCATGGGAGTTTCTCAGCTGCTGGCCCCAGCCTTCCCTCTCAGCCATGTCTGCCCCCGCAGCCCCCCTTGTTCATAAATGAGGGAAGGGAGGGGACTGGTGGGGAAAAGCCTCTGACAGCCTCACAGCTTTGGGAATAAAAGTTACAGGAATAACAGATTTTTCCAGTTTGATGAGAAAATTCCTCCCTCCCTCCCCCAAATTTCTGCACCGACTTGAAAGCTTGAAATTTAATTTTCTTTACTAAAAAAACCTCAGCTAAATGAAATGAACATTCAGAGCAATGCTTATGTGTTGCTTCATTATTGACCTATTATTTCCCTTCCAAAAAGTTATTCATTTTAGACAAAATTGTCCTTGAAACAAACCAACCCACAACATCCCTATTAGAAACGTTTTCCACCATGTTTCCTTGCCCTGCTTTGAAACAACCTGCCCAATTTGATTTCAGCCCACAGGCAATGCCAAGGCTGTGGCTGGGATCCCTCCTCTGCTGCCCTCAGGCTCTGCAGGGGATGGCAAGGGGCAAAGGATGGGGGTCAGACCACGGGAGCTGTGTGGGCAGCAGGTAAGTGCCTTGTGTCCAAGAGAAGGCCAACGCACCCCAGAAAGCGGGGAAAAGCCTGGGACGGGCACTGGTGGGCCCAAACCCCACTTGCACTGGGAGTTTGGTGCCTCCTTTCCCACCAGCAGCTGTCCCCCCACCATTTCCCAGCACCATCAAGGGCACCGGGACTTGCATGGTGCCGCCGGGGCTGGCTGGCAGGATTTGGCTGCAGGGAGATAGCTGCTTATCTTGGGAAGAGCTGAATAAATATGTTCCTAAAGGTTATAGGATAACAAGTCTAAAACACTGTGTACTTCAGAAAGTTCACCAGGGTGATGTGCGTGTCATAAATGACAATTTCATTTCTTCCAGGCTGTAATTTTTTTTCCCCTCAGTCAAGACTTTGATCCTTCTCCTCATGCTGACTACTGTGTGCATGGCCAAGGGCAGATCTCCAGCTGCAGTGACTCGTCCTAGCTCCTGTGCTTGCAGAGGACACACCACACATTTTAGGGAAGATGAGCCAAGGCTGCATCACCTAGAGCCGCCAGAGGCTGGCCACACTCTGCCAGAGAAGGGTGGTGAGTTTCATCTCCACCTGTAAGGGAGCACCCATTCACGGAGATCCTGGTTTGTAGGATTTGGTGGACAAAAAGTACAGGAATCTCTGCTTTATTTATAGCGTTTCATTTTATCCTACCAGCTGTTTCATTTATTCATCCTGTACAGTGATGTATTCATTGACCTGTGCTTCACATTGCCATTTCCACCGATGCAGAAAGCACCAGCTGCAGCCCGATCTCTGCACAGTGCTAAGCACCTTCATGAGAGACTAGGCTACGACAGGTCATCCTGCATCATCTGCTGTCAAGTACATTTAAAAAGCAGCAAAAATGCATTCCTATGTGTACATCTTATTTTATTTACGTATTTATGTAACTGCTTTGACTAAGGAGAAAACTGTGCACACACAGATAGTGGCACCCACAGTTTTGAACTGCACTGAATTATAGGCATTCATATAGCTTCATTTAGGTGTTGTACAGAATCGAGGCTTAACATGTGCCTTTTACATGAAAATACATAAAACTAATTTGAAAAGCTTACAAGCCAATTAATATAAAAAGTTTGCAGCAATTATTATAGTAGAGCTCTTTCTTTCAAACATCAACTATGCAGGCTAACTCAGGAGGCTTACTTTTTTCAAAACTGAGATTAAATCCATTATTTCCAGTGTAATAACCTTATAACACCTCTGAATTTATCTCTAGGACAAAGGTCTTTTCTCATCCCAGTTGTTAAAATTTAACTAGGGAGACAATAATCATCTTGAAAGACACATTGCACACGGAGGGGGATTCAGTGGCGTGACTTACAAGAGGAACTCAAAGTTTGCAGAGTAAGAATGGTGTTTGCAGACTGTAAAAGACAGTAAAAGAGAATAACAACCCCTGGGACATTCTTTCAAAAAAGAGGTGAATTCTGCACTGTGCTGAACAGGAGGATTTGCTCTCCATACAGTGGGGTCAAAAATCAAAGCCTGTTTGCCCGATAGTGTTTGCCTGATTTTTTAAAATTTCTCCTTTGAGCACTGTCTTGTTTAGAGTTCAGTAAAAAGTTAGTTTCACCACTGTAAGTTATACCAGAATTCACTCTCTGAATGTGCATCTACACAGTACAGTCTTCCTGAAGCTGTGGGCAGGTGCCTCCAACTAGCTGCCTGGAAAATCAGCTTCTCTGTAAACAAGCCAGATAATCAAGAGCAGATAAAAGTGCCTGAATTAGTCCTGGGTATAGTGGATTAGCCCTGGGTATGCACATGCTGCCCTTACCCTACTACCCCAGCTGTTGCTGTATTTTTACCACCAGGCGACTGGCAGCATATCCATGGATGCTCTGTGCTGTGGCACTCCCCGTTCTTTCCTTGCCCAGAGGAGGGGGAGGAGGTATCATAGTAGGCATTAGAGGGTGATCTGTAGCCAGACCCTTTTACCATTTCCCTCAGTGCACAGCAGGTGCATTTTGATCTGCAAAAAAGGGAGCTCATGCTCCAATCTGCACTCCCAGCAAGGCCAGCCCCCTTAAAGCACCACAGCTGCACAGTTCACCTTTTTTTGGGTAGCAGACATGGCAATGACCAAGGTACAATACCACTAGGGATGGCAGCGTGGCTTTGACCTTGCTATCAACAGTAACATGTAGAGAAGCTGGCAGCTGCCAGGGCTGGGTTAGCCCCTGCAGCAGAGATGCAGCTATAGCAAAAGGAACAGCAAACCTGGCACCCTCAAAATCCCCACATTATGGCCCCAGTTTCACCCCCAGCCTTCCTAGAGGGGAAAGGGGTCGCAGGTTTGAGGGTGCACACATCTGCTCCACCAGAGCTGCTAAGACCAGGGGGTATCAGGCTTAGGAAGGGCAGCAGAGCCCATGATGAGGACCTCCCATTGCACGTTGCATGGGGTCCGTGCAACATGCACCTGCCCATGGTAGGGGAGGTAAGAGCTGGCTCTGCAAAGTCCGAGGGAGATAGGACATTGGCACCCCTTACCTGGGCTTTGCGTTTAAAGAATAAAACTGAGGACTGTGCTGGCCCTAAGGAACAATGTGCTGGATACTACTGCCAAGTAACCAACACAGAAAATAAGAAGCACTGGTCACCTGGACACGAAGAGGTAAATACCTTCATGCTGTTGGTGTGTGTTTCAAGTTGCAATACAGCATTTAACAAAGGTTTGGCAGTTAGATTTGCATACCAGCCTCATTAGACAAAATTCCAATTAAGCATTCAGTGCATGCGAGAATGGCAGATGCGCAGGCCTAACAGGTGTACCATTTTATGTTACATGATAGCTGTGGTGTTTACATCAGACATGATTATACCCTCTTCTGCCCAAAAATGGATTCATTAGCCTGTATCAGCTCCATCCATTTCCCGCATTGTCCAAATCTGAAATCTTTTATCTTCTCCAGTTTGTCATTTTTTTGAGAATTATGCTATTATCTACTCTACTCTGTTAAGAACCCCTTTTTAGCCCATCTAAATGCATTCTCATGTACGTAAAAGCACCATAGTAACAAGGGAACATATAGGAGCCTGACATTTCTTTTCATGCTGGTACTTACTGTTCAAAATGTCCTAGAAGAACATTAATGATGTCTGTCTTTTCACAGGTGAAGGGGACTAATCATTTAAAAGGACTCTCCATCTCTGGAAGTGTGCTGCACCGAGGAGGCTGTTTCATTATCCTTTCGCTAAACATGTTGAAATCCCTTGGATGACACCCACATCAGTCTCCTTATTCCCAACTGCACAACCATTGTGTTAAAGAACCGCCAAGGGAGGATCAGCAAAGAAAATTAGGCAAAATTTTTACATTTTCTGATTCTTAAGGAGTTAGCAGGGTGGGGAGGATAATAGCCACTATTCTCAGTGACTACATGGTGCTGGCAATAACTTTTGTAACTATCATACATCTGTAAAAGCCCCTGATCACTTCAAAAGTCTCTGCCAGGAATATGATTCCATAAGTAATGTGCATCAGTCATCTGGAGACTCCAGTTCTGAGTGTTCCCTTAGGTGCAGCTCCCCACAAAGACAAGCAAGCTGCATGGCCACTAAAAGCACAACAGTTAAAGATGGAGCCAATGCTTACCCTCTCAACACTGAGACTACCACGAATTTTTTCCAGTATTTTCTTCCTCTAGATCAAGTTGAGATTAACCAGTTGGCAATTTTACAGTAATCACAGATCCTAGTGAGGGTCTCCAATGCAAATAATTCCAAAAAGATTTGGCTCAGTTGCAATCCTGACCTCAAATCTTAGACTGTATCTACCAAATCTAAACACTTCTTCAGTTTAGCTCTAATAAAGACAATTCTACAGTGGTTATCCACATGGGTATGTAAAACAGTAACGTTTCACTGGAAGCCACTCAGTTTAAAGTTCATCCAGCTTTCTCCAGGGACAACCATGTTCCATCATGAAACAGATTTCTGTAAGGATAAAATGGAAACGGGCGTCTCCCCTGCCTATGTGAGGGTGGAGTAGATGTCATTAGTTCTCTTTCCACTTCTAATCCCACATACCACTTTCCGCTGAAAGAAGACTTCATACTGTGGTAGCCCTGAATTGCTGGGCAGTCTGCAAATGTAAAGAGAAACATGTTCTCTACCTCAAGGATAGCATAATCCAAAATGGCATTTAAAAGAATTCAAATGGTGCAATACACGCCCTAGGGTGAGTGAGCAGATGATGGCAGCGCTCTGATGATGCTCAATGTTCTGCAGGGACAGCAGACTCCTCCTCCTGCCCTCATTCCTCATGTAGGTCCTACTCATCAACCTCTGTGTGAACAGGGCACTTTGTGCCATCTTTGGCCACCAAGATCTGAAGTCAGGAAAGTCATAGGGATGTGGAACCCAATCAGTAAAACACTAATTACATTTCTCCAAAATGAAGCTGCCACAACAAACCCATTTGCATTTTTTCAGCTGAAGTTTCTTGCTTGGCTTGTGGCAGTGATGGTCACAGCATGTATCTTCTGCTGTAGTTCAGGAAAGATTTGCTGATCGCACCAATCCAACCCATGGCAGCACAGGCAGGGGCTGAGGCAGCTCCTTTACGCCTGGACAGAAACACGCTAGATAACTCTGTACAGAGGTGATCTATTCACTTCTCAGTGGAGCTTGGCTGAAAGCTTGGATCCAGAAAGACCTTCCCCACCCACCGTAGATCTTGCTGGGCCTCGTGCTACTCCTGCATGTTCAGCTTATCTGTTGATTTTAAATCAGAATAATATAGATATGCTTTCCTCCCGAATGACATAATTTTATTGTAAGTGGATGAGCTGAGTTAGGAACACTGTGCTCAGCTAAGTGCAAACAGCCCATTAAACTCACAGGGACAAAGCAAAGCACACTGGGGCAAAAAACAGGCTGCCTTTGCCCTTCCCAGGAAGGACTTTTCCTGTAAATGGGGGTGTACTTGACTAACCACGGGCACGTGAGCTGGAATCAGTGACTACTACTGCCTGGGGAGCAGGGCAAAAATGTCATTGCAGGTTGACACTCAGACACTTTACCACCTCCTGGGTGAGTAAGGTAAGGGCTTATTAAAGTACCACCCGCTGTCTGTCTCTTCAAAAAGGAGTGGCCTTTCCTCTTGCCAGCACTAAAAACAAGTGGTCAGTGCTCACTAGGAGTAAACTCCCTTTGGTTTGAGGCCCTGAGGGACCTCATTCAGACAGAGCCTACGTGAGATATTGCAGGCAGATAGGAGCTTGCTCTGTCCTAACAGGGAGCCGGCCCCGTGTCGGGCGGGTGTAGATAGTGGCTGCGAACTGGGTGGGCCAGCTGGGGAGCAGACCTGCCAGTAAGGCCCAAGTGCAGGTTGGCTTTTCTGTCATCTGCTTCCTCAGAAGTCCTTCACGGCTTAGAGGTGGCCAGGATAGGATCAGCTCACAGCCTCAGTGACACTATCTGCCCGCCTGCCTCTCCTGCCCACAGCTCAGGAGCAGGAAAAGATGGCAAAAGCAAGCTAGAAACAGTCACAACACTTCATTCTCTCTCTGTCCTCATGACAGCCAGCCACAGCCAGCTCCCGAAGCTTGCCGGCACGTCGCAGTGTGCTTGCTCACTCACTCATAAGGCAGCTCGCTCCCGCAGGGCTGCTGTTATGAAGGGGAGCTGATCAGCCAGGGCAGCAGGTGGAATGGTGAAACACCTTCTCAGCCCTAACATCCCCCACTCTGGAATAAAGTGGCAGCCACACTTGCACTGCCATTCATTGCTTACCAGGGAGCACCATTTCCTGACCTTTTCTTCATCTCTTACAAATTTGATGTGATCTATTTTAAAAAATAATTGATTTTTTTTTTTTAAATCAGTTTTTAAATAGGTTTTGTGCACATTGTTTTCAGGCAAGTAAGATCTACTGGATTCTCGGTGACAATTACAGAAAGAGCCGAGATGCACACAAGGTATGCAGGCCTGACTATGCCTGCGGAAGAAAGGCATAGTCACCAAGCAATGGGTGAATGGGAAGGCAATGGTACTTTCCAGAGAGCCCTAACAGGACAGTGACTTCTCTGTTTCCCATTACTGAACTATTTGGTACAATTCCATACCTTCCTCGGCAAGATATATTACGCCAGTGACATCTGTGGGGAGAGCCTGACGCTGGTCACTTCTGTCACCGTGACACGAGATGTCAGAAACCAGACCGGAGCAGGAGCACCAAGCACTGTGCCAAAGCACAAGTGGCACACAGGAAGGGGGATGGAGCGGAGGAGAAGACACATCAGGCCAGAGGGAGAGGTGCTAATAGGGCTCTGATGGCTCATGCAGTCCTGCGTCCCCCAGCAGGCACACGAGCCGCCCTCCCCTACGCAGCAGGTGAGGAGATCAGCTCTCGCCATGCCATGTGTTCCCAGAAGGGGACATAGCAAGAGGCCCAGCCACAGACTGGGTCTCGCAACCTTGCCACCTCTGTACCACCGTGGGGAAAGACGGGTGCCAGGGCAGGGTGGCACAAGGCAGGCAAGGAGCAAGACAGGGCATTGCCTATGCAATGTCAGCAAAGCCCCGCGTGAGGCCACAGGGCAATAAGGGAACTGGGAACCTCCTAAGAATTACAGTAGTTGTGATTAATTCATGCATGAATTTCCCCTATGCTATTTAGATAATGCTGTTGGGCTTTCCAGCAAGCATAAAAAAAAGCAGGTAGGGGGAAAAAAAACCTCTTGCTTTTTGATTTATTCAACCCATTTTCAGTCCCTTCCTAAATATACCCATTGCTTATTAACAGGAAGCAAAACTGCAGCAGCAGCTTTTCTGTGCTGGTACCTGACACATCCAAATGGAGCTGCTATATCCAACTGTTGCCCAAGCTGCTGCATCTGACCAACAAGCACTATGAGTTTTAAGCAATTAACCTTTTATGCAAAGGAGTCTCTATAGCTGCAAAAGTGAAACAGCCAGGAGGAATTTTCTCTTTTTCTTTCTTTTTTACTGTAGATCATACCTGTGCTGGGTTACAAAACTAAACCAAAACAAAGAGTGGCTGAAACTTCCTCCTGGCTGTACCATGGAGAGTACAGCAGAGAAGGGAGAGAACCAGATTTGATATGACTGTTTTTGACAAGAAATTTGAAATCTTATATAGCTGGCTCTACACTGAGCAGACGGATCACTGGGGTCTCTTGTCCTAATTTGGCTGTGGGGGGTTTCTTTTGGTTATTTTTTTGATTTTGGAGAGCTTTTTTGGTTTTTAATGAAGGCAGTGGCAAGAGTAGGTAAAGGCTGAAAACTCAGTCTTATGGCATAATGACAAAAGTTCCTATGTCTTTGTATTAAAACAAGCAGGTAGAAACTACTCTTCTCTTTGAAGAAACTCTCTTAAAGGAAAACTGAGAAGTATGGGCTGGTTTTTATTGTTCTTACTAGAAGTTGCCTGACACAAAATAGTTCTGCCTTGTTTGTAAAACAGAATTTCTTGGTAAAGTATTCTGGAAATGCAATACATGCAAATCTTAAGACAGTGACTAATTATTACCATTATTATTTCCTTGAAGATAAGAAGCCTTCACTTTCTAATGGCTGGTTTATTTGCTGAATACTGTTGGCCTTAGATATGATGATGAATTATTATTTCAGGTAAATCTAAATGGTACACAGATAATAATATTAGTTCTTCCACAGACCGGGAAATAGGAAAAAAATCAGATCAATGTTGCTTTTAATTTAAAATAGCTGGTGTGTCTCATCCTACCTTTCTTGAGCTTTGGAATACTAGAAAGCAAAGGAAGAACTGCAATGTGAAATACTGCAATTATAAAGGGGAAAAGTCAGTGGAGAAATCCAAGGCCCCCAGCACTGCAGAAAACTAACTAGAATTTATATTGGATGCTGCCATCTTGACAACATGCTGATGAGAAAATACAGTAACACAGTTCATATTTAAAAGCGCAAAACCCTGGTGGGTTGCAACACAGCTGTAAAGGCAGTTAAATCCAGCTACACGCCTAAAAACCTGCACAGATGGAATGCTGAAATGGATGTTTTAATTGGTGTTTTTCACATTGAATATTGCATTTCATAACTGCCTTCCCCTGGTAGTGATTTCAGAAAGGATTAACAGCAACAGCTACTTGCTTACACTGTACTCTCTTTTCCTTAACACAAGGCATAGAAAACTCAAGTGCCAACATGTACTGATCCCTGGCCATCATACAGGATTTAGGTTGTCCCCTTCTCCTCCCTCCCATGGTGGTCGAGAGAGGCGAGGGCCACAAGCAATGTCATTCTCTTCCCACGTACAAGTGAAGTTTGAGCCAAAGGATGACAGCAAGATACAACACAGAGTGACTGTCTCCTTATTTCATGTTAGAAAGCAGTTTGGGTCTCCTACTAATGGTTGGGTTTTTTTGTTTGTTGTGTTTTCATATATATATATATATATATATATATATATATCTAATTTTATATTTATAGATATATATGACTAGGTCTGACGGTCCAAAATCAAAATTTCCATTCCAGATGAGACTATTAAATTCTTCTTTGTATCCCTATAGGTAACATGCAGAAATACTATATCCTGCTTGGAGATGTAAATCTGGTCAATCTCAGACCAGTGCGCAAGTGTACAAAGCTTTTCCATTGAGAGCTTGAGCCTTGCTGTTAATAGAAGCAGGGGAGCTCCATGACTGCATTAATGTCATATTTACTTCTACCTGTGTTTGCTTCATACTGATTCTCTGGAGTTAATACATCCACCTACACATAATGTACTGTTTGAATTAAAAGTTGAATTAAACAACCAACAGTACTTAACTTCTGTATCCACTGAACATCAGTCCCACTGACTCTAATAAACTTACCAAGTGTCGTTGAGACTTGAGGCTGTAAGTACTGATTAGAAAATGGGGGGTAGCCACTCCTGGATGTTCAGGTTACGCACACGGGAACATCTGTCTTATGCATGTGCAAACGCAGCCATTATCTCTATTAACAGAAAAGGGAGGGGAGGAAAAATATAGTATTAGGAGAAATATGTTGCTGATGCTGTGAGCTTTCTTGAACACAAAACATCAGGTCACACAGCACATCCTTCGTCCAGGTTAATGGTTACTCACAGCCATGGTCCAGACTCCAAGGCACCCATAGCCAGGGTAGCTCAGTTTGGAGATGAGCTCTGACAGATTTTTAGCTGCTAATTCCTGCAGGACACGGTGGCCCTGCATCATAGGCTTGCCAAATGTCACACGCTACATGAGACTTGAGCCTTGCCACCAGTGGTGATTACACACTTGCCTGCATGCTGGGCCTGGCGTCCCCAGCTCTGGCTCCAAGTCGCGATGCTGCTGCTTGGGGACCTCAGCACCCAAATGGGCTTGTGCTTAAAGGTGCCCAGGAGAAGAACTGCCGTTGCCACAGCCCCTGCCAGGGTGGGTGACTCAGCCTGAAATGAAGGATGATGCTGGGGAGAAAAGCAAAGACAAAACTAATCAGTGCAGAGCAAAAAGCCCGAGCGTTCTTGTTTTGAGTGTCAGGGGTGGAGATTAGCGTAAGTGTGGGCTGCTGCTGGGCTGTGCTCTGCACCTCGCTCCTCTGCTCAAAGCTGCCACGTGCCAGGTCGCTCAGCGCTGACCTGCGAGAGCTTGCTACCCACATGTGCATGCAAGTATGCCCTCAGCTGTGGCCTTCACACACAGGTCCCTACCTTCTGCAGACATTTCACCTCCTTGCTGCCCTTGGTTTATTCCTCAGCTGCTCCTTTGCCTTCCAGAGCCATGTTAGTCCCTGACAGGTTTTTTTCCACAGAATTTCTACTCCAACCTTGACCTGACTGAGGGAAGGGGCTGTGCAGAAGGTTGCTGGGTTTAAAAGTGCTGATGTGGCAGGTATCAAGCAATGACCCACTTCAGGAGTAGAAAAGCTTTTGCTTCAAGTTCTTGCAGGACTTTCCAGAACCCCGGTGTTCAGAGGTGCACAGTAACTTGTGCTAACACACTGGAAATCGAGATCCGTCGGCCTCTGCAGCCATTCAATTCTCTAGCCATTTTTGCTTCTAGCCTCTGCATCTACAACTATTGACAAATCAAGTCCAGCCTGTTTTTTCTCATTTGTGAATTACCACACTCGGCTGAGTCATCCTGGCCTTGTTCACACCACATCACCAGGACTAATGGCAGCAGGGACAACCAGTAAGAGTTAAGCCCGTAGGGTTTTTCCTTTTCAGATCAACGCACTTCATATAAAATATTTCAGCAAAGAGCAAAGAAAACTGAAGCAGACTTTGGAGTGTATCAGCAGCAACTTATTAGCCTGAAGGTAAAGCAACTGTATTGTACTGGCATTATTTTTTTTTTAAGAAAGGAACATTTTTGTTTACAGAGTAAATTTGCTTTTGAAGTTTTGTTAAAAATGTAAGGACTGTTCTAAAGTTACTGGGCTGCATTTGATTGGGATTCCTTCCTAAGACAGATGAAAGGTCACTCTGTTCAACATGTTGCTGAAGGGGTTTCAGTGAAATCCCAGCAACAGGAGTTAGGAAGCATATGTTTTGGTTTAAAATGCTGAGGAAAAGAAACTCATTATTGCTTCAACTTTTTCCCTACCTGCATTTTTAAATGCTCCTTAGATTGTCAGCGCTCAGGAGAGAAGCAGGGGAGTCGCACAATCACCACAAAAAGTCTACCGCAGTGTGGGGTGAACTTCCACAGCCCACAAATACTCCTCGCAATGGTTTGAAGGTTCCCAGTTCTGCTGTAAACCTACACCCTAGCTGACCTATCCCCTTTTTGCTAGGCACACATAAATGCTTCAGTTCAAGTTCAGAAAATAAACACAAGCAAGCGACATCAGGTTTAACCACTAGAAATAAATAGTTCAAATACCAGGGAGAGGAGTGTTGTCTCACTCTGCAGAAGTGGTATTCACTCCTTTTTAATGATTTGCGGCTGTCTAATCATTCTCCATTCAAGCTGTAGGCACACTACAGTGGACTTAGACCTTCCAGCAGGTTTCCTTTCTCTGATCACTTTTCACAGACCCTTTCAAAGCAGTCCACAGACACGCACGGGCTCACAACTTAAGCTCAGGAACTGTTGCGTGCAAAACAGGAAACATGAAATGGAATAAGAAAGGAAAGGAAAATTTGCAGGAAAAAGAACAAAAAGGCCTGAATCATCTGCCAGATATCACATCTCATGTCACTCCCACACACTGCGATCCATCACGAGTTCAAGTGTTGGAAGAAATTTAGGGTTTCTTCCAGGATAGCAGGCAGGGCGAGGATCACAAGAGCACCCCACACACAGCCAGTGAAGATCACTGCTGAGGTCTATCCTGTGCTGAGAAAATGGCTCGGGAAAAATATCCCTTAGGAATAGGAATTGCCAGCATGGCAGTCCCTTATCCTTTAGAAGTGTAAGAATACCGATGTTTATGCTGAAACTCCATATAGGATCTGTGACCAACTGCTTTCCAACAGCTCTGTGTACTCACAAGATTTTCCTCCTGTATGAGTAAATGGTTTTGTTTATGCACGTGGAGTCATAACCCTCAACATCAAAGCTGTGATGTGAAGGTAGGGTTGGGCAGAAACCTCTATGGTGACAGGAGTGTCAGAGAAGGGGTGACCTGCCCTCTCAGCCCCTGCAGGAGAGCCCTGCGCGCTCACAGCCTCCAGCATCCCTGCATCTCTCCCATGCTCAGGTAAGAGCATCAGAGCAAGTCTTGGGACCAGCCCTCACGATCTCAGAAGACCTGGCTAAAATACTGGTTTGATAACACAAAAAAGACCTGCCTTTAGCTCACACCATCATCTCAAAAATAGTATTACCTCGTGACATGCAGAAGCAATCCAATACAGACTCCTGCTGCAGATTCAAATTTGTTCAAAAATGCTGCATTTTGCTTTGGATCAGCAGGCTTCATGCTTGGTAAAGAATTGCTTCTTCATCAACAGCTAGAAAAAAAAACCTAGTCCAGTGTTTTTTCCTCCTGTCTTGTCTTGTTCACAAGTAGTGCGAGTACTGGCCCGTTTCTGTTAAGATCGTACTACTGAATCTGTGCATGACCAAACTCCATATCTGAACAATCACAAAGCTACACCCTGGGGCTGGAGTCTCCTTAATTGTTTCCCCAACTGCTTTCCCTAGGTCCCCTTCTTAACCTAGATTAATACGAGAACTACAAAGTTTTAATAGCCACCATCATACAGCAGGTACCTCAGTCTCCAAGTCACCATTCCTACCCACAAGATCAAGCACTTTGGATGGCAATTTCTAATCCTTTCTTGAGGACCAAGAAAAATATGCATCACCAGTGTCGTACCAATGTATTTACTGCTCCAGATATAGTCAAAGGTTTTCACTTCACACATGCAACTGCCCTTCAGAAGACTGAAATTACAGGGTTTCTTAATCCTACCTTCTCATCAGCATGGGATGTAGGCAAATTACCAGGAAGTTTGCCTGCCTGTTACTGAGCACCGCTACTGATGTTCAACATCTTCCACTGGAGAAGAGGAGGCTACAAACTGTCCGCAAACCAAGCAGCTGGACCCCATATCTGCTCCATTTATATGACATCACATATGTAATGATGCACTGCATAAATAATTACTTCTAATACAGCGTAGCTAAGGACAGACACCACCTTCCCACCATGTGTATGAGAACGTGATCCTCACCAGTCAATAGTACAAACCAAGAAAACCACCCAAGCCAACTTCTAGGAAGTGCTACACGGAGTCCTTGCCATAAAAGCCTTCAGGCACTCGGGTGCTCTGACAGTAACCCTGTCCTAGGGGTGGGCCTCCACACTAGGCCAGCTCTTTGTCATGAGAGCCAGTGAGCCACTCCACCAGGCCAGCATGGTGGTTCAGGAACTCTCTGGAAAGATAGCAAAACACATCAGGTCAAAAGTGTTTGCTCCAGATTATGTAAAGTCAGGCCGGTTTATCTCAGCAGACTCTCTAATAAAAGGGTTATTGCACATGAGGGGGTAGAACTCCTCCTCAAGCTCAAACATACCCACCTACCACCTTCTCCTTTGTCCAAGACCCAGCGTAATCCAGGAGCACTCGAATGATCTGGTGATACCCAAACAAGATGCTTCAGATCACTACTATGTGGATATTGGACAGAGGGGGCTGAATTGCTACACAAGACCATAATCTTTATGGACGTGACACTGCATTCTTACGTCATGCAACTGCACACGTAGTAGAAACTAATTCACGTTTTATTTGCACCAACACAGCTCCTGCCAGAATTAAGCCTTTTAACCAGAACAGAGAATACCACCCTTGACACTTCACAATTGTTGTCCAAAGAGACCACTACCAAGGCAGAATGTTCTTTACTTAGAAGTAATCACCAAAAGAAATCAAGACCCTGGAGGCAAAGGACTGGCTCTGTACTAATGCAATGCTCTATGCTTAAGGACGCACTTCCAAACAGAAGGAATATGAAAATCCGTATGATATCCTACAGCACAAGAAAGACTCATGGCCTCTGGGAGACACGATAAGGACAAGACTGCAATTACAAGCAGACATAAAGAGCAAGTTCTGCTTCACTGCTGAATACCTGCCGTTCTCAAAACAAGCTACATCTCAACAGTGTCTTACACATCGGTGTAACTAAAATTTGAGTGCAAAAATTTTAAGTGCCTGGATACTCTAAAGAGGACAGCTATATAAAGAGACCTAGAGAACTATTCATGGTTCATGGGATAATTCTGAATACTTTTAATGGATTGTACAGATTTCTACACCTGGTTTTATGAAGTACATTATATTCTATATAGACATGATGCCATCTGGTAGATGAACATGTATCTTCT
The DNA here is from genome assembly GCF_031877795.1 of Strix aluco. Taxonomy (NCBI): domain Eukaryota; kingdom Metazoa; phylum Chordata; class Aves; order Strigiformes; family Strigidae; genus Strix; species Strix aluco. Next base: position 39,257,317 of record NC_133932.1, read on the forward strand.
GCCCTGTGATGAAGCAACAAGTGATCCCATAAGGCTCTCACTTACAACTCTTCAAAAAGATGTATTTCTTGGCTAATTGCAACGTGAAAGAGTTCTTGTTGAAAGAAGTAGAATGCACCCCAAGTTTTGCACATAAGGCGCTCAAATCATTTTCACAGACACACTAGGATCATATTGCAATAGAAGGACATTCCAATAACACAAAGTTGACTGACACATTTTACTTTTACTTTCCAGTGTATAAAATCTCTTTTTGCACTTAATCCTATAGAAATATGCCACAAGTAAGAAGCAATGGATTAGAAGCTAGGCAGAATCCCTACCATATAAACTGCAGGCAAAGGGTAAAAACAGAGATGTCGAAGTCTCAGCTAAAACCTTTCATATACAGCAAGAATTCTGCTACATTCCCTTTCCCATACCCAGGTACACTAAGTTGGTTACATTAACTAACAAACCTTTTAAAACAGTTTAAAAAAAAAACCCCAAACCAAAAGAAACAAATAAACAAATCACATCAACTTTAATCTGTGCACTTCCACGTGAAGATGAAAGCCCGAACACAGTAGGGAAAAAGAAAATCCTGTTTCAAGGAAAATACCATCTCCAATATTCATGTACCATGCATTAGAGATTTCTAGGACTGAATCGCTAACACTTGTATGCTGCTAGAAGCTTAGGCATATTGTAATTGCATTATCTGATACAAGGAGGATATTTTCATATCAGGCTACCTGAAAACCTGAATCTGAACAAAAGTTCAAATCAGTCTTCTTCTATAATTCATTTTGCATTTAAAAACAGCCCACAGTCAGATCAGTTCCTTTCAGCAAGGCAAAAGTTACAAACAGTGTCATAGCGATGATTCTTCAGTCTTCATCTTTTTTGTTTGTCCATTCGAACCATGTTGCAGATCCTGCCTTTTCTTTTTCTGCTGCTTTAACCTTTCCTCTTTCCTCTGTAGATAGGCAGCCATGTTATCAAATGAAGCCTTGTAGAGACAGCTGTAGTGGCTCTCTGCGCCAACAAAACCTGCAATTGGGCAAAGCAAGAACACAAGACAAGTATTAATTCCCTTAGCAGTCTCACCAATTACTTCTGGCACTGTAATTCTAGACAGTGCATTTCAACTCATCCACTGTGGTCCTATCCACTTTACTAAGTATCAGCATTTACACTGCGTAAGCGTGATTTGTGTTGGTAAGCATCTGTCCTGCATTCACACAGCCAAGCATAGTCTCCGTTTTTAGGCTAAAATTTGCACAGATGCAAGCACCTGACATTCAAGCAAAGAGGGCACGCAGCTCTCCTTACATGTTGGACACTTGCAGAACTTCAAGGCTCCTCTTCTAAAATGACCACTGTTACCACTTATTGTTAAACATCCCCAATTGGAGTTGTTCCCCAAGACTGAAGCACTGCAAAGGGCATCTGCTACCTAACTGTCCTTAGCTGACTTGTCTCCTACAGTACTAAAAGAAGCTCACACGATCTCCAAGGCTGTAAGTTTAGACAAGTTTAACAGGGAACTAACTACCATCCAAAAAAACCCCAATCAGATTGGTTCTGTAGAGATACAGAACAAGACTAATTGGCTAGGTCCACATTTCTAAAACTTGTTAAGAGTGGTACCTGACAAAGCCAGTTACCTCTAGTTCTCTTTGTATTCCTACCTTTTCCCACTTCCAAAAATTCTTGATCTTAAAGGACAACTGCAAGGAAATCCAGTATTTGCTTGGGTCTGGTCCCGAAACTAGTGTGCTGCTCCACAGTAATGTACATACAGAATCCTCTTGTTGTTGGTACATAAACAAAACAACTTTCCCTCACTGGTACTCAGCAAAGTGCATGCCTTTACTTTCAGGGTCTTGCACTCGTACAGTAACCAATTTTTTGGCCTTTGGCCCTGGGAGAAATTGCGTGCTGTCAGTTTGAATAACCATGCTACTCGCTACTGCACTAAATCTTGCTCCACCTTTTTCTGAGATCCATTATAACGGATTGTCAAACTGTTCAACGTGTACCTCAAGATTGACCTATGCATTTTAAATCCTACAGAATCACTGATCAGATGAATCAAGTTTATAAAAGGATGATATGCAGGCATTAAGACTGACTTTAAACAACATAATGATCACCTTTTTTAAAAGGAGTAACTACCGTTTCAAGCACTAATTATGCTCTGGAATAAGTGCTCATCTAGTGTGCCTCCCCTTACTAATTAACAATAATAGACCCTGTCATCTGAGCAGTCCTCCTTTCCCAGCTGCAGATGCAGCCAGCTACCGTGTACCACAGTAATTTGCTATGCTAGCTAATTATGCTCAGAATCTCTTCCCCTGCCTGCTCTTTTTACTTCTCTGTTGCTCATTTTCACTCAGACCTCATACTTCTAATTATCTGCCTGGCTGTAACTGTCAAGTCTGCAACATCTACATGCAAACACTCTCCCTTCTGAAGGAGCAGATTTCTGTTAAGGAGACTTTACATTAGACTGCACATTCCTGCAACTCGTCCATCTATATGGGTTAATCACCTTTACGTATGACCACCAAGAACAGACCAAGAAACACTGTAACACCTTTTTTAAGGAAAAAAGTTCCCAGTCTCCCAGCAAAGTACAGGAGAGAGATTTCAATTAATCAACTCTCAATACAAAATGAGACATCCACTAGCACATACCCGTCTCTACCCTGCAGCCATAATTTCAGCCTGTAAACAAAGTTGGGTGGTTTTTAAATATAAAAAATCCTGGAAACATAGGGTGCTTCTGAACTAGTAAACCATGAATTATTTTTCTGCCAGGGACTGGAGGTGGAGCAGAAATCAAGAACAAAATGAACCAACCCTGAAAGCAATCAATTTCATCCCTGGGGATACCATCCAGGGTCACACCTCCCAGCTACAGCAAGCTCCACATAATCTGCCTTGCCAAGGTGGACCCGAATGGCCCATCTTTACAGCAAAGCTGCTCCTCCCATGGCTACTCTATTCTTACTGTCTCCACCGCACTTCTGAGTGTCACACCCAGGTAAGAGGCAAGAGGACAAACAACAGTATTCAATATCACAGCAGTAAGACAGACTTCAGCAGCCCTGTCATAGGGTGTTTTGATACATCCCTGTGATAAGGTGCCTATGTAAAACAGTTATAATGCTGTAATTCAGATCTTAAATAACTACATCATTTTGTGGAAACAGTAACCCGAATGCACTTCATGATCTACACTAACTTCCATACCATATGGAGTGATGAAACAGTGATGAGTGTTAAATGACTTTAACAGCCAGCTGAACTGATGTGAACTACAATTTTGCTCCTTTATCTTATGCTTTAGCTGTAAAAATTGCATTTCCTGGGCCTTCAGGCCAAATTTCTCACCTTCAAACACTGTCCAGTTGTCTTGAAGATGTTTTGACATTTTCTGTAATCCTTTGTCATCAGTTACAGGCTGGGAAAAGAAGGAACACTGCATGGTATTTCGGGAATAATAAACAATCTCATGTTTCACAGCACACTGAAAAATGCAACAGCTCTCAGATGGGTACAGTGAAAGGAGCATGAGTGTAAGCTCTCCATGAGTCTTTCAGGCTCCTTTTTTCCAGGACTGCTATAGAAACCTGTCCCGAGATCATGTGTTTTGCTAGGGAAGCTTTGCAGCTTGAAGGGAAAGAAAATGGATTCCCACTTACTAATCTGTGAGGAAAAGGAATATCACAAGGAACATGTAAGGGTCAAAGGAGTTTCATTTAAAACCACTTCACTACTACACCATAATTAGCTGGGGACTGACAAGGATAACAAGCGAGTTTCCCATTGTTTAATAGACTATTACAGAGAACTTGATAGCACATCCCTCAAATTTGACTCCCTCTTCTCAATGAAAAAAAATCCCCTAATGCTTCCAGAATGCCTTGTCCCCCAAAGGATCCCCCAGAGGCAGGCACAGGGAGGGCTGTGTGGAAAGCATTCCTGAGCAAACCACAAAGGGATTTTGTTGTTTTGTGGGGTTTTTAAATGATCAAGTGTATCACACAGAAAGCTCAGGCAATGGTTTAAAGTACCTAGTGCAACAGCTGACAGCCACTCCACTTGACCCTGCTACGCCAGATGTTAGCTTTACCAAAGAGACTGGTATTCATAACAAGCTCTCAGCAGCTTTGCGTTATACACAGGTGAGAGGAGCAGAATGAGATGTGTATATATGAATTTCACCCAGTCTCAAGACATAGCAAAGCGTGCTATTTAGCTTTCAGCGAACATAGTTTACTCCATTTTTGCTATGGCCTAAGACCACACAAAACATTCAGGACGTTAGCATAACAGAAGTATCTACCTTCCACTGTCCATCACATGGTCTGTACAATTGAAGAGGAGCTTCACTGTTTTCCTCCAAAATCCATAGATCTCCTGTTTCCTCAAATGCAATGTCCCAGATTTTATGTGTCAAAGAGATTTTCTGTCTGTAAACTAGCTGCTGGGCAGTGGCATCAAGCTGAAAGACGTAGACTGTGGGAATACTTTTGAGAGGAAAAACTTAATTACCATTATTACCAAATCCACCTACAGCCATCACTTGTACAGCAAACTACAAACACCCACTCTAATTCCAAACAGAGCCAAAGCAAAGTCATTAGGAATTGCCAAAAATACCCTAGCACTTCAAGTGCAGTTTGCTTACGTCATCTGAGGCAGAGGCTGTAAATACCTAACACATCAAATGGCTTTTCAAGTGTTATATCAAAGAAAAAGCAGTCAACACTGCCTTTTCTTTAAAAGGTAGTAAAGGGAATTTCATAAGGATTGCTAAGGATTTATATAAGGAGTGTTTCATCACAGCACACTGGCCTACAGGGCTTCACTTCAAGGAACATGTAGCTGAGCACCAGTCAAAATAAAACAGGAAAGGAATTACATGACGGGGAGGGAAGGAGGGAATGAGAGGGATGGGAAACCTTGGCATGGCTGAAGACCAGGACTCTGGCACTGCACTGACCTCCACCTCTCCCATCAGCACTCATTCCTCTAACAGCCACAGCCTCCACATGCAGAGGTTCCTAACCGCCTTTGAACAGGTCCCCCGCATGCCAGACCTCGGCTCCCTCCCGAGTCGCCTACCAGACCCACATGACAGCACTGTTCAGAAACGCTGGGTTGTGGAACTGGAAATAAAAGCCTGATGTGGAGCACAGCACAGCCCCTGGGCTAAGTGACTGGGGCACAGCCCTCAGCGGACATGGCTTCCCCTTCCAGGCCCAGTTTGGATGTCCATACAGAAGGCATGACGGGAAATAGCTAAGGCTCCTTGCTCTGGCAAAGAGCAAGTCCACTGAGGGGACAGGCTGCCGATTTCACTGTACAGGCAGCTATGGCAATGTCTCCCTGTCCTGTTGGCAAGCTTTTGTCAGGAAGATCAGTGCTGTGGAATGAGGGGAGAAGAGGGCTTGTCCATCCCTGCAAGACACTCCCCTGCCGGTCAGACCTGTAAGGTTCCTCAGTGCTTGAGTCCTTCAGCTCCTGAGTGCCCTCTCCTTATGCAAACGCATATGTTTGAAGCCAAAAGACAACGCAGCCTCCCCAGTTTTAAACTGAAGCAATGCTGAACGCATTAAGAGGAGCAGGATACAGTCACAGAAGTCTGGCTGCTCTGTTGCTACAGCACCCTGAGCAAAACGGGACCCAAAACACACGGGTCAGGCGCAGCAGTTTAGGGAGACATCCTTAGCATCAAGCAGAGCTCTCACACATCCTAGCCTTGTGTTTCCTCCCATGAGGAAAAGGCATCACAAATTCTGCAAAACTAACTAAGCTGGGTAACCCTTGCACTCACCTCTGCACTCAGACCAAGTACAGAAAGGACCCAGAGGCTCCCTGTGAGGCCACAGACATGCCTGAGACGCTCAGAGATCCACACTACCAAGTACTTCAGGCTAGAGGAAAGTTAGGACAGCCAGCAGGGAAAGCTGCTCTTGCCTTTGCAGGAGCTCTGATGATTTTAGCTATTATTCCATTTATTCTTACCAGTCACACAGAATGGCAACATAACCACCTTGACAGCAGTAGGTTATTCTTGACACAGGGTATTTCTATTAGGAAAAGAAAAAGAAACATCCTTGTAAGTTAAGACCATTTATGGGCAGAAAATTCACATTTCATTTCATGTCTTAGCCTGTAAAATTTAGCAGATGTCTTAATTTACAGCAAGTAAAGCAATTTAATTACCTTTAAACTGCAGTCACGTATATTTTTGTATCAGTGTTTGCTGTTTTATGAAGTTTTCCACACCTCTCCCTTCACAGCCATCCAAACAGAGATCAAATGTAAAGGTTTTAGTGAACTACTCTTAATAGACAAACTAGCAGATGAAGGAAAAGTACACCACCTTCATTCTCTCCTGCAGTGCTAATGGCAAAAATATCAACATTAAGCCTGCTCAGCCAGGATATCACACTAGCATCTTAGAGATTATAAACACAAGCCATTAGCTGCTATTATGTTTGTTAAAAAAAGATGGTGATGCATAGCTAATATCCTTACTGCATTGTCTCTGTTTTCAACCTGTGTCTGGGTAAAGCCATACGGCTTAACAGAAAATGTGTTCTGAAGAACAAGGCAAGACTGCCTGAGGCCATTTTCCTCATTAAAACAAACAAACAAACCAACCCAAACAAAAAAAAAATCCCACATTCAACAACAAAAACACCCCACACCACACTCCTAATTTAGAAGATACACAGTTTTATCAGAGAGAATCAGAGAAATACCTTTGCTGCACAAACCATACTACTTGAAATATATAACAACTGATTTGAGGCTCCTTGAGTGGGAAATAAGAACTTGGGAGGAGCAGAGAAACTGCAAGAAGATGCCTGAGGGTGCTTTTTCAAAAGTATCTGTTATATAATGGGAAAGACGAAACTGCAAAGGCAAAAGGCTGGTTCTCAAGCATATTCTATAAGTAGCAGTAACACCAGCACTTCTGATTAATAAAACCTTCCTACTAGTGAGTTATGCCCTTTAGGGCAGGGAAAATACATCTTCTTGAGGATGCATCTGAATTCTGCCAGCAGAGTGTCAAGTCCTTGTTCCTTTTACCCTCTTTCCAGCCTTCACCTTTTTCGCTAACTTGACACTGGACACTAGACAGAACCTCTGGTTCACCAGGTTAAGCTGAATTTGGGAGTAACCACAGGATTTTACCCTTTGAGCTACAGGCTGATATATAGACATTGTCAGGGTGCTTGTTTTGGAATTTTGCAATCAATGCAGGAAAGCAAAACAAGCTGTACAGCTTCCAAACATTCAAGTCACTGAGTTTACTACTAGAAGCTATTTTGTCAACAGTACATGATGCAACTACTAAAAGATAAACCAACTCCGGGAAAGAAAGTTAATTAATGGTATAACTATAGCTGAAAAACAGGGTTACACAGTGCATCTCCAGCACATGAGACAAAAAAATAAAATCCATTGTGTTATACAAGTTCATGGAGGGGAAGCAAGAACAACAGCATGCACACGTTTTTCACTCACATACTCAATTGCCTGTTGGACAGAAAAGGAACACTTTATAAGAAACATTATCAAAAGGATGGTATGTTTCAGAACTCTTGGGAACAGATGGGACTAATCTCTTGCTACTCTGCAAAAATACTAAGTTGTTAGTCCACATTTAGCACTGGGACCCAGGACCCTTGTTTCACATGGACATAAAAAGTGCTTACAGGTCCAAATACCAGAAAGGTTCTCTGTAGCTAATACGTCTAAATGTAGTTATTGCAGTATGGAGCCATTTACACCACAGCTTTGGAGTAGAACTGAGAGCTTCTACTGTCAACCACCAGTGGATTCTTTAGACATTTAAGGGAACAAGCCCAGAGAGAGAGGAGGGGTGGGGTGGGGGTGGGGTGGGTGTATTTATATATATTAAAAAAACCCAAACCTGTGATATTTATTTCTAATAACAAAGCTCTGCCTCTCTGCCTGTCTCATGACAAACATGCAGGGCAAGTGCAGCAATGGGAAATGCCCACCTACACAGCTGCATGCTTTGTCAGAGAGACAAAGGGTTCTGTGAACTTGAAGCATGCAGCAGCTCTCCCCCACCCTCACTGGGGGAGGGAGGAGGAAGCTTTTTTGATTTGAACCAAGTGTTATTCCCAGCTCGACAGAGACAAAAAAATGCATCTTCTTTGCAAGCTCTTTCCTTTCCAGGTGTGGGTAAGCGAACATTCAGCAAAGTGAATGTAAGCCCCAGAGTAGTATCTAGTTCAGGGACAAGACTATGAAATAACTTAACATAAAGAAGAGCTACAAGAGCAGTCTGTGATAAACAGATGTTCACTTGATACTCTCTGAACTTAATTCAGCATTTATATGACACTGTTATCAGCCTGCCAACACCTTAAAATTAACTTTTGATGTCACCTGTGAGAAGAGGTGACTCTATGAAAAATTAATGTACTGGAGCACTGGGGTAGAGTTGTGCAATTCATGTTCTGGACTTTAAACAAGCTTCTGCTGTCAAGAGGATCAGATGAGGTGACAGCTCTGAAGCAGGAAAAATATTTATATAGCACTACAAAATTAGAGAATTACTCCCATTCTAGTGGGAAAACGAACTGAGGATCTGCAACCCATCAGCTGAAACCAATGCTACACTGCTCAAAAACACTCCTACATTCCCAAAACAGACATATATTCATCATCTGCCAAGAAAAATAAGCCCACATTTATGTGCTCACATGATCCACCATTAGTGACGATTCCATTACCATTGTGCTTCAAGCTGTGTTTCAAGCTTCAGTGCATTCACAGTGGTTATCAATAGTAAAAATGAAATGCAATGTGAAAGAATAGAAGAAAAATACTTATATCCCATCTGATCTTCAGTTGCCAGAGTCATCTGCAGGCAGCACGCTAGTTGCAACCTACAAAGTGCTGACTCAAGAGTTTGTTCCTTTAGATTCACCCTATAAACGTCACACTAGATGGTGAAGACGATCTTGATACACCTGGATCCACAGCACAACTAAATGCTACCACCAGACATCATCTCTGGTATTTCTAGCACTATGATGCCAGCAAAACACAAGTCTCCTTTCCCGTTTGGTCCTGCTGGCCATCGAGATAGTCATTGTTCTGCAAGAAGTACAGATTGACAGCTGTGTAGCAATACAGCACAGAGATGGCAGTGCACCACATTAAGGTTTAAATCTGTCATTTATCTGTCTGTAATCACTGGAATGCTGCCTGATCACTGTTCCAAGTGTGTAGAAAGTCAGCTGAGTCTTCTGCACTCCTCAAGCATCGTGCAAATCTAGTGTTATCAAAGACAGATTTTAAAAATGCCTGTAAGAGTGGACAGTAAGCAGAATTTCACAGATTCAAGGAACAGGCCAGCCTGAGTCTTCCAAGACCACTGTTAGAAGACAGATATCACAGTGGATAGAAGAAGTGCAAACACTGCAGCAAAACAGTTTATTAATTGCTGTGTTTATTAATTGTATTTATTAACCCACAGTTTGTGGGTTTTCCCTTTCTGTCATTGCTTACCCACACCAAGATAAAGAAGCTGAACAGAGACACCTCAGTCAAAGGGCAACCCAAACTTCTCCTGAGAGACTCCATCAGCGTAAAGAGTATCCTATGGAAAGGTCTTTATCAGGTGTGTTAGGAGACAAGGCAAGTATTACTAAACTACATTCAAAAACCTTCAAAAACATTCTAAGAGAGTTGGAGATCATTTTTAAAATCAGTTCCTGCTTGCAGCAACAAGTTTTTTTCCCTCTATTTGTTAGTTTATCTAAAGCTACGTTCAAGGTTTGTTACATAGTTTAACATTATTTTTTGATAAACTTATTTGTAAGCAATGGAGTTAAGATTCAGCGTGAGATCAAGCACCATTAATTTACTTACAAACTTTACTTAATTTACAATCTTACTAAATGCTAAGCCAGTCTAAGCAACAGGTAGCATTTTTAAAATTATTAATAGGATCCCCACTTCAGAGCTAGTAGCTTACTCGTCCTCAAAGATCCAGTAAAGCTAGAAGGCAAAGTATTTTAAAACAAAACGCTTCTACCCTCCAAAAGAAATGCCTTGCAACAGACATGGATTTGATGACTATCAAACCACATTGTCTCAACAAAGCACTCTCATTAGCTACTTCTGAACACAAAGATAAAATAAGTTGGCTTTGAAACTCCCCAAGACGCTTACTTCCAGAAGGCTATACATGGTAAAGTAATTTTGTAGATTTACCTCAATCTTAATTCTCCCTTCCTCACTCAAATTCTGCTGCACCCAGACTGTAAGAGGATACCAGCTAGGTGGGCTTGTCACCTAATTTGGTACACCCATATTTTGCTTGTGAAAAAACTCAGCAATAGCTGCTTCAAAGATTTCAAGCGCTAGACTCAAGCTGAAATGAGCCAGAGACCTCGTGAACGCATATGAGGGGTCTCTGGCTCAGGTGTGCTTTGAAGTACACTTTCAAGTTCAAGAGTAGGTTAAACTGTCCATATAGATACTACCCTGAATTCCTGCTAACAGGAACTCTCGGCCAAAACCAAGATGTCCAGTATCTAAGGTTTGAATGCTGTGTGCAAGTGGCTGCCTCCCTGGGCTTATGTACAGACCCAAAGTTGCGCGTTATTACTCTAACACAAAGAACAACTTGCTGATGCCTTCTACCCAGAAAAAACCTTGAATTGCCAGGTCTGTCCCTAGGAGCTTGGTCCTTCCATGGATTGTGCTCCCAGTTCAGTAGCTGGCAATCCCACGAACAAGATCAGGCCAGACCTACACAGACAGCAAAGAATCTCTGAGTGATCCCCAGATATGGCTCCCGACTGCTGGGAGAGGCCGAGCACAACATACTTAGACTAACCAAAACCACAACAGAACACAAGGGAGGGAATACAGAACTTTTCAATTTAATTTCAGCCTGGATATGAATTCTGCAGTGAATTTGCCTCAAGAGCCATGCATGGCTACAGGCCCCCCAGACACCTAACAACTAGGAGACTGCTGTGGTCTTCAGAGAAAGAAGTGTTTTTGGAGATTCACATGAAAAACACACCCAGCAGGATGGCTGGTAAGATGAACAACTCTTAAACGACCCAACAGATTAGCAGCTGGCTTAATATGATGTACACAGCAGGGACAAGAACGAGTGCTGCTTCACTGCTATTAGGTTGTGTGCCAATTCACATGACAAGAAAGAACAAAACTAGAGATCAAGTACTACCAGAACAACTGGTCACATCAGATTAGCACCCCAAATGCACACGTATGACACCACTCATGTACAGGCTGCAAGGAGAGCTCCTGGGACATTTGGTTTTCCTGTAGGACTCATGTATTTTAATTCTGGACACTGTCCAACTTCAGAACAACCCAAAGGAACAAGCCCAGTGTTCTGACTTCACAGGGCAGTACTACTGCACCTGACTGGTTACTAATGTTACAAAGCTTCTTTTTGCTCAGATAAATTGCAACTTTAACACTTGCAATTCTTAGTATTTTAAAAAAACAAGTGAAATTTTAGATCTTTCCAGTGTTACAAGATATTTTCAGGCTAAGAGACTTTTGGAAAAATTTTGAAGCGAAGCCTTTATCCAGTGTGCAAAACTTATATTTGGGAAGAATTACAAACATCTTCTTTTGATCACTGCTTGGCACTTTCCAGAAATGCACACAAGACACAGGAATGAATTTCAGGCACTTTCTTCCTCTCCTGAAATCCCAGGCTATTTTAACAGTTTCTAGGTCTCACATAACTTCCAAACCCACAGACAGAAGTGAGGCACTCCTAACAAAATGCAACAAACATGTCTGGGAGTCACGAGGATCAGGAGGATAGCAGAAGCACTAACACACATGGGCATACCTGGTCCGTTTTAGTTGTCTCAGGCCCACAGATGCTACTTAGATGGCAGCAGTACACTTCTTCCCCACTTTTGTACTCCCATAGTCTCAGAGTAGAGTCCTAGGCAGATGGAAGCGGACACAAGTCTATTACTAACAGCACCTCAGGTAAAGAGAGGCCACTCGTGGCCTTCAGCTAAATCCTGTTTCCCTGAAGAGCTTCCCACAGAAGCTGCTAAATAGTCACTTAGTTAAGACCTCAAATTGCAGATAGAGCATTTTAATTAACATAATTTTTCCCCCTCCATTCTAAATTATTCAATCATGCTAACTTTAATTCTCCTTTTGAAGTGGAAATTGGGTAGCTGGAGGAGTGCATTTCAAGTCTGTCTCAAACAGCACAGTAATACACATGCTCAGCATTTTAATGGCAATTCTTTCAGGTTGCCCTTCTCCACCCCTACTCTTGTTATTATCCAAATTCTCATTTGATTTAGTAACCTCCTGGAGAGAAGCTAAACACCCCTCTGGAAAAACAGAGTCATCAAAGAGCAATTGCTAAGAATGAAACACACCCGCACACAGCACTAATGCTAGAGTTGCTTAAAGAATTAGAGGAACAAGAGACAAGAGCCTTAGGGAAACAAGACCAGCAGCTGAAACCAAATGCTAAAAATTACCACCATCTTCGTATCTTCACAGAAAACATTATTTGTTTCCTATGCAGTTTTGGTAGTCTGGGAAACAAAGAATATTGTTTCCCTTCTTTTAGACCAACTCCATCTACATAGTCTGTCAGGACAGCAGGAGGCTATCAATTTAAGAAAACGCCTGGCAGGGAGGGAAAGGAGGAAAAATTTCTTCAGTCCTCATCCAAGTGCACTGCACTGCAATCTCTACACAACATGCACTGGATGTACTATGGGGGCAGAGAGACAAGGACATAATTCAGAACAAGTCTCACAGGGGAAAGCAAGTGCAAGAGTGTAGAGGGAACAGTTTTTTCATCTTAAAAGCTCTAAAAAGATCTGCGATTCTAAGGCAACTCATTCTCAAGACACTCATTATCATTGCAGGGTGGCATAATACCCATTTGCTTCAAAGTTTTTTAATAGTCCAGTGATTGAAGTTTGCGCTCTAAAGCAGGAGTTCATGATGAAGAAATACTGAGGGCTTCGTGATTTCTCCATCCTAAAGATCTTAGTAAGAAGCTAGCCCTGCTATAAACGCAGTCAGTGTCTCTTAAATGATCTAGCAATAGAATGGCTGAACGCTGAACAGAAAGCTGAGAAAGCTGCATAAGGAGGGAGAGAGAGGGTATGTGGGAAACCACGAGAGATTATTCCAAATATCCCAAGGAACTTGTAGGAAACACAAGCAAACAATGGTTTTAAAGTCTACATTTTCAAGAAAAGTACTTTTTTGAAGAAATTGCAATACATACCCCAGAAGCTGACAACAGCAGATCAGGATAGTTGGGTATTACAAGTATTTTGCTTACAAACCTAAAGGGAAAGCAGTCAAAAGTTGAACTCTCTTGCCTGACACTCCGGTCTTTAAACACACACAGTAAGAGAAAACACTGATTTTAAAGAGAGCCTTATAATAACCAGATTCTCCACATCAAGCCAATAAGGAGGAATCTAAAATATGTCTACAGTACTTAATATAGTATATATACACACTACACAAACTACTGACCTTCTACTTCATAGAAAAAAATATTTCCCCACCTGCACTCAAGGAATTCTACTGACTTCCTCCTGACTGAGGACGCTGCCATTTAGACCAAAAAACGCCAATGGAGACACATTTACCCAGGTAGCATGTTCCACCTTCTTAATTTATGATGCACATTTAAAAGATTAATCATCGGATGCTTTTAAAACACAGCAACAGTGATGACTCAGCTTTCGGAGTACCACATCTCTCCCATCACAGTTGGGGATCATTCAAAAGCAATCTTTACAAAATTTTAAAACAAGCATGTGGCAATTTCCCATCAGTGTCTACATTCAGTCAGAAACCTTGTTTTTCAGAAGTATGTAATACTGCTATCGCTACCATGACTTGTCTTTGCTGAGTAATGAGGACCTGAACTTTTGGAGTTTGTTACTATTTCTTAGAGCTCAGCAACTTAAGATGTAGTGACCTGAGCAAAACGTTATCTGAGTGGGACAGCCTTGCTTTTGAAAACGGGCATAGGCTTAAGGCAATTAAAAAAAGAAAGAGAAAAGAAAAAAATAGAAGAGATCTGGTCACTGTAATACAAACTTTCATGACAAAGCAGTAATGGCAGGTGCACGCAGGCATAACAGATCCAGCAAGAATCACCATGCACCTCACTGAAAGAAGAAAACCCAGGAGCATGAAACAAGACAACAGTTATAGCTGCTTTATGTAATCCTTTGCGTATTCATTCCTAATTTAAATACTTAATTTTTAAATATATTTCAACCAATTTACACTAAGTGCTGTTCCACTCCGCAGTCACTAATGAGCTCTTTATGCATACACAACAGCCCCTGTTTAAAAGTGTCTTTCTGACCATCAAGTTCTATTCATTAGAAAGTACAACTGATACACAGTAGCTGGAAACATCGGACGTGGCTCTGTAAACATGCTATAGAAACCAACCTGATCAAAGACTACTTAGATCTTTAACATGAGTAGTCTCTTGCTTTTATACTATGCCAATTCTACACAGGTTAGACTACTAAATTGTGTTATTAAAATCAGATTGACACTCCAAGTTAATCTGTGTCCTAAATGCTCTTGTTGGGTAAGTTTAGACAGGTTGCTATCCATATGTCAAGTTCCCCTGTCACACCATCTTTCTTTAACTTGTTTCTGCTATAGTGAGTTCACTGCACCATGTTGCATCATCTTATGGAAGAATGTGCCTGGAAGGGTGTTGTTATCCCCAAGTAACACAGCTGCCAGACAAGCAGAATCACGTGAGTCCTCTGCCCTATGCAGGGTCTCTGCTACCTTATCACTGTGAACTTCAAAATATAGCAGTGGCCACACAAAAAATCTTGCACAACCCCCCTAGCCTACTCAAAACCCCTAACAACTGACAACAAAAAACCTCCGAAAGCCCACAAAACCATATAGAGATGGGAGGCAAACTCAAGAGACTTTCAAAATACCACAACTGACAGACATTTTAAGCACCAAAATGTAGAGGGAAATGTCTTTTAAAAGTCTATTTATCACTTGAGTCTTCCTCATGGGAAAGAACTACTGAGAAGAAAAGGGAAAGTACAGCCCCTCCTGTAGGCTGAAAAGGAAGCCCTGATAAACTGGCTAGAAGACAACCCCTACTCCTATACCTGAAGAACTACTGATCTTCTATTAAGTCAGAGCACATCCGAATCACATCAGTGTAGCTAGCAGACTGCTCTGCTGCCTTCCACTCTACAGATCACTGTAACTAGACAGATCTTCACTTGGGGAAGGGGAAAGAGTTGCCCAGAGAGGTGGTAGATGCCCCATCCCTGGAAACATTCAAGGCCAGGTTAGACAGGGTTCTGAGCAACCTGATCTAGTTGCAGATGTCCCTGCTGATTGCAGGGGGGCTGGACTAGATCATCTTTAAAGGTCCCTTCCAACCCAAACCATTCCATGATTCTATGATTCTAAACATAGACCTAACTGTTGTTTAATACGTTTTGAGAAGACAATCATTATCATTCATTGAGGCACAGTGAAAAGCTGCACACAATAACTTTTGCACACAACGGACTTACTCTTTGTGTCCCAGACAGTAGGATACAATATAATGAGGAGCCTTTGCCAAGCTGACTCTGATCTTCTCATCTCTGTCTGCAGTTAGGATATACTGGTCATCAGGACTCAGTGCCTGTCGGTAAAGGAAGAGTTTTAGTGCCCAGTAGTTCAATGTTTGTTTCAATAAAATTCTTCCTAACCAGGAGGAAAAAAAAAGATAAAGCAGTAAACTATCTGTTTCTCCTGACTCTGAATGGCAGGTGCAAGCAATAAGCCACACTCTTCCACCAATAGTGGAAGCACAAATCTTTATGACAGTAACTTTCTTGCTCACTAAGACAAGCGACATTGCCTGCTGCGTCCAGTGAAAGCCACTGAGCAAAAATGGTACAGCGCAAGTCTCACTGAATCTTAAAAAGAAAGAAACATCACACTGAAGAGCAAAACTGATGTGAGAGAGACTGGGTGAATTCCCATATACATTCCATCACCAAGTCTTCTGTGACTGTAATATGAAGACTTTGTGAACACTCACAGTCCCAGCATAGATAACCCTTTGGTAAGCTTGTTTCCTCACCAAATTCTGCAGACACAAACTCAGTAGGAGGAAATCCAGACCACATACTTCATTTATATAAAAGAGAACACCCAAATCTGGGACAAGCAACAGCAAGAGACCCAAATGCAAGCAGGAATGCAGGTTTGTACCCTAACTACACGGAGGCACGTACTTACCACATCCAATAGCAAAGACAAGTGACCCAGCTCAAGTTTTCCTTCTGCTTGGGGTTCTGTTATTGAGTAAGAATACACATCACCAGACTTGTCTGCAACCAGAATCTTATCCTCTGCAGCTGTAATAATCAGGGAAGTGCCTCGCCTGTTCACAGACCTGAAAGAAAAATGGCATAGTTTGAACAGCTCTGGATGGCAGCTTCAGCAAGTCTGGATTCAGACCCAGTTAAACAGACCAAGAGACTGGACAAAAAGCTCTCAGATGCAACATTCTTGAAGTGGCAGCAATTATAATAATGTTAAGGGGCAGTATTGGGCCAAAATAGCACTTTTGAGACCTATGAAATAACTAAACTATGCAATAGTAAACACCTGAGGGGAGGGAGGAAAAAAAGGAGAGACCATGAAAGCTGCATGCCTGCATTTTGCTTAGGTACCTTCTCAACCAAGCATTTTGCCTAGGCAGCCTGCCAGTACTCTAAAGAAAGACGGTAGACTTTCTTGCACTCTCCATAATAAAAATACAAGCTAAATACATAGCAAAGAGAAGACAAAGTACGAGTTCTCCTAGTAGAAGTTCTTTGCAGCAACACAGCTAAAAACTGTGTTAAAACTATTTCTCCAGTTGCCACCTCATACTGTAAAAAGAAGTCCTTCCTTGTGAGACTCAAGGACTCTTCCTCCTCACATCCAGAGTCAGAGAGCCACAGTTTCAGGATACCTTGTCCAGGCAAAGCCCTGAACTTGAACTCTGACCTTCCCTCATCATCTGCCAGTATATTATAGTTCCAGTTGCCTGTGTAGCAGCTAACGGTTTTGTTACAACTTTTCAGATAAACTAAGGACCATGTATGTCAGAAAACAAGTTTTAAAAAAGATTTAATCATTTAGTCTGGAGAACACTTCTGCAACATAACAGCTATTGTTATTATTGCTATTCTTTTCACAACACCTCTTTTCCAAACCCCTCTATGCCTTGTGTGTTAACATGAGGACTGTAGACACCAGGCATCATAGGGAATGGACATTTCTATTCACATACTCTGAAATTCGGTAACTGTCTGGAGGCAAAAGAACAATATACTGTCCTTCAGCTAGGAAGATAGAAATTCTAATGCTTTTTAGTGACTGTTTAAAGGAACACTGTAACAATGGGAAAACGTATAGGACAAGAATGCCTACTAACACATTGCAGGCTCAGGCAGCACAGTTTCGAAATAGGTTACCTTGCCAACAAGAAAAAGTCTTGCTCCAAGTTCATTGTACTGCCTTTGATCTTAAACACAAAGATTCAAAAGTTCCCTTTGTCCGAAATGAGCTCACTACAAAAGCTAGCACCACGTGAAACCTTTTATACAGCTTGCCACAAAACACCAATGCAAGTTACATAGCTCAACTTTGGCAAGCTTTTTTTTTGTGCAGAGACCTTTTGCTTGTATTCTCAGTTTCCTAACAGGAGGTAGTGACATTCTCAGAAAATCCAGCTGTGGTCCTAGCTGACCTTTTAGCAGAAAACTGAAATGTCAAACAATTGTCCAATGGCATACTATGGACAAGACATACAGGGCAGGGCAGCAGGGAAGGCAGAATGCAGAATGCACAGAACTTGCCATTTCTGGTTTTGTCAGTGATTACTTCCTACAACACTGGTTAACCCACCAAAGGTCCATCACATACCCTACACACACAGCCAAGCTGACAGAGACTCCATTTTGGTTTGCAACCAGGGCCTCACATTTGTCAGAGACCACCAGAAGCAGAGACATCACAAGCTGAGGTACTTTCTCATGAAGTCCTTCATGGTCCTTTTTCACAATTGTCACAAGCAGGAGCAGAAAACTTGTAACTGGAGGACCTCTGGTGGACAGCTACAGATTGTTTTCTCAAGAGGACCATAATACAGAAGGGAAACAGTTGGCAGCATCTCTAAAAGACATGCTTTGAAGAGAGTTCACAAACTCCCCAAAACATCTCCTTCTCCAAATCAACAGACAGTGCACTCACTAAACTGCTCAGGATCTCTCTTACAGGCCCAACCTTAGTGTTGACTAGGAATGGATAAAGTTTCAGCTCTTAAAGATGCAAATACTGTCTTTTGGAATAAGAAATGAGATTATCCTTTCCTTGGCCAAGGATAAAAACATCTACACTCCCCTTTTTGGTGCAAGGGACACCAGACATCACTTCTTGACAAATATCTTTTAATTCCCAGTAACATTATATTTGTTTGAGCAAGTACAAGCGAAAAAAAATTAAAAGGAGGAAGCTTAGTGATAACAAATGGCAACGTTCCAAGTACTACTATTTTGTAACTCTAAATTAATCAGCCATAGCTCCATAACAAAGTGACATGCAACATCCTGCTTCCTTACCTGACGCTAACACATTCCCAAGAAGGCTTTGTATGGAACAGAACCAGACGCTTGCTGTCATCTGTCAAGGCAAAATAATCTCCTGATGGCGAGAAGGCAAAAGCTAAGATGTCATCACTTCCTTTATCTGTCGGTTTTCCATCCTGCCTAATAGAGAGAAGGGGAACAACAGTTCACAATGTGTGAGTTAACTGAAATCCTCGAGAAGAGAAGGTTATTCTCACACCACCAAGAAGGAGCATGAAGAACAAAGTACAACGCCAGAAGTTTTATTTGCGCTTAAAACATTGAACCAACTTGAACATTAATGCAGAGAAAAAAGTCAAGAAGAAGGAAACGGATATAACGTCTAAGTCTGTATCATTGCCTGTTTTAAAAAAAAAAAAAAAAAAAAAACCCAAAAGGCTAGGGTTTGTCCTAGCAGACCTTGATACAAATTTAGGGGAAAACAGTAAAATTGGCTATAGGTACAACAATGTCCAGTGGTTGAATTTGAGCTACAAAGAGTACTTTTTCGGGTTTTGAAATCTCATGACTTAGAGAATAGACCCGAAGGACTTATATAACTGGGTTGTGGGTTTTTTTCTAGCTATCTTAGATGGTCTAATAAAAAATGCAGCATTCTTCTGTAAACGTCTTGGCCAAGAAGAGTCATGCAGAATCAACGATTATACTACTGGTGTTTCTCTAACAAAGAAAAAGGCCTAGTCTCCCCTCTGGGATGAAACAGAAACAAAAAGATACATATATATAAATCCATCAGGCTTAGCAAAACCAACCCAGCCATCACCTGATCAAGGAGTCATCCCGTGACTTTCTTTTATGATCCTCACTGCCACATAACCTCAGGAGGAGACGCACACTCTAGGAAAACAGCAGATTGCCCAAGCAGATTTTCCTCACCCTTTATTTCCTAAGGTCGTCTTCTCCGCATTGATGCAATCGTACACGAAGAGACTATCATCACTGCAAACAAAGACCAATAAAAACACTGGAACTACAACAACCATGAGCTTAACCACCAAGAGTATCAACTCTTTTGTAACATGCTATTATTTCGCGGTTATTTGTGGAACTGACCCCTATCCCGAGGAACCATCCCTCCCAAACAGGCTCCCAAAGTGCTACAGATGTAGCAGAAGTTTAAAGCCTTGGATGGTACGTACATGCCCAAAAAATGAAATCGTCATGAGTTGGCAAAGTAACCGCGTATTCAGCGTGTATTTTGCTTTTGTCGGACTCGACATATTTGTCACTAGCATGTACCCGGTGCTGCTCGCTCCCGCCACCTCCCCGCGGCGCAGCCCCGGCAGGGCGGGCCCCGCCACTCCCGGCGGAACCCGCAGGGACCGAGCAGCGAGTCCCCGGCAGCTCGGCGGCCTCCGCCGCTGGGCCCCGCGGCCCCGGCCCGCCGGCGGGTCAGGCCCCACCCCGCAGCCGCCCCGCCACGGCACGGCACTGACCCGGGCTCCCTGTACCGCGCTGCCAGGAGCCGGCCGCCGCCGCTGGCGGCCATCAGCGCCCCGCGGAGCGCCAGCGCCGGCGCCGGCCCGGGGCCGGGGCCGGGGCCGCGCCCGCCGCCGCCGCCGCCACCCTCCATGCGTCAACACCGGCCACGTGCGCGCCGCGGCGGGCGCAGGGTACTGGCGTCACCGCAGCGAGGCGATGACGCGCGAGCTGTGCCGCGCCTGCGCCGGGGGGGGGGCGGGTGGTGTGTTCACCCTGTGAGGGAACGTCTGTCCCGGTGCGGGCCCGAGAGCCCCCCCCGCGCGGAGGCTCTTAGCGTGTCACTGCAGATAACGGACCGCTTTTAACTTAAAAACGGTGACTCTGTTTTAAAATACTTAGTTTTCCTGCCCTAAGCGTTGCGTGGGGTAACAAGTCCGGCTCAGAAGACAGAAACTCGCCCATTTCACTTCCAGCCCGACGCCCCTCTCGTAGCGGCGGCTGCCGCCACCGGGCGGAGGCGGAGCCTCACCGCTTAGGCCCCGCCCACCGGGCGGACGCGGCCCCGCCCCGCCGGTGGCGCAGCACCCTCCGGGACCGCGCCAAGATGGCCGCTCCCTCGCTGCTGGGCTGCGGCCGGGCGGCGACTCGCAAGGTAAGGGGCAGGGTGGGTGCCGGGCGGCGGGAGAGGGGCAGGGAGGAGCCTCTCGGGACGCTCCTACCTCCTCTCGGTGGCCGGTACCCAGCCGGTCACTTCCCCGTCCCCGGGCCCGTTGCAGGGGAGGTGCGCATGCGCGGGGGGTGTCATGGCTCCTCTCGGGGCCCCCCCGTGCCCTAGAAATCATTTTTGTCCTGCTTCGTTCATTTGCTTTTCGCGGTGCCTTGCAGGTGTTGCGGCTGGAGGCCCGGGGGCGGCGAGGGGCGCTCCCCTCCGCGGCGCTCTGCACCAGGCCGGCCGGCTCCGGGACGCCGCCAACGAGTAAGATGCTTGTTTGGGTCTGGGCGGTGGTGGAGTGTAAATAAATGGGAGCGGGTGTTCAGGCAGGAGAGCCTCCTTTTCTGGTGCTAAACCGGCGAGGTAGCTGATGACCTTCCCTTGCAGCCTGCCAGCCTCGGGAGGTTTCTGTGCCCTGACCATAAAAATTTATCTGCCTGTCTGAGGTTCAGGTCCCTCTGGCTGTCATTGAGGAGGCAAAAAGAGCTTAGAAATGCTCAACGCTGCGTCTCTGAACAGCTCTTACGTAAGCCAAGGAAGTGAAAGGTCATCGCCATATAAACAAGGACTTTGTTCAAGCGTACTTCGTAGTAAGAAAACTAAAAGGTCTGGTAGGAATGGGTCTGCGTGGGGTATATTTATATTCATTGGCCGTGCCACAAGCTTGTCACTCTTTCCTGTTTACCTTCACCTTAATACGTTAGTTGCTGTGATGCTTGACCAGACTTAAGAGCTATTATTACATTTCTCTTAATATAAAGAAGCTTTGCAAGTTGTCTGAAACTTGATGGAAATGAGCGTAGCAAGTTACTTTTTTTAACGTAGTGCAAAATCTGCTTTTGAACTTCAGGTGTTCCCCCTTGTCTTTTGAAATGCTTGGATTATGAGGGTCAAAAAGCATCACATTTTACAGAAGGAGGAAAAGACTTGCAAGATCCGAATATCTGCTCCAGGCAACAGTGTTGAGAAGCTGCAGAAAACTACCATGACCCTGTTGTGTTAAATTTAGTTACAGAGCTTCTTGCCCCACAGGTTTGCAGGCAAGGCAATACGTGGACCTGGGTTTGGGTGCTGCAGTGCGTTTGACATTCAGAAGTATTTGAACCCCTTCTATCCCTGACCAAAGTCAAAACGTGAATACAAATTTCAGAGAGGGGTATCTTGTGCAAAATGCTGTTTGTAAACAGAGGCTTGCTGATTCAGTGAGTAGGATTCCCATCACAAATTAGAGATGCAGGTGCTTAAACAGCAAAGCTTCATGGGACCACACATAGGACTGATCAGACTTGTTGACAGCTGTTGAAAAGATCACTGCAAGAGTAGCTGAATGCAGACTTCTGGCTTCTGATGTTAGCTTCTTAAATGCCAAGGCAAACAAAATCTTGGTTGTTCCATTAAGAAAGCCATTACTGCATAGATTGATATAAGCTTGATTGAACAACAAATGGCTTTTTACTATAGTTTTTTGGTTTTTGCATTATTTTAAGCATGCTTGAGGTGTTCTTTAGCATCAGTTTCTAGATTCATTGTCCTGCAGCTCTCATTTCAGGAGACCTCTGATGTCAGTCAGGAGACCTCTTAGGCCACCCCTTTCAGGCTTCTTAGGCCACCCCTTTCAGGCAGCTGCTTCCCCTGCGAATGGTTAAGGTATATATGATGCAGCTTTCTTTTTCAGACTGTAGCTGGAACAGGGTGTGCAAGTGTTCTTTGCTTTGATAAAATGGTCATGTTTGCTTATGAAGTCAATGATGGGGAATTGACCTGAAATTTCTGCATGCCACCTTTCTGACCGTGAACATGTTTTAAACTCATTCCAGTAATGATACTGATGTTACAAGCATCAGTAAGAATGTATCTGGGAATAATATTCTTGTTATTGTGTTGGATCTATTGTCCTTTTGGCAAAGCAATGCAAATACAGGTCAGGTGGTACAAAGTTTGAAGCACTCTAATAAAAGTGTCTGTACCAGTCGTATGAAACTTTATGATTAAAAGCTGAAACACATACCTTTTTCACATATCCAAATATTAAAGTATTTTTCTAGTAATGCCTACTGTTAATGGTCAAGTTGAATGTTACCTGCCTTCTTGGTTTCTTAGGATGTCTTAACATGAATACTACTTTTAGTTTTGCTCAGCTTTCACTTGTCTGTCATCCCTTTGGGCATCCTTGTGCTAGTTTGACCTTCCTGTACACTTCTTTGAAGAACTTTTTCCCTCCTTGCCCTGCACCTTCCGTCTGGCAGAGAGAAGTATGTGCTTGAAATTATTCAAAAGTATTACCTGTATAGTAAACTGATACTTTTTTCATTTGTACTTAAGAACTCTGTATTTATTTCTTAAATACTTTGCTTTTAAATTCATGTGTCTGTCTCTTCTGTGACGTTTTCATTTGGACATTGCTAAAGACTTCCTTCTATTCAAAACTAATTATACTAACTCCTTGGATCATACAAGGTATTACTGTTAAATTAGTAAGGGGGAAGATTGCATCTAGTTTATGGTCTTGTAAAGTAGATCTGGATTTCCAAACTGTGCAGATAAATCTGTACATAGACTGGAAATCTGTTGAATTACACTGCTGGTTGGGAGTGGTGCAACTCTTCATGGAGTTGGCTTTGCTATAGCAAATTTCAGCTGTGGTGTATCTTCCTAATGTGCTCCCAGTTCTCTTTGTCCTCCTGTTGTCTGTAACCACAACAATATTCACTGTTGATGAGCCTCTTGAGGATATCATTGGCACAAGCATCCAAGGGGTATTTGGCACTCTCTGAAAGGGCCTGAAAGTTGCTACTTTCTCTTCAACTGTTGGCTCCTTGTCTGGAGAATTTAGCTTAATGAATATCCATGAGGGAGAAGAAATGAAGGCAGGCTGGCATGAAGCCTTAGGAGATCTTCTAAGACTTTTTTTACAAAGAAGTCCTAAACCAAAAATAGGAAATGGTGACAGTGAAGACTGGAGGAGATAAGGTCTTGGGGAAATAATGTTAAACTGTCTTAGACACAATTCAGTTGGTAGGTCACATGGACACATGAACAAGTAATACTTTAATGTATGGCCTCGGGTATCTCTTATGCTGTTACTTTGTCTCTTGGGAGTCATCCCTCCCTACTGCTTTAAATAAAACTATTGCAAGAGGCTGGCTATTGCTATGTCTGTTTACTATGTCATCTGCTTCGCTGGCTTGTTCATGGGCAACTGTTATCTCTGTAGCAGCATATTTGAAGACCTTGGCTAACAAGCTATCTTAATGTTCATCTGAGATAGGAAGGTGTCTGTAAACCATTTTCAGTGATGCAGAATTGAAGCACAGAGAAAAACTGCTCTTGTGAGGAGTCTGGCAAAGCAAGGAGCAAAAGGCATTGTCTCATGAGTTTCAGCATTGCAGCAGCAAAAACTGTTAAGTGCTAACTAGAACTCTAGTTTCTTTAACTTAAAATGTCTTAAAACTTTCTGCTTCATGAAGCCTGTATTTAGTATAATAACTTCTTTCCATTTGCTTTCTGTATCAGATCATCTCAGAGAGTTAAAATTGTGTGACTGAGATCAGTAATTAACAGCGGTGTCGGATATAATGATGATAATCCTTTTTATGCCGTTTCCTAGATGTAGTGGCACCACAGGGAAGCACCAAGCTGCTAGCCACCAAGGCACCAGCTGAATTTCCTAAAATGTTGTCTTCTAGCTCTCTCCTAGTATCTGGAAACAAAGGTGAGAGCACATCTAGTACTAACCTCAAGGAAGCTTCAAAACCTGCTGAAGACATGAGGATGTTCATGTCAAGAAAAACAGTGGTTGCATTTCCTCAGCGAGAAGTTGTTTCTCCTCTTGAGGAGGAAAACCTCACTACACCTGCAACAGAAGGCGGCTTGAGAAAAGAGTTAGTTGAGGAAGAAACTTCGTCTTCATCCAGCTCAGATTCTAGCTCAGATTCTGAGGAAGAAAAGGATGATGATGATTCAGAAGTTGCCATTAAAACTAAAGTTGAGTTTCCTAGACAAGATTCCATCTTTTCTGAGAACATAGCAGTAAAGGCATCAATGCTAGCAAAAGAGAACTTGTCCCAGAAATCCCACAAAGTTTACGTAGCTAAGAAGAAGCCAAGCAAACCAGAAACCGATGTGTCTCCTATCAAGCAGGTTGCATTTTCTAAAACATCACTCCGCCATGAAACATCAAAATCCAAAGCAAGAGACCCCAAAGTAAAATCAACTCCAAAAGCAGCAGATCAGCAGAAGCTGGTCTTAGAACCACATGTGGTTGAAAGCCAAGACCTGACCAATGTCACTCATAAATCTGATTATTTGGAGGAAAAGTCCATTGGAACCCAAGTAGCAGCTCTTCAGCTGAAACCTTCATCAGTGACTCGGGAAGACAAAAAGCAAAAACTGTTATCCAGAAGAGAAGAAAAAAAGGTGAAGGAGGCCCAGGAGTCAGAAGCAGAAGTAGTAACTGCTCCTAAACTAGAAGAGACTTCTGAAAGCACAATGTTGGTGATGGCCACTACAGCAAAGGAGGAGACCATTCAGGAAGCAGGAGTCCAGGCTGGAGAAAGAAGCACAATAGAGGGTACAACTTTAAATTGTTTGAACTGTATTGATTCATCTGGGCTAGGGTTTAACTTTTTTTAGAGGGTTTTTAAATCTTCTCTGTTCATGATTCTCTGATCCTTATAGTGAAGCTGTGTAGCAGTGACTTTCTGGAAGATAAATTCTTGTTCATTGCTAATTGTTAGACATGCTCAGTAATGCTCAGTTTCCAGTTATGCTGTGAGAGGAAGTGGTCTTCATTTCACTGTATTTATAGTTTCATAAGCCAGTTACTTATAAAATGAAAACAAGATTGTTTCCACTGTGAGCAAAATAATGGGTTTTATGTGGCAAAACTTGTTTTCCCTCTTCTCTTTTCTCAGAAGGATTTGGTCATTGCCTTTCTCCTGAGACAAATTTGATGCCATCTGATTTTTGCTTAAATCCTGCTGTCTTTCTTTTTTAAAAAAAAATCTTGCAGTGTTTCAGATTTCAGTAGCCTTCAAGAAATCACAGTGTAATGCCAGAAACAGGTACCGATTCTGAGATTGGTAGGTTGTAAGCGAGTCGTATTGAAATAGCACAGTTGACCTTATAACCCAGTTTTGGTAGTGAGTTGGGGAGGAGACAGTGATAAGTTTTAGGAAAGAGCATTGTGCATCATACAATCATCTCCCTAGCTATACTTTGCTATCGAACTTACCCTTGTTATGTACTGCCAGTCCTGTTAACTACGTACTGATCTCATTCTGTGTATTTCAGTAGCAAATGCCCCTCTGTCCTGATCTGTGGCGGTTTACCATTCCTGCCTTTCAACTTAGGCAGCATACCATTCTTAAGACCCCCTCTTCTGGTTTCTGAATTAAAGAATTTGCCTACTTGGAAGTAGAAGCAGCATATAATTGTAAAGCTGCTTGGATATCATCCTTCAACTGACAGCCTTTCAGGAAAGGCCCTGGGGGTCCAGGTGGACAGCAAGTTGAACATGAGCCAGCAGTGTGCCCTTGCAGCAAAGACCAGCAATGGTAACCTGGGCTGCATTAGGAGGAGTGTTGCGAGAGGCTGTGGGAAGTGATCCTTCCCTGGTGAGATGCGCCTGGAGTGCTGTGTTCAGTTCTGGGCTCCCCGGTACAAGGGAGATGTGGAGCTACTGGAGAGAGTCTAGCGAAGTGCAGCTAAGATGATGAAGTACCTCTCCTGTGAGGAAAAGCTGGGAGAGCTGGGACTGTTCAGCCTGGAGAAGAGAAGGCTCAGGGAGGATCTCATCAATGTATGTAAATACCTGAAGGGAGGGTGCAAAGAAGACAGGAAAGACTCTTCAGCGGTACCTGGTGACAGGACAAGAGGCAGTAGGAGCAAACTGAAACACAGGGTTTTGCCTGAACATCAAGAAACACTTTTTTTTTTTTTTTTTACTGTGAGAGTGATGGAGCACTGGCACAGGTTGCCCAGATTGGTGGTGGAGTCTCCATCCTTGGAGACTTTCAAAGAAGCTGTCTGGATGTGATCCTGGGCAGCCTGCTCTAGCTAACCCTGCGTGAGTGTTTGGGGCTGAGCCAGATGACCT
The DNA here is from genome assembly GCF_031877795.1 of Strix aluco. Classification (NCBI taxonomy): domain Eukaryota; kingdom Metazoa; phylum Chordata; class Aves; order Strigiformes; family Strigidae; genus Strix; species Strix aluco. Next base: position 39,284,285 of record NC_133932.1, read on the forward strand.
CCAGAGATGTCTTCCAACCTCAGCCATTCTGTGACATTGTGAAGTGTCTAACCAGGTTAACTGACAAATGATGGCTCTTGTGCATCAGTTTCCACAATACAATGCTGAGTGAAAGACCTGCCTTCTGTTTTAAGGGGTTAGTTGGCTCATCATTTGATATAAGAGTTGGAAGCTAAGCTTACCTTCTTCCCTGACTGCAACTCAAATGGTAGAATGCAGTACTGTTTGCAAGTGACATCTTCATTTACTTGTTCCTCCTTACAGTCAGCAGCAGAGGCTTTCTTTAAAAAAAAAAAAAAAAAAAATTGGGAAAGGCTATTTGTACTTACCTACAGATGATGCTTTTCTCCCCATTCAGCCACAGTGGAGTTCTAGATGCTCAAGTATTATTATTTTTTTCCTCATTGAAGCTGATATGAAGACCTAAAAAACAAGTTAACTTCAAGTATGAGAGGAAGGACTTGGTCTTAAAATGTGCTAATGATTCAAGATGAAGAGATTATGACACATCAAAGATCTATGAAACAGCCTCTACTCTGATGCTGTAAATCCAGAATAAGGTTGAGCCCATGTGACGAACTTTTCCTGCAGATCTGTATCGGTGGGGCAGTACCACTGTGCCTCAGACCCATCATCATCATAACCATACCAGCAAAACCCTTTTGGTAGGATCTGGCTTTGAAAACATCACTTCTGCTGTTGAGCTCCTCTTGCTAGGTGGTAAGGCTGTGACGGCAGGAAAGTTTCTGTTGGGTACGTGCTAGAGGACTCTGCTGCAGTGGCTGTAGGAGTGGTGGGGGTTAGTACAGGCAAGTCACACCTCTTTACTGCTGGTGTAATGTCTTTGGGTGCCAGAGGGTAGCAAGAGTCAAACCTAGCTACACTGTGTTCAACAGTGTCCATGGTATCTCCAGGCATATCTTGTTCTCTCTTCCTTTTGAAGCCTTCTTTGAGAACAGCTACTGCTTTTCCATGTTTAATGATCACAGTTAGTAATACCTGCTGTAATCTGTCCTTCTGTCCTGTTCCTATGTTCTTTTGTTCATCTGCAAACTGCAGCAGGCACACTGAAGATGTAAAAGCAATTTTTCCCATTAGAAACCTGGATGTTAAGGTGATGTCATCCACTTTGTAGAGCAGGCATGCTAAGCAGTCAGCAGAAACTGCTGACTTTAACTGCTAAGCAAGTAGCAAAATAGTAGCATGGTAACTCAGAAATATACCTCTGATTCATTTTGGAAGAACATCCTGTGAAATGCTTGCTCTTTAAGAGAGAAAGCATAGCTGAAGTCTGAAGTATGGGGAGGATGAACTCAGGGATAAATTTTTCATTCGGGAAGCCAAGTACAGTGTATTTGGGCAGGGAAAATGAGACTCCATCTGCTTTTCTTCCTGAGCATCTGTCTCTTAATTTGGAACAACTGTCTCTTGCAGGTTGAATGTACACTTGCCTACGCTTGCCTGTTCTTGGGGCTATTTGTAGCAAAGACCGCATCATCTGGCTTTTATATCTGTAGTGTTGTCTCCTATTAGGAACTGAGCAGTAGACACAGGGATATTTTCTTTCATAGGTTGTGTGTGTTGTTTTGCTGAAACCATGGCTTAATACATTTTATAACCAAGTCTTGCTAAATGTTATGGATATATGCTCTTAAACTGACAGCGTTACATTGCAATAATCATGTCATAATTAAAGGGAAATTCTGGTGTTTGTTGCTTGATTTCTTGTATTTTTATTGTAGACGGTTGTATTACTAAAAGAAGCTTAATACAATCTAACCTAAACCGCTACATGCAAATTTATATGACGAAGCTTTTCACTAGGTTATGCTGATGCCTTTCCTATTGTTAAAACTCTGGGTATATGAGAATAAATTAATATTGGGAGTAAAGTTTTATTTCTTGCAATTTCCTTGGTTGTAAAATCAGCCTGTAATAGGAACCTTTTACATAAATGGTACTGCCTAAATTTGCACAATATTCTAAAAGTGTAAGAATTAATGCTGTCTTTAACGTGAAGTAAGGAGTTCTGAATAACCTTATTAGGTTATTCTTTTAGGGAGAAGAGCTGATACAAAGTTCAGAAGATTATGTTTAGAAGAAAGGAAATTTATATCAAAGGTTCTTGGCATATTACTATTCAGTATAACCACATATGAAATTAAACTGTGGAGAGCTGAGTAATTCCATCATTTCTTCCCATGGAAAAGATTCAATCTGCAAAGTAGTTCTAATAGCTGTATCTCATGGTCTGACATGATGATACATCATTTGTACTGCCTCTTTGCCTCTCCTGGCTTGCTAAGAATGTCACCTACTGTTCTGGCTGGAGTGAAAACCAAGGCAACTATGAAAAAAGCGAGGAAATGCAGACATATGTCTTCAAAATATAAATGAAATGTTCTGCCCTGTCCACCCCCAGCATTAGGTGGTAGGTTGAATTTTAAAACCTGTGCTGTATTAGATTACTTGTACTGATTTCTGTACACCTGCTGCATACTAATGTGCTGCTTTAGGACCAGGCAAGGTACCAGCAGAACTTGGTAAATTTATCCTTTTGTTATAGTTGCTGACTTCTTTTTTTTAATGTTGACAGGGTGAGGGATCATAGAATCATAGACTGGTTTGGGTTGGAAGGGACCTGAAAGATCATCTAGTCCCAACCCCCCTGCCATGGGCAGGGACACCTTCCACTAGACCAGGTTGCTCAAAGCCCCGTCCAACCTGGCCTTGAACACTGCCAGGGAGGGGGCAGCCACAGCTTCTCTGGGCAACCTGTTCCTGTGTCTCACCACCCTCTCAGTAAAGAATTTCTTGCTTATATCTAATCTAAATATTCGCTCTTTCAGTTTAAAACTGTTACCGCTCATTCTATCCCTACACTCCCTGATAAAGAGTCTCTCCCCATCTTTCTCTTTAAGTACTGGAAGGCTGCTGCAAGGTCTCCCTAGAGCCTTCTCTTCTCCAGGTTGAACAATCCCAACTCTCACAGCCTGTCCTCATAGGGGAGGTGATCCAGCCCCCTCATCATCTTCATGGCAGTATATGAAAGCTGGCTTGGTAATTAAGAATATTGTCCTCTGGTGTGTCATCCTTATAGTTACCTGTTACTGTTTGTTTTCACAGAGACCACAGCAGCTGCTGAGCCTCCTCCAGAAGAATTTGATAATTCTACCTACAAGAACCTTCAGCATCATGAATATAACATTTATACCTTTGTTGATTCTGTTGCGGCTCTCTCAAAATTCAGGCAGCCTCAGCCATCTTCTGGAAGACCATCACCAAGGCATTGAAAGAACTACATTTAAAACAAATGCCCAGGCAGAATGATGAATAGTTCTGTTTAGCACTGTTGCTTTGTATTATAAATCAGATCATAAATAAATGCATGATAACTTATGCTTGTGCTTTTGAACAGTTCTTGCTTCATGGAGTTCCTCACTTCTTGACTTTTATGAATGAGCTGCAAATGAATCATCACCAAATCAAAATAACTTTTCCACCAAATCAAAATAGCTTTTCTTAGTATATATTTTTTGGTGATAGTGTAAAAAAGTCCTGATTGCTCAGTGTCTCCACACTGTTGAAACTGACCATTCTCTCAGTACTGTGTTATAATGGCCCTTGTGCATGTGCCTGTTCAGTATGTGCCATGATTTTAATAGATATCATTATTGCTGTAATACCCCAGGCTGTTCTCCTTGCACACAAAACATGTTCCTAGCTCTGAAGAGGTTATGTTTACTCTGGATTTTAACTTAAAATCATTGGCTGGAAAGAGCAATAAGAAGTATTTGTCTCCTGTGGCAAGAGTGTATGTTTTGTGTTGTTAGAGGAATGTAAGTTTATGTAATGTGCTTGAATCATCTCAGAACCTCTGCTGTTGTAAAGGGAGAACATCCAATTTTATTTAATCTTCTGTTGCGGGTTCTAGCATTCTGTAGTACTTGAAATCGTTTAAATGTAAGAGAATTTCAGTGGGCAGTTCCTAATGAACTATAGTGATTAAACTCTGAGAAATAGCGTATTTCTATGAGTAGAATCACTTAAATCTTATTTTTAAATGTGATGAAAATAGCATTATGATAAAATCAGCTCCTGGTACTAATTGTTCAGTGGGACTATGTTTCAGTTCCCACTTTTTTTTTTTTTCCCCACAATAAAAGTTAAGATTGCTGTCCAGCTTCACTCTCGCTCTGCAGAAAATGTGAGAAATGAGGCACTTTTCAATACATGTTATCAGCAGTTACAGTTGGTCTCAGTAAATTTTGTATTTCCATCCTATTAGTAACAGTCTTCTGCCCTCTGGGAAAACTGCCTTGATGACCACCAGCTGTTGTGGGTTTAGTTCCATTTTGGCTTCTTGTTCATTTTTGGTTTTTTGGAGTTAATTGGTCTTTGAGCAGTTGTGCTTGCAATAGCTCCAGCATTTTCCATCACCTGTCTGTATTCTTTCAAGCAACAGAATACGCAAGATCAAAGGGAAAACAGTCAGCTTTAGGAGTCTATCTGGATATTGGACGTAAATCCCTGGGTGCAATTAGTAGAACAGATATTTTATACTCTAACTTGGCAAAAATGTGGTAAGAAGGATCAAGAGGCCTACATCAATCTGTTGTGTAGAATTTTAATTCAGAAACCTCTGGCAAGCAATTTTATTGTCCTGTAAAAACTAAAAAGCATGTTACTGACTATGAAATTTAAAAATCAGCAAATGTATAAATCCACGTGCTTAGGAATAAAGAGCAGAAAGTCACTTTGAGACACCAGTGGCACCACATACACTGTACTTGTAAAAGGGAAATAAATTTGCTGTTAACATTAAAGAATAAGGAAAAGGGTCTTCCTTTATTAAGGGCCCACCAAAGGGCCCCAGGAAAGCTGCTGTCTTTTGTTATTGACTCTGTTCTAACCTGAAGCCTGTGGCTTAGATCCGTGTTGGTGTTGAACTGTGTTCCTATCTATTTGTTTTGTGATTACAGAAGGAGGTTGCAAATTGTTAGATAGAATCTAAACAGTAGAAGTTAAACGTAGTCCATTAATATGCTTATGTATTTACTAAATCTGCCCACAGTAGCTGTGACTGTTAGCTGTTTGGAGTCAGACTTGTTCACCTTGTGCCCTTTTTATTTCTCAGGAGGGTTGGTGTTATAAACACTGACTTAATCAGCTAAGGAGGAGTGGGTTGAAACAGAAGTGTGTCTTCCTTTCACTCAACTCCTACACTTCCTTAGCTACATTTCTAGCTAAGGAGATTCGAATCTGTATTTGAGCTAAGCATTTTGCTACCCTTGTTTCACGATTACAGCAAGAATTAATGGTGAATGCCTTTCCTATCTATGTAATCTTGTCTCAGTGTCTTCCGGTGATCTTTACTGCACCTCTGAAATCAAGCTGGAAGTCAAATAACTTCACAACTCTTCTGCTACATATGGTGCATGTCTTAGGTTTGTTCTGTTCAGTGAAGCAGTATGCTCCGGGAAGGGCAGATAATGTGAGGAAGGGCACCAAGGCATATCCCCACTGTTGTGTTTTCCTGGACTTCAATGGGAAAGGCTTCGGTTTTTTTGTACTGGGCTATTATCAGATGTTATTGTGTTTGAGTCATATGCTAGCATTTGAATTTCAATCAGGATGTGATACAATATGCTCAGATTCTATAACATTAGTAACTTTGTCTTCCTGTGCTAGGCACTTGTCATACAGTCAGGGACTTGTTTTAAAGAATGTATAATCCAGGATATTAACATAATTCCTGGAAAACCTCAGATATGAAAGAAATTAAGTGTCAGCTTAGTTTTTGTGAAAACCAGCTCTTTAAAACCAGCATAAACTTCAAAAGTGGGATTTTCAATGTAAATAGTGTGTTACTGTGGGAGTACATGAAAATTTGGCAAGTGGAATTCACTAACTTCTCATTAAAAAGATGAAGCAACTACTTTCCTTGTCAAAGGGAGTGGTTTTCAAACTTCAGGTCCTTTGAATTTTTCTTAGTGTAGCAAACTGCTAATAAAATTGCTTTTCATAATTTTCTTCCACTTAGATTCTTCAAAAGTAACTTATGAGCCCAGAAGGTTCTGAACAGCAGTCGAAAACCTGCTAATCCAAGGTCCAGAAATAGGAATGCAAGCAGAGTTTGTGATGATTGCTTTTTTGGTCCTCCTGGTGCTCTCTTCAGCATCCAGTCATGATAAGCATTACAATCTATAAGGCTATCTTCAAGATTTACTTTAAATTTGGGAAATGAGAATTTTAACTGGGTGCACTTACAGATCTTCCACACTATGTGCCCAGCTTTCAATGATCAAAACACATTCAGGGCATCTCACTCTGGTTTCATGTAAACACATAAGCCATGAAAAGATGCCCTTAGTCTTTTCACCTGCCACAAGAGATGCCATCATCTAAGCTACTTGTACAATTATGCTGAGTCTACTCTTAACATGTGATGAAAAAATGGTAAGAAGTTTTAAGGCTATCTCGGGACGACATGCAGTTTTTCCTTCAGCTGCTCGCAGTAATGAGGAAGTGAGCTGAGAAGTCACCAGACTGTCCAAGTCTGCTGAAGATCTGTGGAAGAGCAGGACTTCTCAGCTTTATGCTGATCTAAATACCACAGCTCATAAAGTGCTTTGGTGAGATTTTGTGATCTTGCAGCATTTGGGAGGAAGAGTAGGAGAAGGTGGTGAGAGCAGCCACTTGTCTGTTCCAAACAGTTGTAATTCCTGGTTGGTCCAATCAATGGCTATTGTGCAGTGAGTGAGGGAGTAGAAAGCATGCTCACAGTATCCTGTAGTATCATAACATCAGAATCATGCAAATTAAGGTTGGAAGGGAAGTCTTGAGATGATCAGTCCTCTGCTCTGTAGCAGGTGCAATTAGATCAGGTTGTCTTGGACCTAGTCCAGCTGAGTTTTGAATGTCTTCAAGGATGGAGATCCTACAATCTCTCCGGTAACCTTCTGCAGCATTTGAACACTCTCATGATTTAAAAAAACAAACAAAGAATGCTTTACCTGTTACCTAATTGGAATTTTGGTTTTCTGACACCAATCCTTACTACAGGCCTCTGACAAGCTTGGCTTTGTCTTTTCTATACGCTCCATGGAGGTAGCTGAAGGAAGTAATAAGGTCCCCCTTCAGAGCAGATAACCTCCGTTCCTTCAGGCTCATCTTGTGCAACATACTCCAGGCCCGTTTGCATCTCTGTGTGGTCACAGTGCACCCTTGGAGCATCCTACTCTGTTCTGTAGCAATGCAGGTTGCCTAAGTTGTCTCTGACTGTCTTCCCATAGCTTATGCTTCAAGGTATAACATGCTAGAAGGGAGCTTATGTTAATTTTCCTAATTTTTAGTGTGGAATCTTCCGCAGTGAATGGGAAAGGACCTGGGAGACTCCTGTTCCTCAAGATGCTATGCAGTGACAGTAGTGCAGGGCAAGTTCAGGTCCCCACCGTCCCTCTGTAAAAACAAACAAAAAAATCTTGGAATTGTTCTTGGCCCAAATATTTGCTATCTGCCTGTGATTTACAACCCTCCTATGCTATTCTGTATTGTATGCTGTTTGCGTACAGAGTTAGACAAAAGGAGCTAACACAATGAGGGTAATATAGGCACTTTAGTACAGGTCCTTTGAACGTTTGAGTGACTGACTTTACAACCATGGTGTTCTTGTATTGTGGCTTTGTTCATTTATTTGTTTTAATTTTATCCTTTGAGAGAAACTCCTCTAAACTCTGGATGATTTTAATTGAACTCTTAGGACTCTAAACAAAATATCCTGTCAAGTTTCCAGATCATCCTTCTCCTCTCATGTGGTTCTATTTCATGGAATTATAAATACTTACTTATCTTTTCTGTGATCCTATGTTTTTGGTGCTTACATATTATCCTCAGTGTTCATCTCAAGATGATACCACTCTCAATACAATCTGTACTTATTTTTGAGCTCCCTTTTTTTTTTTTTTCTGCCTACACATATTCAATTACATTTGGAAATTCATACCCACCTCTGAAAGTCTTAGGATATGTGGCAGCTGTGGGATAGAAAAGACTCTGTTAATGCATAGTTAGGGACATAAATTTAAGCATATATGTTTACAAACTCAAACACAAAAAGGAAGCCTACAGAGGGTGGAGGCAAGGACAGATATCCTGGGAGGGATACAGAGATATCATCTGAGCATCCAGGGATCAGGGTAGGAAGGCCAAGACCCTCATAGAATTAAATCTTGCCAGGGAAGTCAAGGGTGACAAAAAAAGCTTCTATAGGTAAGTGATAAAAGGAAGACTAGGGAAAATGTCCCTAGTTTCCTTCCCTCTCCGGAAGGAAACAGGAGACCTGGTTACCTGTGATATGCAGAAGACTGAGGTACTCAATTACTTTTTCACCTCAGTCTTCAGCAGCAAGTGCTCCTGCCACACCACCCAAGTTGCAGAAGGCAAAGACAGGGACTGGGAGGATGAAGAACCACCCACTGTAGGAGAAGGTCAGGTTCAAGTCTATCTGAGGAACTTAAAGGTGCACAAGTCCATGGGACATGATGAGATGCATCTGCAGGTCCTGAGGAACTGGCGAAGCCACTATCCATCGTATTTGAGAAGTTGTGGCAGTCCAGTGAAGTTTCCCCTAACTGGAAAAGGAGAAACATAACCCCCATTTTTAAAAAGGGAAAAAAGGAAGACCCAGGGAACTACAGGCCAGTCAGTCTCACCTCTGTGCCTGGCACGATCATGGAGCAGATCCTCCTGGAAACTCTGCTAGGGCACATGGAAAATAAGGGGGTGATTGGTGACAGCCAACATGGCTTCTCTAAGGGAAAATCATGCCTGGCAAATTTGGTGGCCTTCTACAATGGGGTTACAGCGTTGGTGGATAAGGGAAGAGCAACCGACATCATCTACCAGGACTTGTGCAAAGTTTTTGACACTTCCTGCACGATATCCTTGTCTCTAAATTGGAGAGATGTGGATTTGATGGATGGACCACTCAGTGGATAAGGAACTGCCTGGATGGTCGCACTCAAACTGTTGTGGTCAGTGGCTCGATGTCCAAGTGGAGAGCAGTGATGACTGGTGTTCATCAGGGGTTGGTATTGGAACTGTTTAACATCTTTGCTGGTGACATGGACAGTGGGACTGAGGGCACCCTCAGCAAGTTTGCTGATGACACCAAGCTATGTGGTGTGGTCAACACACTGGAGGGAAGGGATGGGCCATCCAGAGGGACCTGGACAGGCTGGAGAGGTGGGCCTGTGCAAATCTCATGAAGTTCAACAAGGCCAAGGGCAAGGTCCTGCACATGGGTTGGGGCAATCCCAAGCACAAATACAGGCTGGGAGATGAGCGGATTGAGAGCAGCCCTGCAGAGAAGGACTTGGGGGTATTGGTGGATGGAAAACTGACTATGAGCCAGCAGTATGCACTTGCCACCCAGAAAGCCAACCATATCCTGGGCTGCATCAAGAGAAGTGTGGCCAGCAGGTCGAGGGAGGGGATTCTGCCCCTCTACTCTGCTCTCATGAGACCCCACCTGCAGTGCTGTGTCCAGCTCTGGGGCACCCAGCATAAAAAGGACATGGACCTGCTCGAGCAAGTCCAGAGGAGGCCACGAAGATGATCAGAGGGCTGGAGCACCTCCCCTGTGAGGACAGGCTGAGAGAGTTTGGGTGGTTCAGTCTGGAGAAGAGAAGACTCTGGGCAGACCTTATAGCAGCCTTCCAGTACTTAAAGGAGGCCCACAGGAAAGATGGGGAGGGACTCTTTATCAGGGAATCTAGTGATGGGATGAGGGGTAATGGTTTTAAACTGAGAGTAGATTTAGATTAGATATAAGGAAGAAGCTCTTTACCATGAGGGTGGTGAGACATGGGAACAGGTTGCCCAGAGAAGCTGTGGCTGCCCCCTCCCTGGCAGTGTTCAAGGCCAGGTTGGACGGGGCTTTGAGCAACCTGGTCTAGTGGAAGGTGTCCCTGCCCATGGCAGGGGGGTTGGGACTAGATGATCTGTAAGGTTCCTTCCAACCCAAACCATTCTATGATTCTATGATAATAAAGTATCCCACAAACTTTGGGTCAGTGTATGGAGTCAGTGGGCCAGCTCTCAAAATTTATTTTGGTCTCCTCTGCACTCTCAACAAACTTTTAACTGCAAAATCTATTAACAGGAACATGGTTCTGTAAATCTGTAGTATCACAGAATATAGCCTATATGCATGTTAGCTTCTCATACTCACAGAACACATGCCATGTGTCTTAGTTAAAATTAATGCCTAAAATTCTTAGCAGTAGTCATCTTTGTTTCTCCAGTCTGACATGTGGTTCAAATGGCAGTACCCCTTTCTAAATCTGTGTGTTTTATCAAGTCTGGATAGATAGTTCCTAAAGCAGTTAACATCCAGTAATGTAAAAAATGAGCTAATTAAGATTACTTACACTTTCTCTTTTTGTTGGTTGAGTGTTTGATTAGTTTTCTGTTTCTGTCTTACCTCTCTCCAAGGTTATGAGGGGCTCTTGGTATTCTGTTTGGCTGTTTGCACAGTGGAGATGATACACTTGGTTTCTAAGATCTGTAACAGCATCTATCTAGCATCAGAGAGGGAACATGCAAGCCACAACACACCTTCCACTAGGCAAATGCTAATGTCTTCTATCAAAGAAGGGGCTGATAGATACTTTCCCTGGAGACTTGGAAAGGGACTTGAAAGAATCACCCTTTCATGCTTTCATTTCTCATTTTCATGCACTCCTTTTCCAAAAAGCATCTCCTATGCTTAATTTAGTTCAAAATCATGCCAGATTAGGCCATTCTAAACTGTATTGATGTTTCCTAGCTCTCCTGAGTTATCCCTAGAAGTGAGCTATATTCTATTGTTTGAGGACTGGGAGAAATGTGAGGGGAGCTAGAAAGAAATTCAGAATATAGAAAACAGAAGGATAATGTAGGAACTGAGAGCAAGGATGGTCCTTATGACTCAGGTATTGGACTGGCTCTGGATCATTTGTGAGACCCCTGGCTGCCTGTGTAACTGTTGGCAAGTCGCATAATTTCTTGGGTTCTCATCCTCACTTTATAGATGAGGAGTTAATAGTCCCAACTTTCTCTTTGTACATCACGTCTATTTAGAGAGCAACTCAGAATAAAAACCAGTAAAAAATGGGAAAGATTTTCTTCTTACATCTTTTGTGTCGAGTGTGCACATCGTTTAGAAACTCTGAGCTAGCTGAGGTTCTCCCAGGAGACACAACGCTTATTAACAGCATGACAAAAATACACTTCAGATAGTCTGTGCAGAAATGCCAGCAATTTTGAAATTGCATTCAGGCAATGGCAAGGGTGTTTAGATACAAAAAAAGCTTTACAACTGTTCCAAATACTTACTAGTGGAAGACTGTTAACAGACGGGAAAAAATGGGGAGGTGTCCAAAACCAGCAATCCACCCTGGTGAGAAATCCAGCTGCTGGGAAGTGGAATGGTGCTGGAATTCATACCAGGTTGTTGTCTCTGGACACCAGTCAGTAGACTCCATCTTTTATATCACACTCCCATTAGCCGTAAGGATTCGGTGTTTTTCAACTCCTTTTCTCTTGGCAGCTGGATATGGAGAAGGAGCTTTTTCTCTCAAGTCCTTGCTGAAGAACCGTTTCAAAGCTGTTCTCCAGGGGAGGAACATCACTACTCTACCCCACTCCCGCCTCCTGAAGGTCGCCGTTGGGCAGAGAAAAATCAACCAGTCTACCTTTCCTCCAGCTGCTTAGCTCCTGCTGTACAATTGTTTACTGCTGGGCCCTGAGCTGCTTATCTTCATAGTCTTCCCTCTGAATAACTTTAGGATTTACCTCTAGAATCAATGAGTGCTTTCTTCTGTGCAGTCTTGGGAAACCAGCATGTTTGAAAACCTCGAGAAAGACACCCCATTCCCCCCCCTCCACCCCTGCAAATTTGAGATGACTATAAAAAAAGAGAACTAAAGAAAGAAATAATTGGGAGTTCTTTTCCTTGATGTTAGTCGTACTTTTATGATTGTGTTTTTTGAGATTTTCCACATAGCCTCGAGGAATGGGGAAGCTATTTTTTTGGACGTTAAGATTTCAGGTAACAACTACAAGATTCCAGCTGCTCGGGCCTCGGGCTTCATGATACTCACCGATTTATGTGTGCTAATGTTAAGAGATTTGGCAGCACTTCAAGCAAGCGAGTGAAAACAGCGTGTTTATTCTAAGCTTTGCTCTTGCCCTTTGACTCGACAGCGGCTGTGCAACTGGCCTGGCTGCTCAGCTCGGCTCTGCCGGAGCATGGGAAAAGTAGGAGCAGCAGCAAAGAGACAGCTGGCTGGCTGCTGACTTAGAAAGACATCATTGCGTCACGTCACGCTTGGTAAGTTATCTTTGCAATCAGAAGGGCCAGGATTTTCCCTTTTTTTTTAAGCGGGAGGTAGGTGCACCACAAATTGACCACGGGGATTTGGCTGTGTCAAGTAAAGCGTCCCATTCGTTCGTGGAAAGGTAGTTTTTCAGCCCTGAAATGCAATGCTTTTCTGACCCTTAAAAAAAAAATCTCTGCTGGACGCCTTTTGAATCTGCTCTAAATGAACTGTTTGTAACCTTATTAGGATTTTCTTTTTAATTTTTAATATGTGGATTGTTTGAATGGAAATATTAAAGCCAGCACAAGCAATAAAGATGGATTGCCAGTAAAATAAACAGTTTGGCCTCTGACTGCACAGAGGAAGGAGATCAAGTCAAGAAAACATTTCCTAAAAGTCACTTCTCTAACTGTAAGACTATTCTAATAGCTGCTTCTTATTTGAAACCTACACTATTTTATACCTTACTAACCCACACATTTAACTCAGTGTGGAAGTGCAAGTTAATTGACATCCTGCTTCCAAAGCGATAACTGGTATTATGAAGGGCACTAAGCTGATACATGAAATACAGAGTAAAAGTGAATGGGAAGCAAGATGTATTTCTGAGAATCCAAAAAGAGTTTGCAAAAGATAGATGATGAACGAACATAAAATAGTGTTTACATGCATATGGGTTGCTATTAAAATTCTGGCTCTGGATGAATCTCATGGAAAAATTATGATAGATTTCTGTCATGCCAGACTTTCGCCTTGTCTCTTTAAAACTCTTATGGTGAAACTCATAGGGAGGTATGTCTTGCCGAGTTCGCATTTACTGTTGTAAAAGTATACATATGTAGAAGACTCACTGGTAGGGAATCACATATGGGACTCTATCCTTGAAGTCACTAAGCCGGTGAGTGTATTTTACACCTATTGATGTTGAGCGGGCTCAGCAACTTGTATGAGGAATGTAATGTCCTGAAGGGCTGACTTCATAATTTGCGGCTGTGTATATATTTCCTTCATGAAACCACATTTATGTTTCTTTATTATCATTATTATTTTAAGGGTTTTTAACTACTCACAGCTCCTGTTTCTTTTTCCATAAGCTCTGCTACCCCATCTTCAGCATTCTGAGTTTTTAGATTCCAAATCTTGGCTATGGTGTTGAGGATCAGGTTGCCAGCTGGGGACATCTGGATGGGTTTGAGATCTGTGCATATCATAATCAAATCTCTTAACTATATATTTTGAGTCCATGTTTTCATTCTTCCTCTGCATTTCTCATTGTTTTGTATCCTCTCTATTTGTATGAGTGTATGCAGTCTCATGCAATTATATAAAAATGGTTTCCTTATGCACGGTATGAATTTTTATAGCTTTACATTCACTTTCTTTCTTTCCATCATCCCATTTCATGTTTAAATAGGTAGAATAAGTTAGGTAATACGTACACAGGGACTGCTCCACCATGGACCGGAGCTCTAAGTATCTCTGTTAACACATGCTGTAGCCAAAGAAGTTTACAGCATGCAGAGGGAAAAGGTTATTGTTAGTGTAACTGAATAAGTATTAGGGTTAATATATAATGTATAGGTCTATGTAATGGATAGTTTTTATTCATCATAAAATGTTCAAATGACTTGCAGATGTATGAATGCTGCAGCTGTTGCAGACCTTGTAATGGCATTAGGCTCTGACTCAGAGAGCTGCTCTTTTGCCAGGAGATTCTGGCAGTGGCTACGGCTGTGATATTCCCATTGAAAAAAGTATTGTCAGCAGTGGAGGTGGTGATACAAAACTGAACTGGAGTATGAGAAAGGGGCAAGGCTGGGTCTAGGTACGACAGGAAAATGGGGGTTCTGAAAGCTTTAATTTTTTTCATGTTTAACTATATCAGTAGCGTCCTACCACTATGTGGTCTACCAGGGGAGCAGCTGGAATTTATAGTCACCACAGATTCTGGCTACATGCAGCTTATGTTATACTAATTAGGGATACAAACCTTTGATAAGGTAGAACTTTGCTCCTGAGTTTTAAAAAGAAGCAGCAAACTAGAGTCCCTACAAGCAGATAGAATTGAATCTCACTGTGCAAACGCAGTCCGTTGCGCAAACTGTGCAGCATGGGAGCTCAGCTACTTTCTGCCTTTGGAGACTGTACAGTCAGGGAATATGCTTACTTAGCAGTCAAAGGAATGCCATCATCCTATGGATGCAATACAGTACTCTGAAATAGTACTGAGGAAGAAAAAAAAAAAATCCCCTGCATGTTTTGAGACTGTTTTCCTAGGTATGACTGAAGTAAAGAAAACAACGAAGATTGACATCCAAAATAGGCATACATTTTATATGTGGGATGCCATACTGAGATAAACATGCTGGGTTTGATACAGCTTTTTGACTGCTGTGTGACTGGAAAAGCAGAAGCATGATCATTTTTAGAAGAGAATTGGAGAAGGCAGTGCAAAACAAAAGCACAATTTTGACAGGGTCTGGTGATAATATTCAGAAAGTAGGCCTGAGGGAAGCAAACCCTAGAGACAGCTGAATGTAAATCTCTGAAATGGTGAGGGAGCATAACAAGAGTAACCTCTCAATGAAGAGCAGATTTCATTTCTGCCTGTTCTGATGCTTTAAACTACTTACGGAGTGTGTGGGTTAGTTATGAAATGGACTGCAATGCTGACTCTTGCTTTCTATGAACAGTTACAAAGCCATAAGCAGTATTGTTTCTGGCACTTTTTGAAAGGCCTCTGCTGATTCCAGTGTGTTCTTTCTGACCCTGTTCAATGCCGTATTTATGAAAGTAAAGCTACCAAAATATACAGATTATTAGAAAAGAGATGCAATCTACATGAACTTCATTTAGTGGATTTGAAAAACAAAAATTCCAGCCCTTACCAATGTGACTTATGCCTTACATGAGTAAAAGGGAATGAGTTGCTAATAGCTCTCTTCTCTGGGGCTCAAAATTCCTTGGATAAGAGAAAAAAAGCCAGCCAACATGACTGCACTGGCTGTTGATTGGGGCTGTGAGCTGGGACCTAGGTCTCCCCTCTCCCTGGTAAGTGTGGTGCTCACTAGACCAGGGTTACTCCTTTAGTCTGGGCAAGTCCACGTTCTGCTGGAGAACTTTACCAAGGTCCCATCAGTGGGGAGCAGTGTGTGACAGCAGTGAGTTGTTGGGCACACCAAGCAATTCACCCTGCCTCAGGATCTGCACTTCAGCTCCTTCCTAAGGGCACAATGTGAAGTATGGGGCTTTCTGATGGATGCAGGAGGTGACTCGGCTTGGACATGGGGCATGAGAGCATTCAGGGCATGGTAGAGGGCAAATTTCATTTCTGGTCTGGTTCTGGATCAGATGGGCTTAAATAATCCTACAGAAGATCATTCTGTTCTATTGTCTGTGCTGGTCAGTAAATACTGTATGCGGAGGAAGAATCACAGTAATGGATGGATGCAGCTCCTGTCCCAGGAGGCCCTATAGCAATGGTATGAGGCACGTGGTCTGCAGATCTGTGGGATTTCATGCACTCCTTCTCTGGGAGGAGGCTTAGGACTCTCCCTGTGAATCTGCACCTGCTCTGGGATACAAACAGGATGTTGCAAACTGAAAACAGCTGAAAAGTCACTGCCCTGCAGCTTCCAGGTTAGATGGGCCATGGAGGAGGTGGGTCTGTATCCTCAGGCAGGCATTGCAAAGCTTTGGGAGCATGCCTCTTGGGATGTGCCAGTGTGGCAGATCCCCAGCCCAGGTCTGAATGGGCCAGTCTTTTTCAGAGGAAGGAGCAGACCTTGGCAGAGATACAGGCTGGGATCCCAGAAGCAGTATTGCCTTGCTAGCACAGCATTCAGTCTCAAGCTAATTTGCCTTGCATCTCAGCCCACCAACTAACCTAGGCACAGCATGAGGCTGGTATTACTTCTACTGCTTCCAGATCCAAAGCTATTTCATGCAGAGCCAGTATAGGGATCTCCTGTACCTTATTGCTCTGCAAGCTGTTGACATATCCTTTCTTTCCTAGAATGTTTTCTCATCAATAAATCTTAGAAAAAATGTCCAGAAGGTCTCCTGTATCTCCTCTTTCTTGTGAGGAAAGGCTGACTTAGGTAGTCTAACTCCAGGGGAGACTCACTGGTGGGCAAAAGGACATTATAGAATTGCAATCTGTAAATGGGTTCAAAAAGGAAATAGAGGAATTAATGGAGAAGTCTGCCAGTGGCCATTGAATATGACAGTCTGATTCCAACTTCTGAATCAGAAAGGTGCTAAACTATCGACCCCAGGAGCTCCTAAGATACACCCATTGTTTTCATGTTTCTTGCACTCTTTCACTAAGCACTTTCTACTGGCCACTGCTGGACTCAAGGTAGTTCAACCCACACGTACATGTGGAAGAAACGATTGCCCTGCATTCAAGAACTGGCTGCCAGCTAGGTTCATCCAGGCTGTCATGCATGTACGTGTTAGCCTTTTACTTGGATGACAACAGCCCTTCATCTCGAGGAAGAGCCTGAAAGCGTTAATAGGAATGCTGCCCCAAACATCAGCCATCAGCTGATCAAGAGCCTGGTCCAGATGCCTGACTTCTCCAAAGAGGAAGGGCTTCAGCTAGATGTGGTGGTAGGAATGTGTGTCATATCTGGAATGACAGTGTGGATATGGGCCTGGAGGATATGGTGTAAATACTGCAGTGTGGACCATCAGAGACGGGCTTGTCTACTTCCAGCCCAGGGGTGGGTGTGCATGGTAGTTTCCACAAATCCCAACTTGGCAGAGATGAGAAGGGGAATGTTTGTGGAACGCTTCTGCCCTTGGCATTTCCTATTTGCTTTTAGCTCAGTGCAGACATCTGTGTGGAGCTCAGCTTTTCTTTTGCTTTGTGCTAGGCGCTCAGGTGCCTGGCTAGACAGTTGCATTAGGCAGCAAAGCACCTAATCCTCACTGAAGGCCACCTAATCCTCTCAGCTTAATGGCCTTTTACTCCTTCAGATAGTCCCTTCTTTATTTTTTCTCTGTTTGCTCAGCAATTGAATTCTTTCCCCTGCCATTTGCAAAACAGTGTCGGGAGCAGGCTGGCTGGCTGACCATTCTCATTCCCTGTTCCCAACGCCTCTCGGTTCTTCTAGGCTCCAAAATGCAGAAACCCATAAAAGCAGCTGGAAGTAAATGAGTAATGGAGAGGAGAGACAGGTCTCTATGGACTGAAGAAAGTGCTCTGTAGACCAGTGTTTGAGAACCTCTCATTAATGCTTCCTGGTTATTTTTTCTGCATTTCACTTTGCCGAATCCAAATACCACTCGAGCCGGTGGGAATTGTTCCACTGACTTGGAGCAATTGGATCTAGCCCCTGGTCTGGAAGTTAAAACTAGTCTCACTGGTTCTCTTTTCTTTCAGTTGGTTTCACTTTCTGCCTCTCAACTCCCAGAATAGCATGAATGCATTCATAGTCCTCCGTGGTGAGATTCATACAAAATATTGTCTTTCTATGTTTTTCATAAAATAAAAATCAAGATGTGTATTAGCAATTCCACTTCTGTCTTTCTGAGTCTGCTTTTCTGCCCCTCCGCCCTGTTTTTCACCCCCTCCCACAGTGAGGTAAATGAAAATGTCTTTTTAAGTATAACACATTTTTGAAGAAACTTTGCAGTCAAACAATGAGGTAACTCTCAACTTTTGGCATTATTAAAAGCAGACAGTTTGCCCTCAGAAGGTAATCTGTTAATGGTATCTCAAGTGGAAAAAAGATACGTTGGGTTGTGAAAGATGTTTGTTCCATCACCGTGGAAGTCCTCATGCAGTTCTCAGGGCAAGGCATTGCACATGGGGAGGTGACAGTGGATTTCTACATCACAGATCAATCTTCAGCTTTTAAATGGAAGCTGTACTTTTATGATAAGCTCTTTTTCCTAAAATAGAGGAGTTTGTTCAAATTAACATCTCCAGTAGCAGAAAGGGAGCAATGTAGAGTATGGTACTACAGAACATACAGAGGGAACATTATCTTATAGAGCTTTGGGGTTTTAGCCTCCAGATCGCCCAAAATTCTTTCCAAGTAACGTGTTAAGATATTGGTAATGCAGTGACTCAACCATATAAACAGATGGAGTGAGTAGTATGCAGCCAGTGATTCAGCTAATGTACAGCTCTGGAAATTCAAATTTGGTTTAATAAAAGGAGAAATGTTGAATAAGACATTTATAATTTTTCCTTTTTTGAAGGAGGTTTTAAGTACGTTGGTTTTTCTACTGAATAGAGAGGGTAGAAAAACACAGGACAATAACAGCTCATCAAAAGGATGGCATCTTGATCCCCACACAGAAACTCCTTGCAGTAGTACTGCACTGCAGTGCCAGCTCTTGGTCCGAGCCCAAGTCCTGCCGTGGGACATAAGCGCTTAATTTCTCCAGAGGAAGTGTTCCCAGCTGAGTTACACAGATCTCCATGATCTAGTTCAAGCAAAGCTTGACATTTATTTAGACTGAGTTAACTCATTAATTTCAGCTTTAAAATCTTAAAAGCCATATCCATTATAAAATGTCACACATTTTTCCCAGGCTCCTCCTATACCATGTAAAGTTGTGGCTGCAGATGTGAATGTGCTGTGCCTGCAAACGGGGCACACAGAGGTTGCTTTCTGAAATGCTCTCTAAAACAGCCAGAGGACATCTAAGTCATTGACATGTCTTATTATATACTTTTTTTCGCTTGGAATGATGACAGAAGAAACTGGTTTGCTGCAGAGGCCTCCCATTGTTTAGAGATCAGCACTTAAAAACTCACCTGATTTTTATGGGAATCTGGGGAAAACCCTGCTCTGTTTAGATTATTCCAATCTTATCACTGCAATTACAGTCTTTATTCAATAAGTTATGACTACAGATTAGCCACCAGCATGGAAGCCCATCCCCTCACCTCTATGTAAATGTTTCCTTTGAGAGCTTAATTATGAAAGAATTGCAAAGTACACAGTCAAGAGCCATGAGAAGTCTCCTTTTTCTGAATAGGTTAAATGAATATGAATGTTACATTATGCACACAGTTGTAATATTTAGAACTTGGAAATTACTAGAGGGTGTCAGACTAAGCCTAATTTGTCTAGCAACTGTATGTAGGATAGAGTTTTGCCCTCCAATGCATTTACACAATCCTATCACTAAATTGCAACTGAAAACGTGTTTCAGAGAATAGATTTGGGAGAGTGCTTTTCTCATTTGGTGAGACGGGACCTTCATAGCTTAGCGTTTGCAAATATTTGGTTCAACTGTGAGGAATGCTCTTATATATCCGGGACTGTTCTCAGTAACCAAGTAGGGTCCTGACCCCACAAACATATCTGTGCTTGCTTTGAGTAATGAGCTATACTTAATCAGCATACTTAATACGTACAATGTGAAGAAAGTAACAGAGGTTTGAGAATCTGAGTATTCTGTTATTTGCAGTTACAAGCCTAAATATTACAGAACCTCATTTTTATGTACTTGTAATTTGCAATTACAAAATATTAAAATGGCATTTCATTCACCCTGGCATGTAGCTTTTGCTTTTTTAGAAAAAAAGCAGCCCTCTTACCATTGCATTTAAGTGAGCACACCCTTACCAATGGAAGTTCATAGCATAAGATTACATCAGTTGTGTAATAATTCTTATAAAATGCATAGTATGGAGGATTTCCTCATGATTGCTGTCTTCCGTCCTATGTATGGGACCCTTGTCCTTTTGCAGAACTGATGAGGGACAACACAGTTTGTTTGGACAATTACAAACAAAAAAAGAAAAGGGTACCTATCCTTTCCCTTTTTTTTGGGTTTTTTTTGTTTGTCTGCCTTTGAATCACTCATCGCAGTTATTTCTTCGTTCTTTTCCCCTGCTGCTCCTCTCCTCCGAGCTCCTTCTATTTTCCAAATATTTCAGGCTTTGCCTTGTAATTTTTAGTGCTTTTCTTAAATCTTCATCTCCTGGAGTCATTTCAGCTGTGACATTTTAAAAAACAAGCTTAGCTTTTGAGCCTGCAGAGGCTTTATCAGAGAGAACTGAAGGTAAAATGAAAATCGGGGGCCTCTCAACAGTGTCTGGGAACAGTGCATTCAGTGAGTTTAGAGATGGGCACCTGGAAGGCACAAGTTAGATCAAGTGTGATTTTTAGGTTACTTTCTTATGGAAACGAGGTTTATATGGTCATGTCATGTAGGCACAGGTACATTTGGGGGTGTATCCATGTTGTTTAATAACACTGGAACCTAGTGACTTACTCCAGATAGGATTAAAGCTGTCAGAATAATTTAGTTCCTGTAACTTTCATGAAAATAAGTTGTGGAGCAGGGAAGATGTATCACGTACTCCCTGGATGATGGAAAGTCTGCAGCGGGAGCTTTTGGGCAACAGCATCCACTGAGATTAAAGAGAGACCTTATGTACACCACAACTTTGGCATAGATTTCAGTTAAAGCTTGCACGTTAGACCCTAAGGTTAACAAACTATGAGGCACAAACGTGTGGGGAACCAGGCTTTCTTAATTTTGGTGCTTGGGGAGTCACGTGCTTTAAGATCGAGGGAGCTGTTAGATCTTTTACTGATACCATGAAAAGAGGCTGAGGAGAGTGAAGGACGGAGTACCCTTAATTACAAAGGAGACCAAGAGATGGGATTACTGGGGTGAGGGGAAGACCGCAGATGACAAATTTCTACACCTGTCATGTGTGAGGGGGGAGCTGGGGAAGAGAAAGTGGCAGGCAGGCAGGAAGGGAGGGAAAAGCAAAGGGAAGCAGGAGGAGAAAGGAAAATTCAAGTTGGGAAAGGCATCAGGAAAGGCTTTGAAGATCACTGGGAGAAGAGATTAAAAAGAAACTAAATTAGTTTGAATTTAATCGGTACTTTCTCAGAAGAAATTGGTGAACTCCTATCCAAAGAAGTGCAGGCATAGCAGAAGGAGAACAAAGGGTTTGCAGGGAGAATCAAATTTGAAGAAGAGGCAGGTCTGGGCATGGGAACCAGTTAATTTTAAGCTCTGTTTAGTGAATGTGTCACTAATGAATGTGTCAGGGATAATGAGAGATGAAACTTGTGGTAGAAGAAGCCAGCCTGGCCACAGGAACTCGGTTAAAGATGTTGTTACACGGCGCAAGAGCAGAAATAGAGAAAGAGGCTCTTGTGAGTAAGACAGACTAAGAGTTGTATTTTTTTTTAAATGTTGTTTATTTAAGTCATTCACATGAACTTTGAGACCTGATTCACACATCCGAGCACTCTGGATTCGCATAGTTCATTTTCTTTGCCGCTCTCTCTGCTAGGTGTACAAGTTCTTTCTCTGTTCACAAGCCCGATGTCCACGTGGCTCTGGCTGTATGGGGAAAATGGCTCAAAAACGAACTCCTGCAAAGGCTCCAGGCGGTCTAGCGAGAGGATGAAATGACTGTTTTGTTAGTGGACAAATGGTGGCAGTGTGCACAGAGTGACTAGATTCCTGAAGACGAGAGCAACTATGTTGGCTGAGCAGGGTCTTGACACAGCAGTTATGCTCAGAGGACTGAAGGCAGCCCGGACTTGCAGGAACATTTAAGTAGCCGTTTCTATTGCCAGATATTCTTTAAGTGGCCTGGCCCAGGAAAGTGCTATATAAAGCAAACTAGGCAGCATGCTACTGTTAAACCAACAGAAAGAGTGGCATGGACCTTGAAAAAATGTTGGGCTTTCCCAGTTTACCAGGGTACAGGATACTCTAGTAGATTCCCAGCTGCTGTTCTGCAGGACTACGAAACCTGAAACTAAACCTGCTTTGGTTTTGAGCTGAGCTTCCTAAGGTGAGATTTGCTCTGTATGTATCAGCTTCTTTGCCCTGCCTTGATGACCTTTGCTGTCAAATTGAGAGAGGTTGCTAAGATGATCTTTCAGATGTCTTAAGAATGAGGAGCAAGGTAAAAATGACATCATCTCAGTGCCCCAACTGAAAGGTGTCCATCCAAGCCCTTTTGCACAGCAGAGAAGCTGCAAGAGAGAAACTTTTTAAAATATCCCAACACCAAAATGGCTAAGCCACAAGGCACACAACTCTCTGAAACACCATTTCCCTGATTCTCCTGTTCGTTACTTAAGAGCAGTTTAGGGAAAACAGGGCATATTTAAACAGTGGTAAAACACAAGGGAAGAGCTGGAATAATGCTGTTTTCTTCCAAGTGGAGAAAGGAAGCCACGTTTCAGTAAAAGGCATCTGGTACCCAACACCTTTGTTTCGAGTCACGGCAGGACCTCAGGGTGGGATCCTCAAGTCCTGGGGATACGCTGCTTGCAGGGATACTGCCCTCACTCAGAGCCTGCAGTGGGACTGGGGTCTGGAGGAAGACGGGAGCAGGTTTGGAGGAGGAAGGCTCACAGCCTTCTGCTGAGCCGTTTCACCAGGCAGTTGCAGCAGGCACAGCACAGAGGAGAAGTTCCCCCTCGAGTTTCTGGGACACAGGCCTGTACTGCCTTCGGGGAGGCCTCCACTGAGACCCCCCCAGCTGCCTCCACCCCAGGCTCCCAGACTCGAGGCTCATGGGGCCCGCCGGGTCTCTCCCCGCCCGCCCCAGTCGGCCCCGTGGAGAGCCGCGGGCCTGGACTGAGGAGGAGCGGCGGGAAGACGCCTGCGGCGGCCCCCGCCTCACGGCTGCCGCCCTCTCCCCGCGTAGCCGAGCCACTTGGTATCGCCCTCCTCCCCCCCACCCCGAGGAGATGGTTTCACCTCTTCTCCCCCCCACCCCCCCCGCCACCCCGACCCGGAGAGGGGCGTGGCCGGGCCCGCTCGGGCTACGCCCCATTCATCTATATTCATAAGCGCGAGCCGGGAGGCGCCGGCGTAAGGAGGTGGCGCGCGGCCGCCCCGCCCCGCCGCCACCGCGGCGGGGCGGGGCGGCCGCGCGCCACCTCCCTACGCCGGCGCGTGCCCCGCCCCCCGCGGTGAATATTGATGAGGCGTGATGCGCGGCGTGGTGTCGTCTCGGGCGGCGCGGCCGGCGATTGGCCGGGTGCGTGTGTGCGCGGTGACGCGTGTCGCGGCGGTGCGGGTCCCGATTGCTGCAGCCGCTTGTCAGTGTGACGAAGATTGGCACCCAGGTAAGCGCTGTCACTCAAACCCGCTCCCAGCCAGCCAGCCAGCCATCCATCACGGCGCGCCCGCCGCCGCCGCCGCCGGCCGGGCCCAGGCGTACCACCACACCGTGGGGGGGGTGGTGGTTGAGGAAGGAGCGGGGCGGGAGAGGAGAGGGGGGGGGGCCGAGCCCGGCACGCGGAACAGCGGGGAGGGGGCACCCGCACTCCGCAACTCGCCCAAGAGGGGGGTTAGGGGCGGTGGCGGGCAGGCGCGGGGAGGGGAGGGAGGGGAGGGGAAGGGGGGGGGGGGAGCGAGGAAAATTCTGGAACGGCCGCTGTGTAACCGTTGTCTCTTGCGGGCGCGCGCCGGCGGGGGCGCGCAGGCGCCCCGCGCGCGCGGAGGGGAGGGGAGTGTAGACGGGGCGAGAGGGAGCGCGGGCCGCTGCTCGTGCGCCGCGCGGAGGGGACGCGGCGGCGGGGGGGGGGAGGAGGCGGGAGAGGGGGCGACGGGGGGGGGGGGAGGCGACGTGATTCTTAAAGGGCCAGCGCCGTGTTGGCAGGCGGTCCTTGGGGGAGGGGGGGTGGGGCAGGGTAAGGTAGAGCCGAGCGCCCGGCGGGGGCTCTCCGGGGGTCCCTCTTGCCCCCGCCTCCCCTCGCTGCCGTGCCAGGGCCCCCGGCCTCAACCCAGCCCCGAAGAGCCCTCGCCTGTGGCGGGGATGAAACGGTCGCGGCAGCTGCCGCCCCTCCGCACCTGCCCCGGCCCGGCCGGGTGCGGCCCCGGGGCGGGGGGGGGAGGGAGGGGGCTGCCGGCGGCAGTTGGGCCGCGCGTGGGCCCCGTGGGGTGCCGGCGGTGGGGGGGGGTGGGGTGGTGACTTCCAGACCCGTCCCCTGTGCCGCTTCGTTGGCGGCGGGGTCCGGCGGAGCCCGGCCTGGCCCACGGGAGAGCGGGGGCTGGCGCGTCTTCGGCTGTGCATCCCCCCGCGCCTCCCCGCTTATTCATAGAAAGCAGATTCTGTTAGCGGCTGGCACTTGGGGCAGTGTGCGCAGTTCTGGCGTGAGGTGGTTTCTTCCTCTCCTTTTTTTTTTTTACTTATTTTGATGTGACCTCATTGTCTCTTGGCTCGGTTATGAGGAGAGGCTTCTTGACACCTAGACAGAGCCTTCCTGAGTGTTTACACAGCCGCAATTAGGAGCTGAAACTTGACATTGCCCAGAGGCCCTGCTTATGATGTGTGTAAACAATAATAAATCAAGTGCTGGTTTTATCCTGAAATATTGCCTCAATTAGCCACATGTCCCGGGTCTCCGTGGAGTAGTCGATAGCTTTCCCTCGTTCCCACAACGCCAGCTGTATGGCCCAGAGTTCAGCAGTTAACAGGATAAGTAGTTAACACATCTATGCGATACTATTATGTGTAACTTACTGCTATAGCTTTTTATTATTTCTTAGATATTTTCTGTTGTCCTAAATGGCAACATAGCATGTAATTTTAGAGACACGGTCATGGTGTTTTGTTTTTTTTAATCTGCTGCAGTTTGTGGCCCCTTTTTGTCATTTATGTCTAAGCAAATTACTAGGATGGTGTTGGGGGGGAGAATGAGACTCTAGATCCAGTATGATACCCTTATAAGTAAATTTTTATGACATGCAATGAATTTTTTTTTTTGGTCACATGCAGTTAAGAGCTGTCCAGACAAGATTGATTTTTGTCCTTGCCCCCATTTGGAATATGATGTGTGCATTCCATTAAACAGATAGCAGGAATAGGGAGCATGGACAATGTGTTCTGGTGTGTGGATGCTGGAAAACAGTTGAGCCAGCCTCCTATGGAGAATGGCAGGAGGGGGGTGTACATCATTTTCAGTGTATGCTAACTCTCTCATCTAATTGATTTTTTTAAAAGCTGAAGAATTCTTCCTTAGTCATTACAAAAACATGCTCATATAGTTACTGTTCATAATTTTATTCTAGAGCATGCTCTGCGCAAAGTTTCACCAGTGTAGATTGTTTGATTAGGGGAATTGTAACAACTGTAGCTTAAGGAATTTAAGCACCTCGCTGTTCTCCATACTATGAATACACTTACAGGCTTTTCCCTTTCCTCCGTGGGATATAAACTGTTACGGTCTGCCTGTGCTATGGGGTTTTATCCCTTTAGTTATATATGTGTAGTTAAAGTGATAGGGCTTCTGCAGCTGGGTAAGTGCTGGAGTCTTGTTTAAGAATGAGTCCTGGTTAGTCCCCATTAGCTGCATATACAATTATTACGGATTATACTGAACCAGAAAACGAATTGTTGTGATTCTGTATATTTCCAGACCTTGTCATTGCTGGAGTGTCAAGCCAACAGCAAATGCATTTTGAGTGCATTTCCTAGATAGCTCTGTAAAATAAAATTACAGAATTATCCTTTTGTGAGTCTGTGTGTAGCCATATATTATCGTTAAGTTTTCAAAAATTTGTGAGGAAAAAAACCCAAATGTTTTGCATTTATTCAGTCTGAAGAAACACTTTCACACTTTGCGGTATGCCATTGTTTTTAATCTAGCCAAAGTAATTCTGATTTGTTTTTTTATGTACTTATTTTTGGTTTATTTTATTAAGTATATGCTTTTTTTTTTACCGTTAAGTGTTACCACTTTACATATTTTCTTGTCATCTTATGATTAAAGTATCCACAGGAAAACTTCAGTGGGGGTTTCACTATGTTTTTCTTAATGGGAGCTTCAGTTAAGTGGCGAAAGGCATAGCTCCATTTACTTCATTTTCAGGGTAAATATAGGTAGTGTGGAGGCTATTGCACTGCACTGAGACTTTGAAGACTGGTAGTGTTCATTCTCATTGATCTCCTGAGTGATTTTGGGGCATGCATTTTTTTATCTGCCCATATATCCTTCTCTGCATAAATTGAATACTAAAGCCTGGCTCATACGTGAAGTGGGTCTTGTGTAGTTGAAGTGCTTTGCTGGACTGGAATTTACCTTGTTACCATTTCCTATGTGCTAACAGGAAAACTGAGAATTCTTCAAATTTCTTAATCTAGATACGATTTTAAAGATTATCTTTTGAATAAAAAAATAACATTTTAAAACGCAGTCCTTTCAGTCTTCCATTAGTGTAGTTGAAAGGTGTTTAATGAAATGTACATATTCTAAATACTTCAGTCTTATAAAATGGTTATGTCTTCTGGAAGCTGTACTTTCAGAATTTTGCTTTCTGACTGTATTTTTCTCATGCCTTTCCCTGTACTGTAAATGCAGTGCTGTAATAAAGTCATAATAATTCTCTTTGCTACCACAGCAAGTTTAGAAGTGTTTAGGAGCAATTCAGTTTCCTGGAAAAGAGTAACTCTTTTGCTGTTATTAAGCCTTGTACTAACGGTCAAGGGTGAATTATCCAGAGAACCACCACTGTGATAATGGAACTGCTTGGTCTGATGGCTCTGATAATGTCCTGAATAAAGAGACATGTAGTCCAAATTGTATTTCCAAATCTTAGGATCTTAGGTAGTGGTTTGGGAGCCAAAGGTTACCTCTGCAAAACTGGCACATGTGAAAGCTTACTAAAAAGAAGGTTAATATTTTTAATTTGGTGTAAGTAAGACTGAGTTATTTTTTGTGTGTGAAATTTAAAATTCCACAAATGTTAGTTCTCTCTCTTGCAGCTGGTTATTTCAGTCTCACTTGTTAAGAGTCTGTAGGTTTACAAATTATAAGTCTCGGGGGAGGGGGGGGAGGTATTTTACCACAGCTCAATGCTGTACAAAATGTAAAACGACTTACTACTCTTCTAAGCAAGAGGATTACAAGAGAAAGGGAAAAAGCTGCTGATAGAGTTCTTTCTTTTGCTTACTTGGTGCCAGATGTTACCAAAGTATTTTACCCAGACCATTACAGCTCTCCCCAAGTAACGGAATGCTGAAGTATTCATGTTTGTTAACATGTTCTTCACTTTGTTCAATAAGATTGTTTCATGTCATAACTGTGGAACATGGGTATCATCAAGTGGAACTAGGCATGGAGTATAAAATAAAGACACCAAGAATCTGGATATACCAATCTTTGTTGTTAATGGAGCACTGGCATGTTTTAATGAAGCTGGTAAAGGGCAGTAACTTGGGTCCCTTGCCAGCAGTGTGGGGATACCAAGTCCTGTATGTTGCTGAAGGACAAGAAGGAAGTTGGTGTTAGAAGTGGAAATAAAACCTAGGACTGCTTGTTGTCACATGCTTGCTTATCATCCTTCCTATGAATGCACTTGTTTATTTTTAATACAGCAGCTACTCCAGGCCATAACGTTCTAAATTTTTTCTACATATGCGTATAAGAGGTATTTGCTATTAAACAGGAAGGCCATTTAAATACTTAGTCAGAAGGTGATTTTTTGAAAATGGGAGCTAACTGACTGTGATAATCATGTACTGTCACTTAGCCTGCTGTACCCATGGGTCTGTAACTCATCTTCTGTGGCTGACAGTAAATTCAGGCAAAAAAGTAGAATATGGTAGCTTACTGCTGGTGTACTAAAAGAGGGATCAATTTTTTTTATAAACCACCAAATTCCAATTTATATTTTATTTGTGATCTTTTGGAGTTGCCTGTGTTTTTTCTTGAGGACGGAGGAAGTTAGGAAATGTGGCTATACTTCACATCCTGCTTAGCTTTTGTCAAATTACATAGCAAACAAAGCAAAGGGGAAAGGATATTATAATATTTATTACTGAAAAATAAAGTCCAAAACTTTTATATTCAAAGGAAACAGAGGCGATTATAAAAACCAAATTGGAGCTTTACATGTTTAACATAGCTAGAGAATGTGTGTGCTGTGTTGTATGTTTTTATAGCTAAAGAACTTCCAGGTCAGTCTGTGATCACTTAATTTATATGTGTTGTAGCTGGTTTTTGTGTGTTCTAGGCCATGATATTAGCGATGCCAGGAGTAAGGTTACCCAGTTATATTTTTCTTTTGTTTTGAGGTGGTGTTTCCAGTAGTTTATTTCTTAGTCATACTGAAACTTGCCATGATGAATGTTTGAGCAGGGTTATTCCATAAACTTTAAGCTAAAATGACTCAATATTTTGAAAATCCCTTTAAGAGAAAGTAAATATGTTAATTTAAGGAGGGGGGGTGTGCCTGTTTGTCTTGCGTAAGAGCATATCAGTGATTTCTGGAACTAAGCATTGCTGAAGAGAGAGGGGAAGAGAGTGTAAGCATTCACACGGCGTGTATGGTGGTTCCTCAAGAAACTTCCAACAAATCATAAGCTCGTGAAAAACTGGTTCATGCATGTTACTTGGCAAATATTTATTAACTAAATTATCTGAATATTCCATGTAACACAAGTATCTTCCTGTCTGTTGGTCCTTGCATGTCACCTGACTGTGCAGTCATCATCTGGACCAAGTAGTTAAGCATGATGCATCCCACAGCAGTAGGTGATGGGTAAGTTTAATCCTAAATAGTCTTTCTTTACCTGTGCTTCTCCCCCAAGCCCAGAATGCTTAGGCAGCAGTTGTACTCATGGAGGGATGAAGACTGGTGTTTGGGGAGAGGTGGGGAACAGCGATTGAAGCTTGGTGGAAATGCAGTAGGCCTGGGAACCTGGAAAGGATGGTACTAGCAAAATTACAAATTGTCAGAAGTGGGGGAACAAGAGAGGGCGAGAAGGAGGACAAGCTGTATGCTGGTGTGGGAGGAACAATGGAGAAGGTGAGTAGGAGACTGAAGAGCAGAAAGAACATGGATAGAAAAGGAAGCATGAAAAGTGTTGGGAGCAGGAACAGAAGAGGCTGGAACACAGCACGTCTTCCTTGCAAAAACTAGTTGAACTGATTGCTTCTGTGTCACCATTACTGAAGAGTTGTGGAGCAGGAAAGGAAGAATTATTTAATTACCATTTTGAAAAGAAAATAACACTTCATTTTAGGGCCTAAACTTAGTAGCAAAACAAAGTTGTTCACATTTGACCAAATGTTAAGAGTCAAAAGAGGGAATATTCTGGAAAAGTTACTGACTGATAGGAACCAAATTTGACAGAGGGTTGCAGAACCAGGGTTTTGTGTCACTTTAGTTTATTCAGCTCATCCAAGATAATGCTTGGTTCACTGACAGGCTCATTATTTCTGAAATCATAAAGGACATCAAAATGAAATAATTGACAATGGAACATCTTAATCTTGATGAAGTGTTTAAATGCCAAAATTGTGTAGAGGGGATTTTCTTAGGTATTCAACATCTCAAGTCCATTTTAAATGCAGTTATTAGTTAAATAAAACTCTTCTTCATTCTTTAGCTGTACTTCAGTAGCATTAGGAATTCAGTCTTTCATAGAATCATTAGAAACTATGGTTTTTATAGTAAAAATGTTGGAAAACTTACATATGCTTACATAAACTGCTTGCTAACATTGTAATCAACAGCCATAAAGGCATAGTGAGATTGGTGGCTATTCTGTGTCTTCTTTATGAAACCACAAAGTATATACATAAAACAAGATTAATTTCAGTTATAGTTTATTGGGTGCTGATACAGTTCATGATTAAAATGGGATTTCCTGTTGCTTTGCTTTAATTTGCCTGGAAGGATATGATAAAACGAGTGTCTCCAGAAGTAACAGTGACTGCAGGCTTGTGTGGATGTTCCAGAGGCTTCAGTGGCAAAGGAACAGAATTGAGTCTAGCACATACGCAAACCTGTTTATCCATGTGGAATGCTGGAGAAGTGTGGAGGGTGGAGTTGCCTTTTTTTTTTTTTTTTAGATAAAATTGTGTTTGAAAAAGTAATTGAATATCATTAAGTAGGAAAGTTGTACCAAAATCAGTTCCAGCGGTGGAACTGCTGGTACGTGTCCTCTGGTATGTAAGGGGGTTTTGTTAGTCTTTCTAATGCAGTCCTCTTACCACGATAGCAGCAAGGCAGGTACTATACTGTTTTCTTGATTTGGGATCTGAAATATTATGATCACAGCACATTGGGTAATACTGAGAGGAAAAAAATACTTCTCTGTCCTGTGGCAAATAGATATGTTTGAGGATTCATGATGTGTATACCAGGATTCGCAAGCAGGAACCATAAAAAATCCTTAAGTTTGCAGTGTTAAGAACACAGGAAAAAAACACTAAAGGAATCTTCATTTACATCAGGCATGGATGAAGGAGTGATGGTAGGTATTTTTGCTCCCTCATACCCTAATCCCAATTGCTAATTGGAGCAATTAAAGACGGGAGGTTTCCTTTCCCCTCCGTTTTGTTTTCCTTTTACCAAAATTTCTGTTTAGTCCCCTTAATTCCTTACTTTATGGAGCTAATAAAGCAGGGTCAAATTACAGTGTGAAATGGGTAGGAGAAACTGAGATGCTGCCAGAAGTTTCTTGAATTTGAGAATCTTTTAATAGAAGAAGGAGGTTTTCATTTTGCAGAAGGTAGGAGAGCAACCCAAGGATTTCTTTCTGCAATGCCAAGAGCTACCTGAAGGCAGGATACCTAGCATACTGAGGTGACATTTTATGACTAGATTGGACAGGATTTCTCATCTTTCTCTTCCTTCTTGTTAAGAAGTACTATGGTAAATTGGGGATTACACGAACCATGAACATGAACCATGATTATACATGCTTCCCAAGAAATAAGCTGGTGTAAAGACAAAGGCTGTATGCAGAATTAAGGAGCTGGAAGTTTTTCGAAAGACCCAGATGCCCTTCTGCTTTGTTGTTGTGCCTTGAGAAATTGATACTACCTTGTGCATCTGTAATATCCATTTTATCAGTTGCTCCATATGCAATTCTAGCTTGTAAAGTGGCACATTTTTTTATAATACCCCTTTTCATACTTAGTACCTGCAGATAGGAGAATTTCCAGAATTCCTTTAGAATTCCGAAAGCAGAGTTTACACAGAGTACTAAAGGAACGCAGATCTTTCCATGAGACTATATGATGTTTGTCATGCTGTGTGACATTGTGTGGTGATGCACGGAAGATAGTCTGTGATACAAATACTTTGTATGGCTTGATAAATTCTGAAATGGGATGATACAAAAAGAGGATGCTATGAGAGATTGATGGGGCAACAAAGCAGTATATATAGTGTTGGAGAGGTCTTGCTGAATAAAGTCAGTGTTACATAGTATATATGTTCAAAATTCTTCAGGAAAAGACAGGTTGATGATAGCTTATAGTGTAGCCTGTATTTCTGAAGAAATTTAACTTCAGTGGTGGATTTTAATTTATTTTTAATTTTCAGTTTCTTAAAGTATAAAATGCATTCAGTTTTTTAATGTAATCTCATATTGATCAAGATTAATATATAAATAACTTTATTGCACCACCAAATAGTAAAGGGAAAAAGTGACACAAAGTAAATCTCATTTTACTGCAGCCGAAAATTGGTTTTGTGGCTCTTTAGGTTTTGTCTCCCAGGGAAATTGACAGCATAGCTGTTGTCTAATAACTGTTTAGCTGTATCTGTGTAGTGCAACTCCCTGGGGCTGGTAGTTTATTCCTGAATGGGAACATCATCTTTCTAAAAGTATAATTTTCTAAATAATGACTATACTTTGCAAGTACATAAGATAGCGGAAATGGAAGCCACCTTGCTGCTGAATAAGGAGTACACTGTCATTGAGCACAGTTTTAATAAACTTGTATGCATCAACTTCATATTGATCTGTTTGTCTTAATTGTACTGAACGTCTCTTTGTAGGCAGGTTGATGGAGATAGATAACCACTGCAGCAAAGGTAGAACGAATCCCTTGATGGCATGTTGTCATATATACTCTCTGTATTGCTTCTTTGTTATTATTTGAATCTATGAAAATATAAATGTCATGATCTTAATGTCTGCTAGTATTTGTGTATGTGAATGTGTGCACAGGTCTTTGTTTCTTACTAGCTGACGTGCAAAATGAGACAATGACTGTAAAGAGGGTTCTTCTGCGCTTGAATGAACAAGGTCATATTTTGCTTTGTAGTAAAAACTTCAATCATGATACGCTTTTTAAGTGACAAAGCAAGTTGCCCTTGGTTTTGGTTTCACAGTTAAGTATCTTCTTTATTATGATAACATGACTTTAAAGCTTGTCTGCAAGAGGAATAAAAGGAAAAAACAAATTGGCAATAGCAATTCCAAGTTTAGGCTCCACAATGCCTTGGTGTTGTCTCCGTCCTTTAACAGGTTGCTCCCTGTTCTTGTCCCCACTGAGACACGCAAGGACATAATATGCAAGCTCAGCTCTCTCTTGTTTTCTTGTCTGATATGTTTTAGGGTAGACTCTAATCTTAATTGCTGTCAAGTGTTTCTTGGAAGAAGACAGTATGACTGCAATGTTCTCTGGCTCCTTCTCAGCCAAACCTTTTCCTCTGCAGCATCTTTCACCTGGGCATGCATTTCTTCAGTACCTCTTTTTTTCTGCCCTTGATATCTCACACACTATCTAAAAACTTGCCTGTTTCCAGAGTTCCAGCTGAAGGCTTTGCAGGCAAGGGCTGCTTCTTAAAACATGAAATATTTTGACTGACCATATCTGGCAGCAGTGGCACAATCAGTTCTTTGCTGCAGTTGTTTCTGAATGAAGGGAGCAGGTTTTTCAGATTTGCAATAGTGAGGTAGCCCTTCTTTATGTCTGAGCAGAGACAAGGAATAGATAATCCCAGTTTATCTGGCAGTGACCTACATTCAGAAGATGCTATGAATAATGAGAAGTCCTCTATCTGAAAATAGCCCAGTAAGTTGAGGTGGGTGAAAATGAGTACCAAAATTATAGAAGATAAATAGCATGCTAAGAGGGGATTAAGAGGGTACACTGTCTTCTCAGAACAGACTTAAGAAGTTCCAAAAATGAGAAGCCCATTCTTTGGGGACATAGGTCTTTGACAGTTTAAGAGAATGTGTAAAAACTTCTGATGTGTCATCTGCCCCTTGAGGCTTTCAAGGCCAGGTGTATCAGTTGGACTGAAACTCCTAGGTCAGTATTTCATCTCTAACCAATCGCTGAAGCTTATACTGCCTTATAACTCCTCAGAGTATCTTCCCTGCTCTTTTAGAGCTAGGTTTCATGAACCAAAGATGGCATCTATATTGAGTGGCCCTTAGCAGTTTGTTTTTCTGTGAATTTGTCTGAAAAACATTATTTCTACGCTACACATGGATAAATTTTGGTTCTCAAATCCAAATACAAACTTCATCTCACTTTCAAAAATGTTTGATTTACTTTCATTCCAGTTCTTACACAGTTGGGAAAACTGGGAACACAGGAACTTTGTCCATGTGAGAAACAGATAATCTGATTCAAGATCTCAGCTGTGTGTTTTAGCCATCATATAATTTCAGATGGCCTTTGTGCAACGCTAGCATTTGGAATTTACCCTGGGAGAGTTTTGCAGGCTTTTTTTAATGCTTTTCAGCAGTTGTCTTTTCTAAATGTATTTTCACAATCTTCGCTTTCACAATCATTACTACTTTTTTAAAGTAGCTTTAATATATCAAACAAGTGCTATTACATTAAATATAATTAAAGTAATTTTAAGTGGTAGTTTCTGAAAGCTTTTAAAAGTTGCTGAATAAACCTGTAGCAGAACCTGTCTTCACAGAACACACGATGCTAACAATGGCTTGTGCTCCTTCCTATAGTCTGTTAGTTTTTATCGTGTAGCAGATTACTTGATCATAACTGTTTTAGAATACATTCCATGGTAATATCAAAGCGTGATTATAAAGAAGATTTAAATTTTTAAAAAGGCTTTCACCTTTCTTGGTTTCATGCTTAATTTTTGCAACACTCATGAGTTATTCCTATTTGCATTTCGTAGTTTTATTTTTGGGATGTGTCTTGTCTAGTCTAAGCAGACACTGAGCCAGAGAGTAAAATGTGAAGGTTGAACAGCAAGCGAGTTAGCAGTCCAAATGTAGCCTTCTGTTAGAAGTGTCAGCAGAGACAAAGATAAATACGGAGAATGAATGGAATAAGATGAGGGAAAGTTCAAATAATAGCATGGAATAGTGGGTGCAATTAGAGATTATTAAAAATGCAAAAAAATTTTTGTAAAACATGCAAAAAAATCCTGTCAGTTTTTTTAAACTTGGGGAGGGAACCACGTAATAAACCAAAATATTTTCTTTAATCATATTCAGTCTCTGAAAGTATGTTCTATGTTGTTATCTCCTTCTGAATATTTCCCTGTTGATTTTTAGGTTTCTGTCCTCTACATTGTACTTTAGTGGGATCGCTCTGCTGGAACAAGATAATGTTGTCTTCAACCCATTGAAGGAAAAGGGTAAGTAGCTTTCTCACGGCCATATTTTATCTCCTTTAGAAAGCAGTGTACCCTGGAAACAAATATCATAATGTATTTTGGTGCAAAGTAAAGCTAGTTCTAGATGCTATTCATGTGTCAAAGGGGCTTGCTGTTTTGATTTTTGTTTCCTTTTAATTTTGTATGTGAATATAAGGATTTACATTTATAGAGCAAGTGCCAGGACTAAAGTTAAATAAGAATGAGCAAATAGCCATGCTGAATCTGCCAATCTCTCCATTTCTCTGTGAAGGACTTCAAAGGAATGGATATAGGGGAAAATTAGAAGGAACGATTACTTGTTAACAAGTCTGTTGCGTAGTTTCTTCACAACCCTAAGACAGTTAGTGGTTAGTTTATACCCTGAAGCATAACTATTTATATCTCTTACAAACATCTGTTGTAGCTTGTATATGTTAAAAGTGATATTACTGAACTCCAACAGCTTACTTGCACCTTATGTTAACGTTTCTGGGTGGTCCCTTTGCTCTTAATTACGAAGGAGTAAGTAAAGCAAGTGAGGAGTGATGTATGTTAAGTGATCACTTTGTGTATATGCTTCAGCTCACCTTTAATCTCTTCTCTTGAATACTTCTTAACTTGAACAAAGTCTCCACAATTCTTAATTATGATTACCCCTCTTAATTTAGCTTTCTTTCTACTCTATGTTTTACCTTCATACTTGATTTTATTAAAGGTTTGCATTTTTTCCTTTCACTTTGTTTTACAGAACACAATGCTTTTATGAATTCCCTTTCACCACAGGTATCAATGGACCTTAAAACATTTCCTTGGGTTTTCCTCACAGTTTGTTTTCAAAATAAATAGAGTCAGTACTCTTCTGCATGAAGCAGACTGACTAACTCTCTCAGCCTTGGGTTATTTTTGTTATTTGTAACTCCTTGAATATAACACAAATGCACGGTTTTCCTTCTACTCTCCATTTCTTTAACAAAGAATAATTGGCATTTTTAAAGCTAAGTTGTCCAGAAGTCATATGTTCTTAGGCTCACTTCAGATACCTTAGGCCATATAGTACTGGGTATGGCTGTGCTGGTTAAAGATAGTCCTGCTGTGAGTTGATAATCGCCACACATGAGCCAGAAACTACCACACTAATAGGTCAGCCAAGAGCAGGGGTTGTATGATTGCAGAGCAATGTGCTTCAGACAAAGTCAGCTGGTTTAAATCATAGCCACCTTTAACAGCGGGTTGAACTAGCCTAGCTGACTTCATGTAAAAAGGATCAGAAATCATTCACGTGTTCTGTGAGCTCAGTGGTAGAAGCTGTGGAAGTAATTAGCTCTGGCAGGGTGGCAGTGATAAACATCTGGGAGCGATACCAGCTTCATCTAACATCGTTGCTTGCAGAATGAACATCTGCTTAGGCTGTGTATCTGCTAACTAGAACTGGATGTTGTATCTTAAATGAGGTTATAAAAGCCAAATGTGTAAATACCTTTTCAGTTATTTTTCTTAAAGTTTAACATAGTTTGTTTCTTACCACTACTGGGTAATGAAGAGATGTTTCTCTTTAGTGAACCAAAGTAATTCCTCAGTTAATTGCCTCAATTTAAGTATGTGATTAGCTCAATTTGTTCTTCTTGATTTGCAGTAGTTGTCTTCACTAAATCTCATCAGTTGCTATCTTGCCTAATAGCTTAATCTTCTTCTACTGTAATTATAAGTCAGAGGGGAAGCTCTTATGGGAAATAAAGGACATAGCCATGTAGAATTCTTTCCAGCCATTCCCCTGTGAGAGAATAGGGCAAAAGTCCTTCTTGATGAAATAATCTATGGATCTGTCTCAAAGCTGTGCACCTCTTTCTTCCTTTGTGTGGCTTGAGGGATTTCCAGATGTGGAATGTCTTTTCCTTATGGAAATCTGGAAGGAAGATTTGGTCCAGCTTGTCTGATTCTCCAGAAAGTCTTGCCATGTCCTATTGTCTACACCAGTTTACATGTGTTATCTTTGTTGCTTCTCTCCATCTTGTTCTTTGTGTCACTAATACGATCTCACTTCCTTGCTAACTCTTAAGACTTTCTTCCTCTTCCATGACTGTTTTACCTCCTATTTCCTCATTTCTGACTAAAAACTTCATCTTTCTCCCACAGCCAAAGAATTTCTTTAACAGTTTTTTTGTGAGGAACTTCTTCAATTTCTCAGACAATCACTAAATAGTGTTTACACTTCTTTTGTTGATCTCTTCAACTGTTGTACTTTATTTTGAGGGTAGTCTGGTCTGTGCTTTGGGTATTACAGTCAGAAATGAAATGTGTGCCTTTTGAGGAGGAAGAAAAGCAGCATTTTGTATGTGCCCCTTCACTCTATAAATACAGAAAGACACTAATGCCTCAGTTGTAAGCTACCATTTTTGAAAGAAAATAAATGTTTAAAGGTAAGGCAAATGCTTACAGGGCTGATGTTTTAGAACGTGTCCCCCTAAAGTATTTTGAAAGATATCTCATCTTGCTATTGTGGCAAATGCTGATTTAACTTTAACATTAAATTATTCATATCTATTAAAAAAATTTAGAATCTGAAGTAATTCCATCAGTGAGTGCATTTATGTCGTTATTTTTTTTATTTTGGTGGAGAAATCAGTAATATTTTTTGAGTTTTAAAGAAAGAGATACTGATGTTCTGTAAAGACAGATAGACAAACTAGAACCAGAAAATGCTTTCATTAAAGCTATCAGAAAAACTCTAAACACAGTCTTTACTCTTTTCCTCTGTAAATTGTGTTCTTAAGAAAAGCATACTTTAGCGTAGGAGTTCCCAAACTGTAGCATACCTTTTAGCTAGTATTCCACAGACTACTTAAGTTGATATGTGCATGTTGTTTCCATATAGAAACTTGTTCAGCTCTGCAAGCACGTGACCCAATGCCAGAACCAAGATTTGCTGTCTGCTCACATTTGTGGTTCCCAACGTGCTTTTGTATGTGTAAAATAGCATAGACTCCCAAAGAGTAACAGCTCTATTTAAGCATGAGTGAGTGAAAGTCAATAACCTAGTTTGTAAAGGAAATCATGCTTACATCATCCTGGTGAACTTCTCTGGGGAAAAAAAAAAAAAATTGCAGTAATGTTTAGGAATCGTACTTTGAGTAGAACCTGATGCAAAGTAAGGCTTGAGGTTTGTCCTGAGGAGTTAGGTTTGTCTCTGTGCCTGAAACTGTTAAGTAAACAAAGAAGGTAGTCCTGAAATTTGTCCTGTGTTTCTTAAATGAAACATTTACTTGAGACTATTATAATCTGTAGGGGAAAATACCCAGAAATGTAAAAATTGGTCTTCAAAACGGTCATATACTGTAGTCGTATGCAATGATGAAGGAAAGATTTAAAAATAGTTGAAAAATTTGTAGTGATTTAACATGTTACAAAGAAAAAAGGTTTTGTTTCAGTTCTTAAACTGGTGAAAAATCTAAAACTTAGTTCTTTGATGCTGATACAAGTGGAAGAGAACAGAAAAGCTGGAATTAATACCTGGATGTAATATTTTTCAAGGCATGAGCTCTGTCTCTTCTAATATGAATATTTTTTTATAGTAGCTAAACATTAGGACTCCAGTGTGTCAAAGAAAATTAAGTTCTATGGTAATATTTAATGGTAATAGCTTAATGAATTATGTGACTTCAGTTGTAATGGCTGGTACTCTGACAAGAAAATGAAATGTAAATTAGTAATTTGATGGATAATCTCTTATCTGGTGGTGTTGCTATGCTAAATATTTTTTTTTTTTTTTTAATTTACTGGATGTCTGACTTTAAAAAAAAAAAAAATGTTTAACTCATCTGGGCACTAAACTCCAGCTTATGCTTAGAGGGAATAAAGTACATAAGTTTACGTGTGTTATCCCATTAAAATTAATATTACCCAAATTATCAAATGTCTACAGAAATGAGACTTCTGAATTCCAAGGTCACTTTTGAAACTATATAATCACATAGGCACAATTGTTTAAAAGCTGTTAGATATTGTTCCATTGTTTGTTGAGCCTTAAATGACTTGAATGGTAGATTCCTGATGTCAGAAGTGATTTGAGACTTTGGTTTCTAAAAGTAATTTCAGGCCCTAACTTTAGAATATGGTTTCATACTCGTGAGTAAATAGGGTATTCCTTAACACTTTTTATATTTGGTTCATTGGTTGTAGACTATTATTGTTTCAGTTACAGTAATGCTGGATGTGTTGTTAGCCTTTTCAAAACACAAAAACATAAATTTTTGCTCGTTTCTACATTTTATGTATTACCTTAGAGTAAGTATTAGTTAAGTAGTGCAAAACTAAATGCTAAAGTTTACTTGAAGTTTGTGAATGTAAAAGAACCTCAGCCTCTTCTTAAAAATCTTATGTTAAAATATAAAATGATACAATGAACTTTCTGCTGATGAAACCTGTTGCATTTTCCAATGTGAATTTTTTTTTTTTTTTTGAGAAAATGCACATAACTGTCATTGTCAATAAACTTGCTGATCTTTTGGACAGAGGTGTGCATAATATCTTTTTTCATCTTTTAGAACTGGATTCTAAGTAGTCACTTTTGTAATTGATTGTGTTTTTTTTTTTTTTTTAAAGAATATTTGTTCATACTTATGATGATTTGACATAACTAATGTTTTATTAACCATGATGGCAACACAGACATTAAGTATAGACAACTATCAAGATGGACAACAGGTAAGTGTGTTTTTCTTCCTCTATGAACTAAATACAGTTAGCAAGTAAAAAAAGGTAGTGACTTTTCCTTAATGATTGCTTTGGCATTATTTAAGAATCTGTTCTTGTTTGTAAAACAAGATCTCTAAAGTGATAAGCTGCTATTCTTTAATACTTGGATACTTATTAAAGGCTTAGCTAATCTTTGCATGACTTCACTTAACTTCTGGAAGAATGGTTAGATAAGTTTTCTTCTGAATCTGCCCTAGATGATTTGTGTTCTGTAACGTTCCTGTTTTTAGGAAAACCAAATGGGCATCTGTAATATTTTGTGTATGTGATGCTTCAGTGTTCTTACATGTTTACAGTTACAATAGATTGATGACATTTACACAGACTTGTTGGTCTTGACCAAGCGAAGGATAAACTTAGTTATCGAGAATTACATGCTACTTTGACTACATTTGATGCAATTATGCTGCAGGCTGAAAACTGGTAAAATACTTGTATTAATTTTAATGAGGTTACTGTTTAGAATTGCTAATTAGAAAGCTGGTCAGTGGGCTTCCAGTTTCTTACTTCTGCTAACAAATAGCTAGAATAGTGAAACATACTCAGATATGTCTGGTCATGATGTTTCTTTTTTGTACAACAGGCTGTATATTGCAAAAATTTGAATTCCTAAATTAAAATACTGTGGCCTGTACTTTTACTAATGTAAAAAACCCATTTTTACATTACTGTGTGTCAGCCCTAAGCAGTAAATGCAAGTACTTCTGTCAGCAGATGGCAACAGTGGTGAACAGAAGAAAACCAGCAACTTTTCCCAACTCTTATAAAAAAAGATATTTATCTGAATGCAATCTGGGATTATTGATTTGTTGTTGTTGTTTGCTTCTTTTATTGCAATTCTAATTTCTCTCTCCTCTCACCTACCTTACATCTTTTACTTTATTCCCCCAACAAATACATGCCATCCTGTGACAGATCAGTGAAAGTAATACATTTTTTTGTAAATAATGGATTGGGAGAGAGCATTTTCTTTGCATTTGTTTTGTATTTTAAGCTCTCAGTGACCAAGATAGACAGGTAATTTGGGTGTCTTCTGCTTTTGTAGTTTGGAAATGGCCCACAGAAAATAGCTTGCAGTTTTGTGTGAGCTATATCCTCCTTTTAGTGAGATAGAGCCCTAACTGAACATATTCCCCCCTTTCAAACTCTGCAGATGTATGGCTCAACATTTATAATCACTTGTATGAGTCATCCCCTTTTGTTTTGCTCCTCCTTCTTGGCATTAGCCAAGAAATGAGTCCATTAGTTGTATCTTTTTTGCAAGCATTCTGGCTTAAAAACCATCTATGCTTGCTGAGGAAGCTTTTTGCAAGGCAGGCTGCTCTGTTGGGTAGGATATGCTGGCATTTTCTCAGTTTCTGATTTTGCTGGGAGGT
The DNA here is from genome assembly GCF_031877795.1 of Strix aluco. Taxonomy (NCBI): domain Eukaryota; kingdom Metazoa; phylum Chordata; class Aves; order Strigiformes; family Strigidae; genus Strix; species Strix aluco. The sequence goes on from NC_133932.1 coordinate 39,325,104, forward strand.
GGCTTGGCCCCGACAGATAATAAAGCACAAACCTTTTGGTTCTCCCAGACTTCTTGTTGGGAATAGTATAAATTCCTTTTGCTTATGCTGTGTGGAAATAGATTAAATTCTGTCAGAGTGAAGTTCTCTAATAGTTTCTGGAGGCCAGCTCTCATCTCGGAGGGTTCCTGTGGGTGATGTGATACGTACATCTCATGGGAAAAGAGAACAGAGGATTGCATTCTGTATGCTGCCTTTCTGTAGGTGTCAGTTCTGGCTGCCTGGTGATATCTAGAACAGTGTCTGTCCTCGAGATAAAACTTGGTAGGGTTGAAGTAGGAAAAAAAAAATATTGCAGTCATTTCTTGTCTTTGTACACATGTTCCTAGTGCTCAAAGGGGAGAAAACCAAGGAGTTTGGGTTGGGGTGGTGGAAACTATGACTTTCAGAGGTCAGGTTCCTTTAAGACCTTTTAGTTTGAAAGATATTTAGCTGGAGGTGATTGGAAAACCACTTTCAACACCTTCAAAGCACCTTAAAGGTATTAGCAGGCTCTAGTGCAATTTAGGAGGTGCTCGGTGGAAGCTGTGGTTCTATGTTGTTTTTCCAGTGGTGGCAGATTGTGTGTTAAATGGATTTATAAAAGAGTTACTGCTGTTTTCTCCAGTAGCTTGACATTCCTAAAATAATATGTTATTACAGTATGTAAATTCGAGTGGTAAAGGTCAGGGGAGGTTATGGTCCTGATAATTGAAAGGTTGGGGGGACACAGAATATTTCAGTTGTAAGAAAATGTCCATTTTAATGGACAGGAAAGCTTGAGGATCTCTTCAGTATCTTGATACAATGTACAGTAAGAAATGAGAAAGAAAACTTTAGAGGAGAAACTTTCCTTGCTCTTGTTTTCATCCTAAAGGCTTTTTATGCAGACATCCCCATAAATTTTTTGGAGCAAAAAATTCCTATTTTTTGCTAGTCTATTCCAAAAATAGCCTCTTTCGAGACAAAATGCTTTAACAATTTACTAATATCTGTCATTCCCATTTTAAAGCTGAGTGCTGAAACTTGAAGTGAGCTTTACACGACCCATCAAAAAGTGCCAAGGATTAAAAGAGGGGTTTTGTTACTGCTATGGCTTTTTGTGTAACTGCCAAGTCATACCAACCTTCTGGCAATTTAGTAGCCTTTTGCATTGCTATTTCCTTAGAAAACAGTACACTTATTTTACGTCAAGCATAGAGATTTACTTACTCTTTTTCTACAGATGCAAGTAGTAACAGAGTTAAAAACTGAACAAGATCCCAACTGCTCTGAAACTGATGCAGAAGGGGTGAGTCCTGCCCCTGTAGAATCTCAAACTCCAATGGATGCAGACAAGCAGGCCATTTACAGGTAGTAATGGACTCGTGTTCTGTCTTTTGATGGATAAAGAATAGAGAATTTAATTTTTTTTAAAAAATTAATAATAAGTAGCTTAAAATCAGATGGTCTCTTGGCTAACTGTCCCAGTAGTTTGCAGGGAAAGAATGAGATCAAATTAGCTTCACTGTCAGTCTTCAGTCAAAACCAAAAAAATCCCTTTATTGTGGGATTCTTCAATTTCAGCATAGTTTTAAAGGATGTTCTAAAGGTGGCTGCCTTTAAAGCACAAGTGAAATTTAGCAAGCTACTCAGACTGTTGAACTATGGTCACTATTTGTTATACTGTAGTTTTTATCTTTAATGTGAGATTTTATCTTTATTGTAATTAGGTCAATCTTTACTCCCTTTTCTTTAGGGATGACAATCTGTTGCCCAGTAATTAGCTCAAACTGGATTAAATGTTGATGTATAAATGTGCTAATTTGAGATTTTTCCAGTTACATGCTGTGCTAAGCAGCATGCTCAGTTTTGATGAGGTTAAGTGTTCTTTCACTTTAAGTGCTGTATAAAGACATAATTATTACTAGTTTTCAGGTAAAAAAAAATACAACCAAAAACCTGAAGCGGAAGGATCTATCTGCTCATTTACAGACTTGTGCTAACAAAATTGTTGTCTTCTCTGAGCATGATTTCATAGGAGGCCTCTGCATACAGCCTGAATACTATTCTCAGTTCTGTGAAGTTATTTGTCATGTATAAATAGGGCCCACATTGAAGAATAAATGAATATTATCAGACTTTATTTCATAGTTTAAATCTGCATTCATCCTATTTGTAAATCCTAATCCTTATTTCTAATGCACTGTGTTAATGTATCTCTTGCCACTCAGTTACAGTTAATTAAATAGTATGGCATAGCTTTTTAGCTTGTGATTGTTCTGTTCATTTAAGTATATATATTTTACTGGTTTACTTGCCTCTAGAGTGTGTGGTAAACCAAAATTTAAAAAAAACCCAAACTTTGATCATGTTTTGTTATAGCAGTCTCTTTCAGGACTTGTCTTTCTGTTTCTTACATGAGTAACTGTACCTTACGTGAGCTAGATGTCTTACTTTTCAGTGGTGTACACATAAGTGAAAATACTTATTCATGTATTTTAACTTTTATTCTAGGCACCCACTATTTCCCTTGTTAGCACTATTATTTGAAAAATGTGAACAATCTACACAAGGCTCAGAAGGCACAACTTCTGCTAGTTTTGATGTAGATATTGAAAATTTTGTAAGGAAGCAAGAGAAAGAAGGAAAACCCTTTTTCTGTGAAGATCCAGAAACTGATAATTTGGTAAGTATAAGCCATCTCTTTTATTTCTGAAACAATCATCGCATTTGCCTCTTATTCCGAACTTCTGATCTCAACTGGTACTTACAGTTTCTCCTCACGTTTTTCTTCCTACGAGAGATTCTTCTTCATGTTAATGCTGAGAAACATTTTTTTAAAATTTCTTCTGACTCCATTTTTGCCTCTGACCTGTAAACTTACACTGGGCCCTTCACAGTTATTTCCCATTCTAAACTGGCTGAGATCAGTGTATTAAAGATGAACGGAAACATATGCTTGCCATAGCCAGGTTGACTCTGCAAATCAGTTTGAGAGTGTCAAGTGTATAACATATTTATCAAAACCACGTAATTGATTTAAATGTTTTCCAACTTTTTTTTAATCAGGATTCATCTAGTTAATGTGGGAGAAGAGCTGTTATAAGATGAGCTTAAAAACTCTTCATCACATACAAATTTTTTCTTCATGTCATTGTCTCCTTCAGGGTTTCTGAAAGTCCTTCCTGTGATCAAGCTGTGATTTCCCCAGTCCCTTAGTCTCCCTCTTGAATCACATCTCCCAAGAATGCTAATTTCTAAACTGTCTACCTGCCTTCATCTCTTTAGAGTCATGTTGCATCTAGATTTTATCACATTCAAGAGTGTTAGAATTACAGAGATCAAGTGTTCTGTTTCATTTTTGAAAACCTGTTCCTTTAAGGGGACTGTGTTAATAAAACAAGTATTCATCCTTGAGTCTACCTCATAGGAGAAAAAGATACTTACAGTATGGAAGTTCACAAACTAAATTGATGTGAGGTTGTAAACAACAGAAATGGTAATGTTTTAAAGCTGATACTTAGAAAGATTTACGTGGGTAAATAATACCCTGTGTGGGAGGCGAAGGTAATGTACGTGGAGAAAACTCTTAAATAAAACCAAGACTTAAACAACAAATTAATCTGAGATGCTGTTTAGAATTGGCAGGACTGTTGCAGTGAACAGCATGTTAGGAGGGGCACATATTGTAGCAAAAAAAGGAGTCAATTTTGGCTGCTTTTGCAAGCAGCCTAAATAGTCATTTTACGTAACTTGATTTCTTTCCAAGCAATTTATGACCAATCGTTAGTGTAGTTAAGTTCTGGGAAGATAGTATTTAAATAGTATCATAGAAAATAAAGGTACAAGTGTCTCTATGTATAATTAGACCAGTGTGAGAGTAAAGAAGGCAGAAAACAGTATGTTCTAGAGTGAGGAAGGCTTTTACAGCTCTATTCAGAGAGTCATAAAAAGTTACCTTCGTAGCTACTTGTTACATCCTTTTAACTGTAGGTTACAATGTCCAGGACTGAAATATCTTAATACATTGCGTCAATGATCTTAGTCTATGTAAATATAAAGTCAGTCACCTTAGATTAAATCTTCTTCAAGGATGGATCAAATTAACACAATTCACTTTGCACTAATCCACCTGCAAGACTGCTTTCAAAAAGTTCTCTTACAGCTTTGGCTGTGGAGCTGTTTGTCTTACAGAAGCTTTTGTTTTCTGTTTGGAAACATTTTTGGGGCTCAAATAAAGTTTTTGTGTTAGAAGGTGACCCAAAACATTGCCCTTCAGAATGAATCAAAAGCAGCTAAAGGAGGACACATAATCTTATGCATAATGATACTCTCAGTATTAGTGTAAAAATTCTCAGTTTATAAATGAAGAACTGAAGAACAGGCATTGGCCACTTTGACCAAAGTTACAACTAGAACAGAATTGAACCCCCAAAATCTCAATTTAATATCTTTAAACATTTGATCTTTGTGAGCAAATTTTGATGCAGCTCACCTGAGAAATACTTACTGATACAGACAGTGACTTAGTTTTCTAAGTAGGAGGAAGCATTGGCATACCTACTAAAACAGTTCCATGAACAAACCCTATAGCAGAATGACTGTTGTCAACTGTAGGAGTTAAAAATAGAATATGAAAGAAGAAAAATAAAGGCAAGGGGACATAAATGATAATTCTCTTTAGTTACTGCCCTAGTGTGAGCAGCAGAGGTGTGGGGTGCTTTGCTTTTTAAAATTTTATTTGAAATGTGAGTGGTGTAATATTTATTAAATACTTGTAGCACAATATAATGATTGTCTTATGTTTGTAAGCAGAAGTAAGTACTTCAGAAGGGTTACAATGAGATGATCTGTCTGTGAAGAGTATGGCTGTTCCGTTGGGGTGGAGAAATCCTTGGAGATTGAGGGCCACTGGTACCAACATTCTTGATCTTTCTTGAACAGGAAAGCACTCAGGCAAATTTGGGGGAGGAAGGGCAGGGGAAAGTGCATTATTGAGGGAGAAGGACATAAATACTTTAAAGAGTTGTTAGGTTCTGAGGAAGACTAAATCCAGGCTAAAACCTGCAGTTTGTAACAGATGCTAATTTGTACATGTAACAAAATCTGGTTGTTGAAGAATGAATTGCACACAGAATTCCCCAAATAACTTACTGGTTTCAGGATCTTGTGGTTTGACCCAGGTATCCAGAAAGTTGGCTACCAGGAATGCCTATCATTTTGGAATTGCTTCTTTCTTTATCTCTTCCACTCTGTAGTATGTTTAGGTTTTTGTTACTGCTATCAGTGACACCTCCAGAGTGCTTCTTCCACATCAGCTGTGCATTTGAAGACACCAGCAAAATTCTCCATGGCTCTTTCTTCAGAAACTTTTTTGAATATGCTTGCCTCCAATACTTTACTCAAAAATGATAGTTAGTTCTGTTCTGCGTGAAGCAGGACTGCTGACTTGCTAAGCCACAGGTTTTCTTTTAATTTGTAACTCTGAATTCAATACAAATATAGTTTTCCCTTATCTGTCTAATCCCAAATTATTTTCAGAAGTACATCTGAAATGTAATAGTTGGAATGTAGTAGTTCTGGCTCAGGGGATGAGGAAAGAGGAATGGATGTAGTTTATCATGGCTTTAGTAAGGCTTTTGACATTGTCTCCTGTAATGTTCTCATAGACAAACTGATAAAAATAAGGACTAGATAAATGAGCAGTCAGATGGACTGAGAACTGGGTGAACTGCTGGGCTCAAAGAATTGCTTTCAGCAGCATGAAGTCCAGTTGAAGGCTAGTCATTAGTGGTGTACTCCAGGGACTGATACTGGAAGCAATGCCGTTTAACATCTTCATTAATGACCTGGATGATGGGACAGAGTGTACCCTTGGCAAGTTTGTAGATGTTGCAAAACTGGGAGCAGTGGCTGGTGACCAGATGGCTGTGCCACCATTCAGAGGTATTTTGTCTCTTTTGGAGAAATAGGCAAACGGGAATCTCTTGAAGCTCAACAGAATAACTGGGAAGGAATAACCCCATGCACCGATAGACTCTGGGGTGACAACCAGTTGGAAAGGAGCTTTGCAGAAAAGGACCTGACAGTCCTGGTGGACACCAAGTCAAATATGAGACAGTAGTGCATCCTTGCGGCAAAGAAATTCAACATAGTTGGGCTGTGTTAGGAAGAGCATTGTCAGCAGGTCAAGGGATGTGATCCTCTCCCTCTGCTTGACACTGGTGAGGCACATCTGGAGTGCTGGATACAGTTCTGGGCTCCCCACTACTAGATATAGACACACTGGAGTGAGTCCAGGAAAGGACCAAAAAGGTGATCAGGGGACTAGAGCATCTCTCGTGAAGAGTCGCTCAGTGAGCTGGGACTGTTTAGCCTACAGCAGTGAAGGTCTGGGGCGATATTATCGATGTATCTAAAAACCTACTGGGGGAGTAAAGAAGACAGACTCTCTGACTCTGCTCAGTGGTACTCAGTGAAAGGGCAAGAGGAAATGGACATAAATTGAAACATAGGAAGTTCCATTAAAACATAAGAATAAACATTTTTACTGTAAGGGTGATTGAATACTGGAGCAGGTTGCCCAAAGAGGTTGTGGAGTCTCCATCCTTGGAGACAGTCAAAACCCAACCGGACGTGGCCCTGAGCAACCTGCCCTAGTTGAACTTGCTTTGTGCAGGGAGTTTGGATTAAACAATCCCAGGAGTCCCTTCCAACTGCAACTAAAATGTGTTTTTTGTGAGCCTTCAAAGATTGGTTTCCCAAAGGTCCTACATGCTTTGGTCTGCTTCACATACTTTTGGTTGTACACAAACATTCTCTCAGAACTAGCTTCCTTTGGTTGTAGATGGGTCTGCTGTGTTCAAATAGTCCTTCCTACTGATTGACCTGTTTCTGATTTTAGTGGTGACAAAGTCTCTTGGTTTATGTGGTATTCGTCTTTGTTAATGGGCTGCACAAATCTGGCTGATTTTGCTTGAGATGGATGTGGAAGTATTTGTCTTGCATTGCGTGGCTGCTGTCAGTACTGTCTTAAACTGGAACCACATTGCAAAGTCAAAAATCTTTGGCATTGAACTCCTGTTCTGTAATCATATTGCTAGCTATGACTTTCTGTTACTAGATACCAAATGAAATGTGAGTGTGACTTGTCCTCTGCCTGTCCTGAAGGCTGGGGACTCTAAGCAGCTGACATTCTGACAAGCTGTTAATTTTGTCAGAGGCAATGAACAGAAGAGTTTCTGTCAAGCTGCAAAATAGCTAGTATGGTTTTCAATCTCTTCTTCAGCTTGAAATGTTTCTGCTTGCACAGAGAAGGCTGTAGCTGGGCAGTTTTTTCTGCCTTGTGTCACATAAATATATACATTTTTATATAGATGAAAAATCTCTTTTTAGTGGGGAGGGATTCTAATACTGTGCACCTTTGTTATGTCTTCTGTTCTTGCTCTCTCTCCCTTTTTAACTCCAAGGTTAAATCAACCATTCACTTGAAAGGAGAAGTTAGTGAAGACTGCTAATTAGAACAAACCAGAAGGGTGGAGCAGGTAGGCCAGACAACAGCTTGCTTTCTGCCTGTGCTCTTATTGGACCCCAGCACTCAAACAAATAAGGTGTAAATGCTTGTTTGGTAGCAGTCATTCAATTTGGAGCCAGAGCTAAACTGAGATGAATTGACCATTATAGTACTTACCCAAAAAGAGTCACAGGCCTGCCTAGAGTAAGGAAATTGGGCACTGATTCAGCTGTTTCAGCGTTTTCCTTTTCTTTTGGAAGTGTCATGTAGAACTCAACTACAATGTACAGTGTTTGTGAATAAGCCTAAACTAATGGCTTCAAAACAGCAGAATATCATTTTAGGCTCCATACTGCTTATAGGCTAGTTGCCTAGGTAAGAGAAATTATGAAGGGTAACAGATACTGATTGTAGGGCCTCTTGCAATCCTGGCAATGTTTCACATTGTGCACTCGCTTGAAATGCCATGAATATTCCAAAGGAAAAGTCTGGATTTCATCCAGGGGACCACAGACTGTTAATGTGGACAGCACAGGCATTAGATGAGTTTGACCAGAAAGGAAGTTCATTAAGAGCGGTGTATGGTTGTTCTAACTTGAGTAGCTCTTAGTAAACTGTGGTCTAGATTACTTTGTTACTTTGGTATTATGGTTCCCATTCTAAATTAATTGGTGGTTTCCTGCATTAGTAGTATAAAGGATTTCACCAGTGGGAAATACAGGTAGCATCCACCTGAAATTTAATTTTAAGGATATCCATATATTGCTAAACCTGGCCTGTAAGCCAAGTTTCAGTCCTTTTTTATTATCTAGATGGAGGGATTCTGTTCTTTCTAGTTAACCACTCCAAAAGCGTCAGTTGGTGATATTGAAGTGGCATGGCAAAGGGTTATGGTCAACACAGAAACAGTATTATGAGGCCTTTTGGTTTTGCAGTGTCTTTCCCAAGTCTGAGTTTGTCAGACACATTGTGAAAACTGAAGGAAGGTAGATTCAGATTAGGTATAATCTGAAAAAGCACGCTCTGGGTGAGACACTGGAGCAGCTTGCCCAGAGAAGTTGTGGCTGCCCCCTCCCTGGCAGTGTTCAAGGCCAGGTTGGACGGGGCTTTGAGCAACCTGGTCTAGTGGAAGGTGTCCCTGCCCATGGCAGGGGGGTTGGAACTAGATGATCTTTAAGGTCCCTTCCAACCCAAACCAGTCTATGATCCTATGAAAATAGGATGTTTGCAGTGAAATGGATGAGAACATTTCTATAAGTACTGATGACTTCTGGATCAGGTCAGAACTTTGGTATTAGGCTTCAGCATATTTAGAAGAGTGAGAATTTCTCAGAAGAGATTGTAAGAATTTGAAAAGAGTTGGAAAAAATGGCACTTTCTTGTGGAAGTTTTTTTTCCTTAAATGAATTTTTAAGGTACTCTGTGAAATGACCTGGATTCAGCATATTTTTTATTTGATCTATTGCTATGTTGCTATTCTTCTTCTGTATGTGCATTCATGTAATAGTCAGCAATGGTTTGTGTTCAAAACCCGCAGCATTAAAAAACCCACAAAATTGTGTTATGGCTTCCCTGAAGCGTGAAGTTTCATTGTTGTCTCTTCCTTTGTCTGAGAAGTGCAAAAGATGTCTCTTTTCCTTCCAAGGAAGAGCGTATCACAGGAAAATGCAAAGTTCAATTCTAAGATCTGTTGAAAGAAAACTGAGAAGCTTCAGTGCTAGCTCCTGGACAGATTTTAGCAGCTTGCTCTGAGATGTAGGAAGTCTTGTCATTCTAGGTATGTCTTTACTTTTAACGCAGGTTCATCTTCCAGTCAGAAGAGGTAGTTGTCTTTGGACTGAAACTCTCCCAGAAGTTCCAGTACATCCCTAATAAATACACAAAGAAAATGGCTTTTCTGTGGTTTGCTCTTCAAGAACTGTTGGCTGTGAACAGAACTTTGAAACTTTTCCCTTCCAACTTCACTGAATGACCACGCAAGTTAGACTATTCAGGGAGGTAAAAGAGAGGTGCAAGTTTATGATTTTTTTTTTCAGTAAATATTTAGCTCTTATAGAAGATATCTGTGCCACAGCATACTATTTGAGCCAGAATTATCCTCTGTCCTGGAATGTCTTCTACAGGTTTCTTCTGATTTTCAACAATTTTGTTCTCTCTTTCTGATTCTTGGTCGCTTATGCTGTCTGTGTCTCCATTGATCTTCTCTGAACTTGATGTAAGTGCCGATTAGCCGCAAAAAGTTCTGCAGATTTCCCCTTTTCAAATCCTAGTCCCTGTGGGAAGGAAGTGGAGGCTGAAGGTTGTGCTTACGTTTTACTTACTAGACTGGACATGTGCTTTCTTTCCCAGAGCTTTAACGTTCTCCATATCATTTTGGATTGTTACTTTACATAGATTTTAGTCCTTATATCGAAGATCAGTACCAGAAGAGATGTGTTTGCTGTTAAGAACCAAATCTTGGTAGTCTGTATTGCTAGCCAGAGGTTCCCAAGTGCACTTGCTTCTTTCTGGAACCACACTCAGCTGTATCTCCATAACATGGAGTATCATCTGTTGGAGCTCCTTACCCTTTGCCATCTCTATCTCATTTTCACAGATAAAACGGATCTCGGAATGAACCAATGAACCATCTTCTCCATTAGTATCCTTTAGTGCTTAGGACTTACATGGACAGGTTCCTCCATGTTTAAGAAGTTGTTCAGCATGAGTATTTGCAGATAATTATAGAGCTTTCACAGATTACATTATGTTTTAAGACATGCAGCAGTACTTAACACTTTTTTGTTGTTTACTGTTAGCCAAGCCACTGCAGAAACATCATGTTGCCTCAGGATGGCTCCTACCTCTTGTATAGATTCTTTTCAGAGTAAGCTCTTCCCATATATGAGTGGCCTTTTAAATTTCCCCACATTCATAGGGCCGCAGGATGATGCCGGTTGGATTACAAGCTCAAGAAGTTCTGTAGTCCAACCTCCTTGACAGAGTAGGGTCAGCTGTGAACTCAGAGCAGGATACTTATGGCTTTAGCAAGTCTAGAAACAGTATGAAATAAGGGGTGTTAAATATACTCTCACTTTTGTATTTGAACAGGACACTGCCTTTTTTGAAGACCCCCACGAGTTTTTTGTTTCATTTGGGGTAAGGATTTTTGGTTCAGTACCCTTTTCTCAAAGACCATCCTACTGAATTTTTAGTTGTGCCAGGAAAAGTTGTAGTGATGGTGAAGCCAGCAGATGTCATTTGAATATTCTTGACTGAACAAGCCATACTTTTGCATTTCTGAAAAGTGTTCTTACTATTGTAATGTGCAGAACTGTCTCATAAACCTCTAGCCATACGTTTCATAGCTATGTCTCATAGCTGGGGACTCAAAACAGGGGAGACAGTTTATCAAATCAAAACAAATGAAAACAAAATACCCCCTCTCCCAGAGTTTGTGTTCTTCCTCTGAAGACCTAAATCGCCCCGGAAGGATTTGCTCAGGAAGGTAGGTGAGCTGTGAATGTATTTATGTTAATTGTTCTTTTGCAAATGAGAAGAGTCATTTGAGTGAGAAGATTACTTGTCAGTATATGGAGATTCTTTCATGTATGTTGTCCACATATGCGTTTGCTATATGCTTATGCTATGAGCCCTGAAATCCATAAAAAAATTGTGGGTATATGTTTTAGATAAACAAAGGTGAGTTGGGGATTATGACTGAAGTAGTGCATAGTGTGTTCTCTGCCCTTTGTATCACATGCTTAAGGGACTAAAAAGACAGGACACAGGCACGATCTAAAGCATTTTTAGGGCTAAAGATGTCTCCAAATTTAGTATATGATATATTTATATGTGAATATTCTTTGTGTAGCAGTTTTACTCAAAAACTTCCAGTACTTGCTAATCTTTCTCTGCTTAATAGTTTACCATTATCTTTATTTACAACGGTTTCAACAATATACATACATCTCATGGTTACTTCCATCTTTGTGTGTTTCTCTGAAATTATGCTCCAGGTTTATTTCTACAGCTGAAAAGGCTGAATCAATTGGGTTATAAAAATTCATTGTTCTGAGACATATTCTACTCAGTAGCACTACATAACAAAAACATGGTTATTGTAGATTTTTAAGGTGTGCCTTTTAAGAACACAGGAATGAAATATTACTGCTGCTGTGATCTGTCTGGAAGCATTTCTTTCTATTACCTTTGTCCAGCATGCGTGATTTTATCAGGAGTTCCTGATTTTTTTAGTTTCAAGGAAAAAGTGAACTTCTGCCAGCAAATTTAAGTTTGGTCCACCCATGCTGCAAGAGAGCAGGAGCCATATGGCCACAATTAGTGTAGTTGTAAATGAGTAAATAGGTTCTGGTGACAGGCACAGCGTATTTACAAAGTTCTGTTTGCCTTCCTAACCACAGTAGCGCAGCTTCCTGTAAGAGTAGTGTGACTGTGTGTGGCTCTGCAGAAACCTGGATAGGGTTACTAATTCTTGGTTTATGACTAATTTGGACTTTAATTCAATTTTCACTTCAAGAATCAACCATCAATTTGAAACTAAATATAAGCTGAAGGAAGGAATTTTATTCTTCCTCCAAACAAATTCTGATAAATACATAATATAAACATGGGTAATGGTTTAAGAAAAAAAAGTCCTCCTGACTGAGCAAAACTAATCACTAATACGATCAAATATTATGTACTCAAAGGCATATTTTTGTTACCTCAGTTTTAGCTGAATGTTTGAGGCATTCACTAATACATGTGCTCGCTGTTGGTCTGCCACACATGAAGTATTCTATAATTTTTTTGTCTCTGAAACTCTCTGACTATTGCAGTATTACAAAACAATCGTTAATAATTCTGAAAGGAGCAGAATATCTTTAAACATAGATGACATTTGTTTTGTGTTAAAATCTAGTTAAATTTGCATAGTTTAACTTGGTTGTGTTTAAAGGTGCTTAAACACAGTTTAAACAACAACCACTGCTGAGGGCTATTTTAGAAGATTGCCGTTTTATATACGCCAGGACTGGGCCATTGCACTTACTATTTCAAAGGCTTTTGGTGTCGTAGGTCATAAGAGTTACCAGATACTAATTTGGATCAACTGCCTCAAGTCTACAGCTCTTGATTTTTCTGCAGCTGTGCTTTTAAAGATAATATGTTGGATTTTTTTCTTTTTAGCCCTGAGAACGGGTAAGATTTACTTTTTTGTTATCACTTCATTCTTTTTCTCTTGTTTATTTTAACACGCAATTGTCTACACTGAGCGAGTGTCATACAACTGGAATACCTTCTACTGAAAAAGCACGGAAAAGATCTGTCACAGTGAAAGCTAAAGTTGTCACAGTTGGGGGGGGGGGGAACACACCCAGAAGTTTGCCTGCCTTGATTTCCTTCATGTGCTTTGAACAAAGGCAACTTCAGCTCCCAGTTGGCTTCTTTAGTTCAAAGTAGTAAGTGTATTACTTAGTAAGCTATCATTTCTGGTCATTGAATTCAGTGCTTTGGCCAGTTAAATGATCCTTCATATAGGACAGATTTTTCCAAATACTGCTAAAATCAAGCTCTGCACTGTGTTTCAAAATTATAATATATTCAGTTTCATAAAACTGAAGGATATTTTTCTTGGAGATCTAGCATAGCAAGTACATGTTGGGGATGGCATGCTGTATGAAAAATAAAGTAATTAATTACTCTGCCAGTGTGTTATGAACATATTTGAATGTCCTGAATTTCCTGCTGCTTCATGAAAATTTAGACCATCTGGATTTGGTTTTAGCTTTTGATCTTCTGCCATGACCCTTAGAATCACCTAAACTATTTTTATGCTGTATGTAATACCATTAGCTATCCAAGCTTACGAGTCTTTTTCTGGTGGTAAGCTCGGTAAGTATTCTCATCACGTACATATCTCCTGTGCTTCAATTTTTGTTTAAACATGGATTTGTTACTGGGTTTAGTGTTTTGTATTTAATAGTTTATATTTCAGAAACAGTCTCCTCACCTGAAAGTTACTACAAGATCTTACCTCAGATTTATTAATCTTTGACATACAATTGCAGAGGAACTTCAGAGCTCTAGGACTGAAGAACTGTTTGATTACTTTAAGCTTTGTTGAACAATGTGACAAACTTTGGGACCTCTTTATTCTGATTTTTATAGAAAAATAAAAGCTATTGTGTTTTTGTTATACTGAGATGGCAGGCTGTTTACTGTACCTTTCACTCCCTCTAGCAATCTGTGTGATAAATTTGTGCTAAGTCCCAGAAGGGTCTTCTCAGTGTGTCTCAAATTCATCTGTACACTTTTGGTTTTCTTGGGTCAGGGTGTAATGTGGAACAGAACCTGATGTTTTTGATATGTAGCTCAAGATGGCTGTTGCTTCCCAAGCCTGTTCCAACCATGCTTTCCAAATAATACGTGTGGATGAGATTACTTTCCTTCACTTTCAGTCTTGTGTGGTATATGACCTAGAGTTGTATGATGGGGCTAAAGATCACGTGGACATGCAGGCTCATTCTGTGCTCCACGTACAGCTTAACTATACTCTGTCTTTCTAATGTGTCCCAGAGACAAAGACTATGTTGTTGTCATGTTTTGTTTCCCCTGGATGGTAGTTTACTTATGCAGTGGAAGGATACAGGTTTTGCGTATAGACATGCTCCTGTCACATTTCAGAAGCATAATGGTCAGAGCTAGAGAACTCTAGTCAGCACTTAGCAAATAGTAACTCTGCTTTAATTGGATGGTCTTTTTTACTGGAAAGTAGTGTTTGCTTAAATCTCACACTAACTGTTTTTTAAATTAACAGTTGTTTTGTTTCTAACTTTTTTTTTTTCCAATTCTCTCCCTAGATGGTAAAAGCAATCCAAGTTCTACGTATCCATCTGCTTGAGCTAGAAAAGGTTAATGAACTCTGCAAGGATTTCTGTAGTCGTTACATTGCCTGCCTGAAGACAAAAATGAACAGTGAAACTCTATTAAGTGGAGAGCCTGGAAGTCCTTATTCACCTGTGCAATCTCAGGTATGTTTCAAATATAGTTAAGTGTATTTTTGCTTAAATTTCCTTAAGAAGTTATAACTAGCTTCTGTTGCTATTAGCTTGCAAACAGAGTTTCTACAGTTTCTTTCACTTTCTCAAAATCTGTTATTGAGTAGAAACAGATGTATTTTTTGTGCACACCTGTGTGCCACTGTCTGATGGACATGTGTTGAAATGTGCCAGAACACAGAGTTACCTTTTCAGTCTGTCTTCCTTTTATGATTTTCCCTCAGTTCAGCAAATGGAGATATTCCGAATAGCCTGGATTTGCTGTTTCATTGGAAGGAGGCTAGGAAACAGAATAAACAAAGGAGAAGGAAAAAAAAATTCCTTGTTAAGAAGGTCTCCTTAGTCTGGTCTGCTTCATTAAAATATTGAGAGGACCGATACTTTTTATACACAATCTGTATTCTGGAACAAATAGGCAATGTCTAATGGATTGTAGTTGCAATATTTGAGATGTATGTCATTGCATGTCACCTGGGGTGACTGTAGCTATGAACAGTACCCATTTCTGTACATGTGAACCTCAGTTTATGTATTGTTGACATTACCTAAATGCAATAGCCAGTTGCATTTTTTGTAGTGAATTGACAACAGTTAATTAACAACAGCTAGTATGTTATGGTTGATACTTCTGCTGTTAGGTGCTGGAAGGTGAGCCCTGCCATCTGAGTACCTACTAGATATTTAGTCTTAGAGGAGGGCTCTTCTCTGACTTACTGATGTGTTTGATGCTCTGTATACTGAAAATAATGACCTTTAAACTTCACTGTCTGGACTCCTTACTTAGGTTTTGGTGTCTGGAAGCGTGGAAAGGAGAATCTAAAATCAGATAAAAACAACTTTTAAAAGATATTTTTTTTTTGGTATGTTTGTTACAGTCTTCTGTAGAGACAGGAGAGACTGAATTTTGCATTTCGTAACAATGGAGATTAAGGAATGTGTAAAGGTTTCATGGTCAGGGCTGAGTAAGAACTATCCTGAGCAGAGTAAAACATATTGGGCATGTTGAATATACGTTATTTTGAAACTGAAGGAATTAGGGCAGTAACTAAAATTCTAAAGCTTTGATGCTTGTAATAAGAGAGCATCAAGGGTCCATTTCATCTGTCCTTTTTCCCTTGTGCGTTCAGAAACTCTTTCTCTTAGTGTTTATATACCTAGAATAATTTATCTCCTAAAATTTCTCAAGATAGTTTTACATCTTTTCTAACAGTTGCTTTCATGAGGGTTTTCAAAGGTAATGGTTGGTGATAATGAGAAAGTTAATGTAGGTAATGATGAACCTCTACTGAAGTCTCTTTCTCTTTGAAGTTAATCCTGTGATTAAACTCCAAATGTATTTTTAGAGCCAAAATTACAGAAGTATGCTTTATCTCCTTAAAAAAATTTTAAGAAAAAAAAAAAAGGCAAGCAACTAATTGTTTTATTTTTCTAGCAAATTCCAAGTGCCATTGCAGGCACACTCAGTCCCCAAGGGATTATGGTGCCAGCATCAGCATTGCAGCAGGGAAATGTAACTATGGCAACAGTAGCAGGTATGACACCGTAAAGAAAAACCGGCACTTTGCTCTTAATTTTGGTTTGTTTTATAGTTGTTACAAAAAATACACAAATAGTTTTTAAAATGTGTTTCAACTTTAATACTTGAAAAGTTGTTATAATACAGTCGAGTGCCTTACTGGTTTCTGAATGTTCATTTAATTTATATGTGTACCAAGTATGCATATGTGAGTGGAGGTTACATATATAATAATGAGATCTTTCTGTGCAACACTACTTTCATTAAAAGACATTTCAGAGACTGGGGTGTTTTACTCTTTCTTTTTTTTTTTTTTTACTTCCCCCCCCCCCCCCCCCCTTCAAAAAAAAGAATTCTGTTTGACAAAGCATTGCATTACCTAAAATATTGCACTTGTTAGCTGTCTCATGCTTAATGGAGTTTGGAACCACACCTGCAAGTCTGTGAAATCTTTGATATCCAAGTTGTTCTATTATTGTATTCATTTGAACTGAAATGTTTTATCTTGCTTCTGAGCAAGGTTTTAAAACAAACAAACAGAAAAAAAACTTTGACTACAAATGCAACCAAGCAATGCAGTTTGCTCCCACAGCATATACTTGCAGAGAGGTTATCCCGAGACACAGTATGTGCTTTGTGGCCTTGGTCCCAGGACCCCCTTGTCCATTCACCAAGATTTTGTCATCTTAGTTGACCCAAAAGTCTAGGTGTCACCCAGCTGACTGCCCTAATCACTTGACGCACAGAGGTGTGGTTTTGGTGTTGTGACCCTTGTTGGCTGAAGAGTTAGCTCAATTAAAACGGTGAACTATTTTATAGTGTGATAGTATAGATTTCCTTTGAAAATAGATTTAGAATGCCTAAAATACAGGGAAACATAATCAAATTTCTTACAGATTTTTGTGGATGGGAAAAATTTTACTGTAGCATAGAGCACATCTTGCATGCTTACCAGAAAAGAATAGTTGATGTGTTATCAAAATTGTTGTATTGTCTGCAGCGTTGATGTGTTTGTGTGTTTAAAGAGAATAATATTTGAAGGTCTTTTACTTACCTATAATCTTTGTTGCTGTTTTGTTTTAAGGGGGAACAGTGTATCAGCCAGTCACTGTGGTCACTCCACAAGGTCAAGTGGTGACACAAGCACTGTCACCTGGGACTATTCGGATCCAGAACTCTCAGGTTTGTTTCCTGGGCTTCACAGAATAGTATTCTGGGTTGAAATAAATCTTACTGGTTTTAAGAGTTTTGGTTTAAATTTGACACACTGTCAGAATGAGCTCTGTGTACACATACATAGTAACTAACGTAAAATTAACGCAAGCACTGCTGTAGGAGTTACAAGTTGTATAACCTGGCATAAGGTCCCAGACAGATCTCCCTTGCTGTGACAGGTCATCGTAGTTCCTACCTGTTAAATATCTTGTTTTGCTGATGGGAGAAAAGTGTAGGTACATGGATTTAAAAAAACAAACAAACAAAAAATCACCCCCAAATACAACAAACAAAAAAACCACCCACCAAACCAAAACCCACTCTGAATGAAATAGATACTTTTTCAATTAATACAACTTTTCTAATTGTTGAACTAGGTTTATGGTTGGATAGATTACTATATTGCATTATGGTGCCACACTGCTGTTGTCAGAACTTTGACTTTTTGTCATGATGGCAACCACTAGTACTGTGAAACTGTATGTGTTTCAGAATTTATGTGTGTTGAGAAGCATTTTGCCATAAAACCTTTAAAATACTCAGTTGAGACTATGGGAGATCCTCACATTGGGCTCATATACCCTAAAAGATAAGGGCCAGCACTCTTTTTTTGGGGGAGACTCTTAAGAATTGAATCTGGAGAGCTCAAAGAAACAACTGAGGAAAAGGAAACATGAAAACTAGACCATCTTCAGTTACAGAAAACCTTGCTAGCTTTCTCTTGGAGCAGGAATCTGGAGTCAATTAAAAAGGTGAATGAGGAGCTACCATCATCACAGCATAAAATCTGTTGGTAATCACTGACTCACCATCTTGTCTTCTTCTTCTGACCTTCCAACCAAAAAAGTATGCTTAGAGTATCCTTATCTTCTTATTGGCAGTAGAATGTATGTACTTGCCGGTATTCTTCCCTAGAATGTATGCCATTCTCTCCTCAGATGCCTTTCAGAAAGAAATGTTTAGGATTACTCTCTTAGACTTAAGTGGTTTTGAAGGAAAATGCTTTTTATACCTCTGATGAAAAAAGTGCTGGGTGGAAAATAATGCCTATAAACAAAAAAAGGACTTGACCTTCCATTATATATCTGTGGCTACTCTTCATGTTTTTTGGAATCTCCAAACTCACTTATGCGTAGGCTTGGACCTGTATTCCTTGTCATCCGTAGGAAATGCTTCTTCAAATTCTTCTTTTTTCAGTGTTTCAGAATGCTGTGGAGGTGCTATTGAAAGTTTATTATAAAGCCTCCATATACAAGCAGATTATTTAGAATGCAAAACATTTTGGAAATAAAAGTATGCTCCAAAGATATATTTGTTGTAATTTGATAACTTAAACCTCATTTTAAAACTTGTTTCATACAGGACATAGGCATAATGACCGGCTTGAAGAAATTGCTCCATATTGTCTGAAAAACCTGATTTAGAATTATTTCAGTTATAATTATCTGAAATATAATCTCATATGAAGTTTATATGCTGTTTCTTCTTATCTCTGCTTAAGCATTTAAGAACGTATTCCCTAATGTTCAGATAACCGATGTGCAAATTATTTGATGTATCCATAGGAAGTGAAAAAGAAAGCAAAAGTAAGAAAGAAATACAAACCTTTAGGAAAATAGTAAGTGTGTTATAAGGTGAATTAAGGGTTCTACCATGTATATCTTCTTGCTCTTTGAGAATTTAAATGCATTAATTTAGCAGGACCTTTATCATCTTTGTTTGCAACTCTAGCCTCTAGCATAATAATTAGTTTTACTTTAAGTCCTTCGTTTAAGTCTTAAATCCAGTACTGTTTTAGTGTTTTCATAGTTGCTTATGTTTGCACACAGTAAGTATATTCAGCATTGTATTTTTCAAGTGCTCTTCACATGTGCAAATGACTACGTAGAGTGACAAGGCAATCAGATCCCCAGGGTAGTGTAGATTAGTACAGAGGATCATTAACGTAGGTGGATTTTATTCTAAATTACAGTAAATCAGCATTTGACTGTTGTCACAGGATCACGTACACAGCCTGATAGCAGCTGTAATTCTTAAAACAGAAGTTACATGAAATGTGAAAACTGTAGAAATCTGATACAACATTTATTCTGGATAAAGATATTTGGAATGCTATTGTAGGAGAGCTGCTATTGTAAGTCTTCCCTAGAAAATAAAGTAGCTTTTTATAAGCAGCATGCCTCAAGCCTAATTTCTTTTCATTCCTTCTATAAATGAGTTATTCATACATTGATACAGAATACTGCTATTACTGTGTTAACTGCCTTATTTCTTCTAAAATTATATGTGCAGCTTCAGTTGCAATTAAACCAAGATCTTGGCATCTTGCATCAAGATGATGGCTCATCAAAAAATAAAAGAGGAGTTCTTCCCAAGCACGCTACAAATGTGATGAGATCTTGGCTTTTTCAGCACATAGGGGTAAGTACTGAACATGGCCAGGAGTCACAGGTTTTTATGTAACTCTTTTATGTGGTCTCTTATGATTTTACTTCATAAAGAAGGTGAATTTATTCTGTTGTCATTTGTGTAATCTCAGTTCAGTTTTCCCTGAAGTCATTTGGAGTAGTTCCACAGTTGAACGTTGGTTGACTTTCTTATTATTTTAATAAGTAAGTTACATTTGTACATCATGATCTCAAAAGGGATCTTTCTTCATTGTGTTGAGGACTTAACGTTCTCTCCACCCTGGTTCATGGCACAAGGGAAAGTAGTTCCATCTGTGGTTTTGATTGGGGTTTTTTTTGTAGAGGAGAATTTCAAATTTTCTGGCTTTATCTCCTTTTCCAACAATCCTTCTAATGCATACCAAGTGTGTTACTGTCTACTTGTACTTTCAGCAGAATGTCTTTCTTTTGCATAAATACTTATCCTGAAAGGATAAATGGGTCTCAAGTTATATCACAATGTTTAGTTGATTGATATTCTGTCTTTTACAACTATTTTACAACAGACAAATGATACAGAGAAACTGCGTGTACGCTTCTTACGTTACGTACGCTCTATTCATCCATTTAGTTCAGAATAGCTTTATTTAACTAGAAAATGTGTGTCAGTACTCTCATATGACATTGCCTTTAGACAGCATAACTAATCAGATCTTGTCACATGCTGTGTTGCCCAGGGATCATGCTGTTTAATAAAGACTGTCAGCCATGAGAAGCTTTTTCTTCTGAATTACACATCAGCTGTTTAATGGTATCATATACACTTTTAGGGATAAAATCAGTTTCATGTAGTAAAGCACTCTTTGTTAAATGATTTTTATCTATAAAAGTTTGTGAGGTTTCTAAAGTTTGTTTTTTAATGAGTCAGATGGTCTTAATCTAGCAGCTTTAATCAGTTGTAATAAAGGAGTCCTTATTTTTGATGAGGAGATGAAACAAGCTTATGCCTTTTTTGTTTGCTTTTTTTGTCTTGTTTAGCATCCATATCCAACAGAGGATGAAAAGAAACAGATTGCAGCACAAACAAATCTGACACTACTCCAGGTTAACAATTGGTAAGAGCAAAAACTCTTACTTAATATCTGTCACTGTCTCCACATGCTTACAACATAGAGAAATAGTTAAGGGTATAACCTGGACATCTGGAGTTGAGTTTCCTGGTTTACCTGTGTTACAAAATACATATAAAAATACAAGAATTATGCACTGATACACAAGCATGTTATTTTTATGGTAAAGAATAATAATACTTGTGCCCTTTAAATTATATAAGGACTCCAGAAACTTTGCAACATTAAGGAATTACATTCTGTTCTATTACTGAAAAAGATGGAAGTACTCTTATGTCTCTTCTGCAAATAAAGAAATTGAGGTTTAAAGGCGTTTAGTGACCTGAAGGTCTGAAAAGTGTTCTCTGGTAATCATGGTTGCAAATGTTAAGAAGTTATGTCAACAGATATGCAGTCTGCTTTCCTATCAGAGGGTGGTATCCTTTGAGCAATAATGTCCAAATGGAGAGTGTCAGTACCTCAACTACTCTAGTTCATGGTTTCAACATGTTTTAGCATGTCTTATCTTCACTAGAGGTTTAAGATAATACACCTGCCCCTGCAGAAGAAGGAGCGAGGGTGCTGACATGCATCCTATTCTGCTTGTGGTGTTCATTCCTAAAACTATTGCAGCTAAGTCCAACAGGGATCTTCCTCAGATTTCAAAGATGACGCTGGCTGCATGACTGCAGAGGGGCTCTGGTAGGGAAATACTCAAGATAGTGGCAGTACACTGGTTCCAAAAGTGGAACAGTGTAACTATGCCTGTGTGACATGGTAGTAACGGAGCTCTGTGGTACTGGGATCTGACTAATGTCTCTGCAAAGCATTGCATTACACCATGTGGACCTGCCAGCTGCACCCTACTTCCTTCCATTGCAGGTAAAGATGGGTCCTGGATGTGTTTTGTCAGATTTAGCAAGGGATGCTATCCTCAGTCACAGCTCCTTGCCACACCTGGCTACGTTGACATTGATTCAGTTAACTGCTGGTAGCTAAGTGAGATGTGATTTAAGTATCATCTTCTTGTTCACTAGCAGAAAAGGGAAGGGCAGCAATTAGCATGCAAAATAAACAAGTGAAAATCAAGGAACAAAAAGGAATTGGGAAAGATCTGAAAAATGTGTTTGCTATTGTCTCTTGGATCAGGAACCAGACCTTGTAAAGCCTATAAAATAAGTAATACAGGAGTTTAAGGAAGTAAATGAAACCAGACCAAACAAACTAGGTTAGGCAGGGGCTAGATTTTAGGTGAACCCTAATGAGAGGAGTATCGGCTTTCTGAGCTGTGCTGTCAGCAAGTTTTCTGGTGCTTAGTTCTTAATAAGATCTTGAAATGTACATCTGTCATGCTGTCTGGAGAATTTCCCCTTCTGAGGTGGGGGGGGAAGATGCTGCTAGCAGCAAAATGATAGAAGTACTTTCCTAGCTAGTTTGCCAAAATCAAAGGATGCCAGTATTCTAGAAGCAGTTTTACATGTTAAAAGGAGTGTCAAGCCAAGCTGGTAGGGAGAAGATTTTATATTCTTAATTGTTTTTTTTTCCTGCTGCATACTTTCAGAATCTGAGGGAGAGAGAATTTACAGCCAACTCGTCATAAGTACTTCTTGCCTTTGATTGTGTTTAGGTTTATCAATGCTAGAAGGCGAATTCTTCAGCCGATGCTGGATTCCAGTTGTTCTGAAACTCCAAAAACAAAGAAGAAAACAGCTCAGAACCGACCAGTTCAGAGGTTCTGGCCTGACTCCATTGCCTCAGGAGTTGCTCAGCAGCAGTCTAACGAGCTCACGATGTCAGATGGTAAGGAGAACTGGCTAAACCACAGATAATAAAGTTAATTCCTCTGTAACAGGGAAATGAAGGGTTTGATGCCTTTGGGGGGAGGGGAGCTTCTTGATATTTCAGTATAAATGTGTTTTTAATCTGGAAAAGCAACAGAAATGTGTCAATTTTTCTCTCTTCAAAACCATTCTGTGTTTTGGGGGGTATTTTATTGGAATTCATGTTGAGAGACTGTTGCTTTTGTTTCAGAAGTTCTGAACCGACAGAACAAAGGTTAGATGTGCCAACTAAGTTTTCTCAGTATGTGTACACATGTCAGCAGCATTCTGTTTGATTAGCAGTATTGGACTGCAATTTCAGTTTTGTGAGTCCTCTTCCTGTTCGTGTTCCTTTCACTATTGCTGGAGGGACTGAGCCTCTGCAATTCTATATAAGCCTCATGTGTTTCAAGTTGAACACTGAGAAGCAGAGAAATGTAATAGAGCCTCCAAGGACTTAGACTGAAGTAACTTTCTTAGCATCAGATCAAACAAATAGACTTAATTTCAGAAAGATAAGTAACTGCTTTAATCTCAGGACCATCCTTTCTGTCCTGCTGCCTGCTGCTTTTTTGCTTTCCATTTTGTAGCAACTTTTCCCTCAGCCTCCACTGGATCTGACAACAGCTTTATCCATTTAAGCCACCTTGGATCTCTGTGAACACTCCCATTTTTCTGCAATGAATTAAGCTGGAATACTTTGCAGAAATGGGTTTGTGATGCCTTCACTGGAGAATTGCTGTAATGGGTGTCCATAACACAGCTAAGTTTAAAATTCCTGGACAACTTAATTCTGGCATTTTCTGATATTTAAGTGTTTGACAACCTATATAGCTTTTATTTTCATTTAGTTCCTTAGGTTTTCTTCCTGTTGATTAGAAACAAACTCTGTTATATATAAATATGTGTTACTTGAGATTAGAAACCAAGAAGGGTGCTAAAGTATTACAATTATGCTTCTCCAGGTGCTGTTGTAACAATTACAGCTCCAGTCAACATGAATGTAGACAGTCTCCAGTCTTTGTCATCCGATGGTGCTACTTTGGCTGTTCAGCAAGTTATGATGGCAGGGCAAAGTGAGGATGAGTCTGTAGACAGCGGTGAAGATGATGGAGATCTCTCAACAACAAATATCAGTGGGCTGGTCTTGGATAACAGTGATTCTCTGCAGTAGGAAGCAAGAGAGTGTGACAAAATGTTTAGGAAAAAGAATGGACTGACTGACTGTTTTTATAGTTTGCACAGCAAACATTTTACACAAGTTTTATTTCTAATATGTTTTATATGTAGATATAGAAGGGTGCACTTTTTTGTATTTCATAGTAAGCTTAAAGAGTGTTTTTGCAGGTGCAGCAACTTCTTTCAAATGTGTTGTTCTTTCATTTCTTTTCCTTTTTCTTACTTCAGAAAATTATATCTAGTAATATAAAGAACCACATAAGCACCCCTTTGTTCTATGAATTGGAAGTGCTGCAATTTCTAAAAAGTTACGCAGTTTCAATTAGTGCTGTTATTTAACACAGCTCTTGATGGGCAGGTGATGTAAATTTAAAGCATGTTGACACTAGTGTGTGGAACTTGATCGTTAAGTTAGATGCATATATTTGAAAGATGCTTCTGCACCTTAAAAACTGCTAGTCTGAGGTGGACAGCAACACACATAAAAAGAAAATGTTGATGTGTGATTCAGTAGCGAATGTATGGCAATTTAAATAAGTTTAGTTTCTCTCATAGTCCGTGAGCCTGTTTATCATTTGCTATAAAAACTCCTATTTTTACCTTGCCGGGGTTATTGGATAAAAAATATTTTTATAAATTCACTAGGAATTGGGATGACGACTGTATTAAGCAGGAGGGGAAAAAAAAAAAAAAAATTTCCAGAGGGGAAAAATAAATGTTTAGTATTCCTATTTGGAAGGTCTGAAAACTGACCAAATTTAATAAACAAGCCTACACTAGCATTCTATGGTTCTCAGCTATCCCACAGTGATATACTATATTTGATAATAGCATAAGAAGGGCCCACTGTTCGATGGGATTTTGATATTGTCAAACATTGATTTATATTATGTGTAAACTAATATTCAAATTACATTAACTCTGTATCTAGACTTGTATCTGAAGATATTTGCTAAATGACTATTCAGGTAAGTAAATTCAAATACCCACAACTTTTCCAGTTATTAGAGAAGCTTAACAGTTTATAGTTTATACAACTGAATCTGAAAAATGAAAAGTTGCCTACTATACAGTCATGAATTCTGCTATCACTCTGCTATTTTATTGCATTTGAAATATTTTCCCCTAATGCAAAAAGAAATATATCTTACGGATTTATATAAAATTTATTCAAATCTGAAGGTCACTACCAGAATATACAGCAGGCTTTATTAGAGTAGAAAATCTTTGTGTGTCATTTAAAAACTAAAAGCTAGTGATGAAAAGGCATTTTTTTTGTGCTAACAGTTCATTTCTTTTTTTCCCAAAGTTTGGAGTCTGTGTCTGTCTATCCATGAACACTTACTTTTGGAACTTTGTAGTTCCCGTTGTTAAGTACAAATAACAGACTCCAAGAGTCTCATGGTATGATCAACATCCTCTTTCCCCCCTGTCCATTTGTCACAGTGTTGGATGAGATCAAAGCCAGAACTTCCTTCTTATTTAGACCAAATCTAGTTGCATTTCTAACATGACAGGGAAGAAGACGTTAGCTTTTAGACTCTTCAGACATTGTATTTGAACAAAGACCTTTGACAGATGCAAATATTTAATTGAATACTTAATTTCTGCTTTACAAAACACTCAGGCATGAGCTTAGGTCCCATTGATTTCAGCAGGATTAACGCATGTACTTTTTGGCATACTCAGACGGTTGGAAGTTGGTCTCTAAAGATTGTCTTCCAAGGCAAGTGTAAGTTGGTATGGTCAGTAGCACTGGCATACGTACATGGAGAATAATACTAGTTTTCAATGACTAGTAGCTATTTTGAAAAATTGGCATTGGCTTTTACTCAACACAGGTGATGCTTCTGCTATGGCTTTTGCTTATTCCTGGCTGCAGATCTTGCTTCTTAGTTCAAATGCTGTAATGATCTACTCCAGCTGGAGTGGTAATTTCTGATGAATTTGTTTTCTTCTAACTTCTCTGCTTTGCCACTAACATGCCATGTTTGTTAAAAAGCATAGTAAATGAATAATGAAAGATTTAATTCGGAAGGCTTTGATATAGCATAACTATGTCAAAGGCTATTGTCAAATCCAGTTTGACCCCAAAACATTTAAAAAGACAGCTATCATGTACAGATTATGCTCCTTTGGAAACATTCAACGTACTGCTGCTGCAAAGGATACCTGAGATGACTAGAACTGAGAAACAGATTCTGTATTTTTCTTTTTAGTTGTTTTTGATTTAACTCCGTAAGTGCTTCACCACCCCCACAGTTTCCATTATATAGTGGGTTATACTTGTTGGTTTGTTTGGAGTTTTTATTCAGTTACTCTTGTTCATATTTAATAGCTCATTAATCTTTGTATTTCTAGCACATAGACAGATGAATAGTCTACTTTTTCAGTGTGTGCAGGCCTATGGACAAATACGTGCTTTTCCAAATCAACCTATGTTGGAGGAACAGGCCATTTCTCACTATCTCCTTTCCCTCCCTGACCAGTTGATGCTGCCTCAGTTCTACCAGCAGAGCTTTCCCTAGCCTGCTTCAAGGTAGTCTAGAAAGCAGCCAAGCTGACAGAACTGTTGGGTTAGCAAGTAGCCAGCAGTGAAGGGAAGGGTAAACCAAAACGGGCAAAACTTCTGTGGTTTGGAGATAATGTGGCAATGGGCATTTGCCCACACTTCAAAACTATGAGAACTGAGATCTTAAAAAAAGAGTATTAAAAGGTATTAAAATAATTTAATATCTACACAGCTGGCTGGAAGAGAGTTCAGGAATATGTGGTTTATGTGCCACTTGGAACTCAACTGGAAACAACTAGGCATCAGAGTTTGCAAACTTACGGAAGTTTATTTTACAGAAAGAAACTCTTACCTGGTTAGCTTTTTTTATTCCCCCTACCTTACATGCAGCAGAAGTTTTATTCTTCTGAAACATTTGCAACATTGTCTTCAGCTGGTTTATCAATACCTAGAAAGTGAAGTTGACAAAATTTACTGTGAAAGGGGGGGAATATGGAATAGTTTTACTGTCGGATTAGAAACCGAAAAACATAGGGATGTGAATTCCTAAAACTGTAAAGGCTTTACCGATGCAATCAAAGGTATTGCTTAACATAGGGAACTCAAACCTTGTCTTTTATTCTGTAGTGGGTATGAACTGCACAGAAACACTTGTTCTTTTCACGATTTAAAAAAGAAAAAAAAAAAAAAAGTAGTGTCCTTAGTGTTTTGATGTGTAAGAAAGATTGCTGGTTTAAGCAAAGCATCACTATTCAGGAAAGGTACATGTTCACATTAGTTAAAAAGTCTTTACAGGGAAACTAACTTTAAACCCATGTATAATTCCCCCCCCCCCCTTAAAGTCCTATTCATATGCAATAGAACTAATTTGTTTTTAAAATCAATGTAATTCTTCTGCAATTATGATTATTGAAACTTCTAATATTTTTTCAAGATAATCTTGGTCATTAATCCAAAACAGGGGTTTCAATCCAATTTTTCCAAGATTTCTGTAACAGGCAAGGCAATTTCCTGTTCTTTAACTTTGGAAACACTGCATTTTAGGAAATTAATTCCAAATCGATTAGGATGTATTTGTATTTTTAAATGACTGTTCCAAAGAAATAATCATGTTGGAAAGCATTTAGAATTGACAGGCATGGCTCTGGCTCTGCAGAGAGTTCCTCAATCTGGATATTGGGTCAAAGTGGAGTCCTGCTGACCTCAGGGAAGCTCTGTAAGGCTGCGTGTCGGGCTGCACTTACCTGCAAGAGAATCAGTTCCTTGTTCTGGTCCCTGATCACTAGTGGGAACCTTTGTAGAACTCTCCAACTTTGTTGCCTGCATAGCTAGGTTTTCTATCAGTGGAAACCAGGGTGTGGATGAAGGGCTTAGAAGAGCAGCAATTCATGTTGACCTGGTGTGCACCACATACCGTTTTGATGTTCAAAATATGGCCAGAAAGCAGACCTACACTGCAGAATTAGGAGTTCCCGGTTCCTGTGCTTTAAAAGTAGCTTCAGGTTTATGGATATTCTAGTGGAGTAGGGCCACAAAGACTTAATGCATGAATAATATATCTATTTGTTTCTGGTAGAATTAAAAGGCAGTTAAGCTTCCTGACTTTATGAACTTGACAGCCCAAAGGATGAAACAAAGCCTTTTCAAAGGGTGATAGTTTCATAAAACCGTTAGACTTGTAGCACTTAAACAAAACGCCAAAACACCCTGGTATTTTGAAAAATTGGAACACATGCATTTAATTGTAACTATGTTGATTTAAGATTTATTTTCTGAAGCTGAGTCATCTTGGGAGAAAAAAATGAGTAAGTATTTGTCTATGCAAGACACAGGTGTCAAAAATGTGTGAATTACCCATTTTTAGGTGCTGTATTGTTATTGTCTTTCTGACTTCTGTTACTTTGATCAGTCTTTTAAACTTTTCAGCCTTATATTCAGCTTAGTTTTTAGAGCTGAATAGGCAAAATGTAATTTTGGAATCCTGTTGGAAATGTAAGTAACCATTCCCTCATGAAAATCTCGCATGTTAAACAATTAAGTGAAATGTTTTGGTTTCCTAATAATAAATTCAAACTCTCACCACCTCCTAAAAACAGAGCATATCCATGAAAATGCACGTTTAATTGTAGTGTGCAAATGATCAAATCATCAGCCCTGTGCTGAATACACTTTGATTTTTACTGTTCAGTGTAGCTGAATAGTAAAGCAGGTTTGTTTTGCCAAACTCAAACTCATTGTGAATCCCTCCCCCCATCCGCCTTTGGCTTGCTAAGCTCCTTCAAATAGGTTTTGGGTTGTTTAATTTTTAAGTCCTAAAGCAACTTGATCATCCAGTGTAAAGTGTAGTGAAATTGGCACTAATGTGCTTTTAAGTGATTGCCCAAATCATGTTATTTGTTCATTCTTGTCACCTGGAAATATAAAATCTGTTCCTTTTCTGTGACTTAGTTCTTTAGGACCTGCTGAGTGATCGCAGCTGGTCTTGCCAGAGAAAAGCAAGGTGTGAGAAAGCAATGAAATGCCTTACCAACCTTGTAGACTACTATAAAGATACTGACTTCACGTGAATAGAATCCGGTGTTTTCAGGTTATGTCACCCATAAATCTTTCTGTGAGTTAGCAACACTTGGTCTACACAATCGACAATCTTTAAAATGTGAACCCTGTAACTTTTTTTTTTCCTTGGTTGTTAAGGGATTTTGCAGCAACTTATCTATCAAGGGATAAAATTAAAAATCAGAATATGCTTCATGGATGATTTATTTTTACACTACTGTTCTCTGTGAACTGAAAAAGCACATTTTTAAAGCAAAGCATTCACATTTCTTTAACAGTATTGTTTGGCTGAAAGACAAATGTTTTCAAGAAATCTTGAGCACACTTTCAAAAAGCTTAACCAGTTCCTGGCCAGGGACAATCCTCAGCCTTTTCATTTGTTTGGGTTTTCCTGTTTATGCAAATGAAGAAAAATGTTTTCTAATTCTTACCAGTATGGGGATTTTTATTATGCTTTTGTAATGCAGGAGCAGCTTCAATGAAAGAATTAGCAGGTAAATATTCCATAATATGTGTGACTTGGGTTTTTTTTGTTGTTGTTTCAAAATTGTTAATTAAAATGGCATGGACATCAAACTTTCAATAATGGTTCCAAGCATATATAGTGACAACTCATTTGAAAAGACTTCCCCTTGTGCAAGTCCCATGTGTTAACTTGCTTGGGCAGATAGATTGTAATTCTAAATTTCTAAAATCACCGTGTTCCACTAGATCAGAAATCTTCAGGAAATGAGCAGACTTTTTATTGCAAGATAGTGATTCTTCTCTAGCAAGAAACTCAAACTTCTTTCATCCAGTGTGTATGAGCCTTATTCAGCAAAGATGAAGACAGACATGGGTGCTCTGAAGATAAGATGTACTTCTGCTTAGCACTGAAGCATTATTTATTCCTACTCTTGCTTCCCCAGCATCTGGCATGGTGTCATCCAAGTGTGATCCCCGAACAGTGCAGCCCTGAGCCCAGTACCTCTGGCTGAAGCGGTTGTATATGACTGTACTGGCTAGGGCTGGTACAGCCTCGTGATGCCGTGCCAAATTTTTACAGCTTTTTACCTGAGAATATGTCTCCGAGGATTTTGAATGATATTTTGTTTTTAAAGGGTTAATCTGTGATTAACTGAATAGTATGTGTTCTGAGTAGTATGTCTTCTAGACACAGGAGTATTTAACCATAAAGTCAGATTGGTTTGGGTTGGAAGGGACCTTAAAGATCATCTAGTCCCAACCCCCCTGCCATGGGCAGGGACACCTTCCACTAGACCAGGTTGCTCAAAGCCCCGTCCAACCTGGCCTTGAACACTGCCAGGGAGGGGGCAGCCACAGCTTCTCTGGGCAACCTGTGCCAGTGTCTCACCACCCTCACAATAAAGAATTTCTTCCTTATATCCGACCTAAATCTTCCCTCTTTCAGTTTAAAACCATTTCCCCTCGTCCTATCACTACATGGCCTTGTAAAAAGAGCACTCGATCATTTCTTTGACATTAAATGAGCGCCTGAGAATAATTCCTGGTGATATCGTTGGAAGTAGTTTTAACTCCACTGCTCCGAGGGAGCAATTTTTTCCTTAATCTGAAGAGAGTAAAATAACAACCAAAAAAACCCCCCAACCTGTAAAACAGATTATTTCACCTAAATTATGTCCAATATAGTGTATTCCTAGTCTGTTGGTCTCAAATTTCCCTGAAAGATGAATCACCTTCTTCAAGAAGGCATTACAGCAACCAGAAGCATAGTCATAAGTAACTGATGAGCCTGTTTGCTTTTGTGGAGCACCTGTTTACAAAACAGTAATCCTTTAGTATGCAGTTTAGGGCTGTTTAAATACCCCTCTTTGTAGAAAACCAGAGCAATATGGGAAAATAAACATGCACAGTGGAAAATGAGGATTCTGCAAAAAGTAACAGATAAGGCGGGGGGACACGCTAGGTAACTGTATTATTTATTCAAAATCCATACTTAAATTCATGCAAGTTCAGAGTGTGCAAGGTATGCAGGATTAAACCTGAGCTGTGTTTAAAAAACAGAATGACAAACCACCATTTAGATACGCTACTAATACCTGAAAGCAATGTGACCTTCACAGGTCAGATTTGGTTTGTCTTCCTGATGTAACTAAGACTTGCTCTAGAGCTTATGAAGTAATCGGGGAAAACCTATGGATATTTATCTTCTCTGTTGGTCTTTGGATTTTTGTGTCACTACTAGCACAAATCAGAATATTAGGCCCTTGGACTACTCCTGACCAGCCCACTTTTTGTTGAGCGCTGAATCCTAAATATAAACTGATGCATATACTAAATGTGAGTGTGGTAATAAAACTTAATTTAGAGACGTTTTTGTTAAGATCCAAGCATTTTTAAACTTAAATTTTTAGTAGTCATGAAAAATATGCAGATCATATGTAAGAAACTAGTGACTGATTTACATGCCATTTTTGCTCTGCTCCCCCACCCCCGCAACCTTTCACTATGAGCTGCAAACTGCAGAGACTCTCCTTAATGTCTTAACATTCATCAAATTATGTTTACTACGCATTTCTGTGTAGCACAGTTTATAACTTTATTTGGTCTTTAAGATTTAGACCACTTTCAGCAGCGGCTAGCACACAGAAAATACAAGGGGACTTAGATGTGCAATTACATAAGCAAAATCAATTACTGCACAGGTACTGTTTTTTTGAAGATACTTAGGAGTATCTGTGGTTCCATGGTTGAGATTCAAATTAAGGCCAGGAAGGGGGGGGTGAGAATATTTCTGTTACTGGTGTCTCACTGTATTTTTATATTGGAACAAGAGGGTGATTTTTTTTTCTTTTTTTTAATACACAAAAGGACTATTTTGCACAGCTGATTCTGATTAACTTTCTTAACTCAGTACTATAGCTGGATTGAAACCTGAAAGCTTCTGAAAACTTTAAGAAGCATCATCAAATGAAACTCAGAATTGAAAAACTCCAGAGATTTTGTGGAACTGGGATGGTATTTGTTAGAGAATACCTGTGCTGCCTTTTCATCTTTTCAGATGCTGGGGGGAACAGTACTCCTGACTCACTTCTAAACGCAGTGACACTTTAAGCAGCTACAGAAATAATCATTTTCCTCTAAGATCCTCCATTCTGCTTTCAAGCAACTCTTTTTGTATTCCTATTCTTTCTCTTTCCTCCCCCCTTCCTTTCTTTGAAAGCTGGCAACAATTAATCCTTGATTATATACCCTAGACTTTTTCTGTGTCTCTTGAGCTTTTGAACCATGAATAGTGTTGAATAATGACTCCACAAATCACTCCAAGATTCAAAGCCAGCTTTGCTGGAAAAAGCCCAACAACTTTACAGAACTGAGTTGTGGATGCTGCTATTTATGAATGCAGTATTGAAGTGGTAACTAAAAATAACCTGTCCTTAGCATAGATGCACAATGTTAAAGCTAAATCACTTTAGGCATAAAACAATTTGTACATTATTTTCCCAAACAAATGTGTGTCATTTTTGTCATGTACGTGCTTTTTAATAATGTTTGTGTTTGCTCCAGTAAAAGGTCTTAGGCATAGGAATGCATATTTTAATACTGTGCATCACAAAACATGCACATCTTAGAGAAACATGAAAAACCCCTCCCTATTAAAGCATGCAAATCCTTAATTTAAAGAAATTACACTTAAAGAGTCAGAAAAATCTAGTTTTGTTTTAAATTTCAGAAGCAAAATATATACTGCATCAAGTGTGTGTATATTGAGTTTGCCCTGAACCTCCTGACTGGTAAATCTTATGCAGCCCCTTGCTTGCTGTTATGTAATTTTGACTAAGATAACCCAAGTGTCAGCTCCTCTGCTCTTCCCAGAAGACATCTGTTTTAAATGCCAGATCTACATTTTTGGTCCCTCCCTGCCCACCGACATGAAGGAAAGGCTGTTATTTGTAACGCAGAGAACATCTAACAATTGGGACTTATCTTAATACCATGCAATATTGTTTGCAGTTTCTTCTAAAATACCTCCATGATTTTTTCACTGTGATATTGAACAAAGGGATATAGGAAGGAGTCACGCTTAAAAAAGTCCTCTTCAGCTCAATGTCCCGGTGTGGGTCAACTTTTACTTCATACTGTTTGTCTTTTTATGTTGACCCAATCACATGTGCCTGTGTGAATTTAGTTTTCATCTGTGTGCTGTGTGTTGGGTAGTACGTTGCATCACTGGCATGCTGGCAGGCATGTCAGGACAACTGTATGCACTTAAAATTTCCTATAAGGAACAGATCCAAAAGGCAGTGAACAAA
This sequence comes from Strix aluco, assembly GCF_031877795.1. Lineage (NCBI taxonomy): Eukaryota > Metazoa > Chordata > Aves > Strigiformes > Strigidae > Strix > Strix aluco. The sequence continues at coordinate 39,358,225 of NC_133932.1, forward strand.
TTCAAAAGGTAGTGTCAAATGTTACCTCTTTTCCTGCCCCCAAATTTTAAAGTATTCTATAGGGATGTAATCAGTTCCATTACCAACACTGATGGGTACAGTTTAGTTAAATTAGGGGATCCTCTAAGAAACCTCTGTCACATTTTCATCCTGATCAGGAATCATAAGCACAGAACCTGCCACAGGATCAGGATTTCTGATAATTTAAGACATAACACCTAGACAAAATGACAGGCAGCCATCCCCCTGCACAGGCTTTGCAGACACAGGCTGGGGGAGTGGAGCAGCAGGGATGCTAAAGCTGTTTGGTGAACCACCCAGAAGGAATTCACTTCTGGCAGGGTGTCAGGAAAGGTAGAAGGACTTGGACAAACACTTTAACTTCTTGGCACTGGGTATAGTGCCAAAAGGACACCTCCTAATGGGCCTTCACTCATGAATATTTTACCCTAATATTTTACAGCCTCACAAGGCAGGGATGGAGAGGGCATGTTAGAAGGACTGATGCCTAAAACATGGTTCTGTTTAAATTAATGATTAAATCATTAATACACTGAAGAAAGGCTATGTTAGTTCCACAATAACTAAGCAGCAGTAATGATCTTTTACAAAGTTACGGGACACCAAAGAACACAAACACCCCCACCAGACTTGATTGCACTATATGTAAAAGTTCTTTTTAGGAGTTGCAAATTCCGGCTTTTGACTCAATTTTCAGGGCTAGTTTAGGGAGGCACCAGAGTTTGTATGCTGCTTTGCACTTAAGAAACACGTATGGCTCCTTACCTGCAAACACGTGCCTAGCTGTGATGCAAAACTACAGCGACCATGTGAATGGGTAGCCATAAAAATACGGCGATGTCCATGGGGAAAATCTGAGCTGGAAAGATATAAATAACCATACCAGCAATACTGTGTCCAAAGTGCAGACACACATGGGTGATTAATACTGAGAATCCAGCACAGCACCCATTTAAATAAAGCATGCCAAAACCCAAGACGTTTAAACATAAGTGAATAAATTCTGACAACTGAATGGTGTAATCTCTGAATTTTTTCTTTTCTCCCTGTGCTGGTGCAGCTGTTTATGGAAAAAGTAAATCACGTGGCTACTTATTTCAATGTCATGAAATGTAGACAGAGATCCTGTGAGACTTCCAGCCAGAGGCTGGAGGTGCATGCTGTCCTCAAATATATCCATGATGGTGGCAGAGCAAGGAAACTGTTCACCACCTCCAACGGGCAGCTTGCAAAGGAGCCGTTTGGGACCTTTTGCACAGATGTTTGATGAATAACTCCTCACTGTTCCTGTGCTGTATAAAGAGCATTCACACACAACCAATATTATTCAGGGATTGCCATCTGTCAGTCATTCTCTCTCATTCAAAGGTTATCAGTCACAAAACGGGGGGGGGGGGGGGGGGGGAAGCGTTGTGGCAGATAAGATGTGTGACAAAGAATAAACATCGTCTGCCGACCACCGCCCTCCCCAGGCGACACGGAGTCTACCCAAGTCACTTGTGGCTCCCTCCAAACAATCACTACACTTGCAAAACTGATCACAATGCTTGCACACTGATTTCCTTAAATGCTTGGCAAACACGAACGAGAGGTAACCCCATAGGCTAAAATACTCACACCTTGCAAGCATATACAGGATGTGAATGCATTCAGCCGTTTGCAAATACCTGCACAGCATGTAATTAAAAACCTCAGTAATAGGAGGAATTTCTTTGCACTGCTGGCTTCAACAGCAGCACGGGATGTCTGGTGTCTGGTCCGTAAGGTGACAGTGAGCTTTAACCTTATTAAAAACAAAGAGGTTTTTTCAACCAGATGTAGAAGAGCAGAGGGGTATGGGACACCGAGTAAAACCCCCTTCACCGTGACAGAAACACATCCTCTGGGAACAGGGCAGTGACGGCGTGAGGCCAGGGGCTCAGCCTGTGCTGGAGCTGGGCAGGGTCAGCCTCCGACAGCCCCAGTCGACAGGGACCCTTGTTTAGTCTTGAAAAGCAAATTCACCTGCTTCCTCCAATCTTTCTCCAACCCTTCACCTGATTCTTATGCGCTTGCTGTTTTTCTGCAGTTGAACGGCATCCGACAGAGCAGTAGAGAGGCATAGGAAAAGAAACCAGGGGGCACGTTTAATGTTTCCAGGTATACCCGGGGCCAAGGTGACTGGAGAGAGGCTGGCCTGGCTTGAGGCTTGCCTCGTCTAAGTAACACCAACTAATGGCATGAGGAAAGTGTATGTGTGCTTATCAGTAAAGTTTTCAAAAGTATATTGGTAAAATTGATTTTATTCAGCGCCTTGAAGGAACATAATTAACACTTGTTAATGTCTCAGCCTGATGAAGCTATGTTTTTTATTACAATCTCCCTGTACCTTAATATATGTGTATATATCTATATATGTCAAAGCATTCAGAAGATGCAGTCCTGCCATATCCTATGTCTGCAGCAGTGGTAAGGGAAGAGCAAGAGTGAGGAGGAGACAGTCACTGACACTCAATGTGGGGTGTTCCTGCTGAACTGGGACACAGCAGGGACTGACAACACGGTCACTGATTCATCAGGGTGGCTGTGAAGGATCGACCCTTGACTGCCAACATCCTCACGGGAGTCTTCAAGGTTTTGTTATGGAGGATGGAGGCACGAGAGGGGTGTGTCTCCTCCTAAGAACACAGTCATGTACTAACCCACCTACTCCTCCCACCACAAAAAAAAGTCTGGAGAGGGGGATGTCAGCCAATCTTCTGATTTTGGTCCCACCACTTTGAACTTGGTGGAATTACAGGAAGTGAAAACCTGGCTCCTGGGAGGTAGTTTATCCAGCAAGCTATATCAACAGACTATATAAACAAAAACACGTACAAAAAGCCCCATCATCTTACAAATAAATAAATAACTGCATTGTTTCAGTTACATGCTAGCAGCAATCTAACCTCTCATAGCCCACTGTCATGGAACAAACCTTACAACAAAGAAAGCTCACCCACTATAGATGCTTTGCCCTGGCATATAAATGACATACAATGGGGCATCTCTTCAGCGCTCTGTGGCATGGCCATATTTGCCAAGTCTTCTAGGACAGTTTAAAGCATTTAACGCTTTTCAGCAAGGATGCCCCACGGTGCAGAAAGCCTTCTGCTGCCAGAGAGGCTCCCCTGTCCCCCTGCCCTCAAGCTGGCGGAGAGAAGAGGTTCACTCCTTGCTCTCGCCACTGCTGCACTGCAGCCGGCCCCCCTGGGGGGGGCAGGTGCAAATCCGGTCACCGCGGGTGGTGATGGTGCCAGCGGGCACCGCCATCTCCTCCTCGTCGTAGCAGACGCAGCGGGGGCAGCCATCAGCCACGGGGCTGCCCACGGCCTGGCAGGTGGGGGGCAGGCGGGGGCACAGCGGGGCACAGGTGATGTCCCCACCGAGGTGGCAGGTGCACAGCTTGCGGGCAAAGTCGATGTAGAAGGAGCGGCCAGCAGGGACGTGACCACTGGCAAAGCCTTGCATCTCACAGTCGCTCTCCAGGTAGGGGGGGCAGGCGCATGGTGGGGGACAGGGCGGACAGCAGCCCCCCGCAGCCATGGTCGGCCCCTCCACGTCCCTCTCGGAGCATGGGGTGCAGGTGCTGGGGTCGCACGTGGGTTTCGGGGCAGCGCTGCAGAGCAGGAGGCAGGTGAGCGACAGGCGAAGGGTGCCGGCGAGAGCCATGCTTCTGGGGAGAGAAAGGGGGAGATAGGTGCAGGCATCATGGTAGGCATGGGCACACCACATGCCCAAGGTTTGGACCCCCCCGAGGTTTAAAATGAGCGGGATGCAGCCACCTCTCCCCAACGTGCCCATTAGCTCTAGTTTTGGTCATCTGCAGCTTGCTGGGCCCCGGGTGGTTTGCTCTAAAACAAAAAGTCTTGTGCCCGAATGCTCATCCTGGCTGGCTGCAGCATGGGCACTGGGTTAGCAAAGTCCATGTTGCAGCACACACTGAGCTTTGGCACGGTTGCTCCAGCCAGCAAATGGCACTTGTTCACCCCTATATCGATGCTAATAATTTACATTTTAATGACTAATTGTTCCTGAGAGGCATTCAGGCATGAACACATGAAGGGCTCAGAGAAGCACTGTCTGCTTTGGTGTCTCATCCCATGGCTCCTATGGCAGTCAGAGCCCTGCATCTCCCCGGACAAGGTCTGGGTGTCAGCTTGAGCCCCTCATGCTGTGCTACCCACCACCTGGCAGCTCGCTGCTTGCCTTTTCCAGCCACTTCACTCCCTCACGGGAAGCCAAGGGGGTCACCTCATCCTTGTTTCAACTTGCGAAGCCTTTGCTATTTCCAAATTGCATAACTATAAAAATAAAACTTGAAAGCATGAACTGCATCCGCCTTCAATTTGAAAAAAAGAATGACTTTAAAACTTTCCTGTTTTAAAAGCAAACTTTTGTTTGTTCAAGTTACTGGTAACTGCTTCATCCTTGCTCTAACCTACTGTTCCGGCCCCTCATTTCATTCACACATTTTAATCTACCAGTTACTTTACCATTGCTCCCAGTGGACTGATCGCTGTGCCAAGCAGCACAGACCCACTCCCCACAGAACGGCTGCCGCTCGGCAAGGATCTCCCTTCCGCAGCCCCATGCCGAGAGCCCCCTCCCGACTGCCCCAAGCTTCAGCCACCTGGTTCCTCTGGGCTTCACACACAGGCAGAGCAGGGCACCGCCGTCAGACACCATTAAGTCAAAGGTTTTGCACACCCCAACCTCTGCCCAGCCCCGACAGCCCCATTCACCACCGAAACCTCTGACCCCACCTAGCAATGAAATCAGACTTCTGCAACAGAGCCAATTTCCAGCAAAACCACAACATGGAGTTTGTCACTGGGCAGCTGCAGCGGGAACGGCTTGTGCCAGGCCACTTTTCCTAGTGAAATGTTCATCCTCCCTCTTAGTTCTGAAAAACCAGGCTGTGGGCTGGCTGAGGCGCTCACCCCTGCTCCACGCCAGGTCCCCGTGGATCCCGGCCATGGGGCCATGCCACGCGGTGCTGGTTACCTGCAGGGTGGACGGCCAGGTGGGACAGGTGCTGGGGTTCAGTGTGGGACCCCGAGTGGTGTCTCTTGTCTTCATCCTGCAGCCCGCCCGGGGCCCTCTATTTATGTGCTGTAGGTGGTGGCTCCACCATGGAACACTGGTGGGGGGAGTCCTCGGTAGGCGGGGAAGCCTCGGTAACACAAAAGGTGGCTGGGCAGGGCCAGCAAGATGCTTATCTTGCTGGTGGTGTTGGTTTAGTTTGACCGACTGCTGACTAATCTGGCATCTCCCAGCTGTCTGCAGGTCTGTCATCTCTCCCCACGCCCCTCTTTTCAGACTTCAGCCAGGGTTTCTGAAGCGTCAGCATCCCCCTGGGCTTGGACACCAGTGTCCAGAGGGAAAGCAAAATGATTTAAAAGCTCTAGCAAGGCAGCACAGGTGGAGGGCAGCCAGCTCTGGGGTGATGTACCCCACAGTCTCCTCAGGAGCCGGAGGTGGGTGTGGACCTTCTCGGGACACACGTTTTATTCTTGTCTCCATGCAGCTTCCCAGGGCAGGGCAGCCCTCCCATGCAGCACAGCTGACATACACCATTTAAAGTGCTTTAGGCCCTGCCTGGCTGTTTTCCTCTGGATTAAGCTGCAGGGAGCCAAGGCCATGTATCTCAGCAGAGGAGGTATGCATGAGTTTCACATATGGGCATAACGTGTGTTCCCTGACCAGTGCGGGCAGCCTGAGCTCCCCCGGGGGCCATTTGCTCCCTGGTGTGAAAATGTCTTAGCCTGAGGTACTAATAAGTTTTCTGGAAATGTGTCCCCCAACTTTGCAAGAGCAGTGGGATGAAAAGCAGAGACATCTTGCAGCACACGGGACTGTGGAGAGCAGCAAGAGTTTCGGAAGCACCGCACCCCCATGCACACACACGCGCACCCCTTGAAGCAGGAGGTGTTGGGAAAGAGCGTGGGCTGGTGCTGCAGGACCGGGGTCCATCTCTTGCACCGCAGCTGGGTGCCATGCTCAGGGCAGTGGGATGGGATGCTGCCTGGGCCTCGCCCTCCTCCCACCACCCTCTCACGGCTCCTTAAGACTGAAAATCCCCATTCCTCTGGTAGGTGCATGGGACCCCTGCACCCCGCAGAGCCCGAGAGCACTGAGCTGCACTGAGTTGGGGGGCTGCCTTTCATTGGATATGTAAAATACTGATAGAGCCTCAGTGGTGAGGGAAGGGAAACAAACTCGCAAGACCAGTTATCTGGAAGGGGTTGTCACTGTCAGAGGGCAGCCCTGGGGACGCGGGGAGAAGGGAAGGTGGGTGGTGGGTGAAACACTGCTAGGTCCCGCTGCTGCCACCAACCTGTGCACGGGCATGTGTTCACAGGTCCTGCAGGGAGTTCTGCAGACAAGGCAAATGAAACCTCCTCCCCTGCTTCCTGAGGCCTTTTCCACCCCAGAGACACACGGGCAGGATAGCACCAGCCAGTCCCTCTCACCACCCAGGGTGCCAGTGGGGCAGTACTCTGCCCTCGGCATGTGCTGTGGGGCACGTTTGCATCCTCAGGGTCACAGCCTGTGGCAAACTAGAGCAGATGCAACACAGACACCCCTGGACAGGGCAATGCCACTGTCAGATGTGCCTGCTGAGGGCAGGGGGCTAGGGGCCCTGGGAACCCCTCGATGAGGCTGGCTCCAGCCCAAGTGGAGCAATCCCAGAATGTCTGGAGCTTGCACCCAACTTTATTAGTTCCCACATTCATAATTAACAAACAGAAGCCTCTGTAAATATTTGTGGTTAATATTCAGCAGTTACTTCACCCTCTGCTGAAGTGCAGCTGCCTGCCCCATCGCCTGCCTGCAGCTGGTGGCCACCGCCCCGCAGTGCTGTGGCTGCTGCTGCTGGGAGCACTGGGTTTGGGCTGAGCCATAGCGGCCATGTGGACTGAGAGGAGCTTCAGGGCAGCAGAAGTCTGGGCAGCCATTACGTGCTGTTAGCCCATCATCTGATTGGTTTTTTTATCAGGTTGGGCACTGCTAGAGCAAAAGGAGGGCTGCCTTAAGCTCTTGTTTGCACACACACGCAGCAGCAGCCTGGAGCTCTCTCATTCCTGCTCCAAAGCTCTTGGGTGTGACCCCCTGGGAAAGACCTGCCCAGCATGCAGGATCTGATTTCCATGTGCACGTAGAGGGGCTCTCTCTGGGGCAAGGTGGCAGCGGTCTCCAGGCACAAATAGGTCATCCCTTTGAAGGTGCCCATGTCTCTGGAGCAGCCCAAGGAGCTGTCTCACGCCTGACCTTAAAACTCATGAGCTGCCTTTGAGACAAGAGCCGTCCCATTGGGGTACTCCCATCGGAGGTGGGGGATCTGGGGGTTGGAGGTGAGGGGAGGGTCCCAACTCCCAGTGAAGAGGAGCTCCCTGCAAAGAGACCCTGGCTGTTGGGTGGAGGCAAATCTCTGCTCCTCTTGCAGGCAGGTCTGTTGCACAGGAGGACATACTGCAGTTACAGGCATCAGGAAGGGTCTGGCATGTCCCAGGCTTCAAAGTGGTCCAGACTCAGTTCTGGGCTTCATGAAGTTATGGGGCACTTTAAGACTTTATCATTTGGACTAATATCCTTCAGTTTGCAACAGAGTTGCTAAAATAAATACAATACAATGAGGTTGAGATAATCAGTTTTTACTTTTTCTGGACAAATATGGTTATTGCTCTAGCAAAAACTTGCAGATCTGATCTAGCTTGTGTCACTCAGGAAACAAAAGACAGTGGAGACACTCTTCCTAAATATAAATACTTAAGCACTCTATAATTTAATAAAAATCTCGTATAAACTAGATTAGATTGAAAGTACGGACTAGCCCACTTAGCAGCAAGCCAAAATCAAAACTGGTTCTTGTCCCCTTGGAGCAGCTCCCAAGACTTATAGAAAGATTGCAAAGCTCTTAGTATCTTTTGAGATCAAGTCCCCCAAACTGGGTTTCAATGGCAATTCAGTTTGGTCCCACAGCCCTCCTTTCACATTTGCTTTCATTTATGTTCTTTTCAGCCATGGCAAATGGCTCTTCAGACCTTCATTATCAGTTCCTGGAACATAATACTCTGACAGCAAAATTAAGATCAACCTCTCCTTCCCCTCTACCCCTCCATAACGAACTCTCAGGATATTCATGAGATGATTGTTACAGGACACAGGGATGAAGCCATATCCCCTCTCTCAGTTACTGTATCTTGAGAAGGAGTCTTCACATCTTGAAGGGGTCTGGTTCACTGCCCCCTCCCACAGCACCGTGGGCGAGACCCTGGTGCCACCAGCTCCCCCAGAGGTGAGGAAGGTGCCTTCCAAAGGCCAGCTGCCGCTACAGGAGTGATCGTTCCCCACCTGCCCAGCACCTCATCCCCCCTGCCCATCACAGCCCTCGCCTGTCCCTTCCCGTCCCTCCTGTCCATGCCTGCCCAGCTCCCCCCCTTTCGCATGCCAGGGTGCCATGTCCCATGTCCCACCTGCTCCCGTCCTCATTGCTCCTCCAGGGCTCTGCCTCTCCCACTCGCACCTGGGGAGGGGAGGAAGCAGCTGCCTCCTTGGCCCCCAGACAGAGCAGGCGGTGAGAAGAAAGCTCTCTGGGGGAGTGCCTGAAGGTGGAGAGGAGCAGGAGCAGCCATGACATGGCTTGCCCCCAGCCCTCAAGAAAGCTGGAGCTTCTCATGGTAGAGACAGGCTCCAGCACTGATGGGACCAGGACAGCTCGCGGCAGCTACAACACCAGCAGTGCATAGGTAGCTCCTGCTGGCAAACACGCCAAACCCCACACCTGCTAAAATCTGGGCCATAGCAACCATCCCCTTCCCAGCCCTCCCCCCCGTTACCTCTCCAGCCCTGGGTAGCTCCACGTAACCACACATGGCTATTAAACACAATTTCTTTAGTTATCGTCTCTTTAGTGATATTCTGGGTGGCATTTAGCAGACAAATGGTTATTACATTACAATTTTCCCCTAGTTATTTTGAGAAACTATGAGCTGGATTAGACCAGAAGGCACCCTCCGCTGGGTGGTTCAGGCTTGGAGGGCGCAGCTGGCCCTGCCGGAGGAGTGGAGCTGGGCGCAGCCACGCCGCTGTGCTACTTCTTGTCGTTTCTGCTGACAAAGGTGAGGAGGTCCACCGCTGTGACCACACCAAATACCATCTGCTTCATGAAGGAACTGCCATTTCCATTGACTGTAAGCACAGAAAATGCTAGTTTAGTGGGGGGGGGGGGAAAGAAGACACACACACACACCCACACACACACACCCCCAGCTGTGCAGAGGACGGTATTTGTTTCTTAAGAGAAAACCTTAATGGGGACAGCAGCTGTCTCTGCTCTGCCTCAACAGAAATGACTAATGCAGCCTTGGTTGGGTTATTGGGATCACATCAGGGAGGTTTTAGCTGCAAATAATGCACTCTTTACCAGAGCAGGAATCTTAATTTCCCAGTTGTTCTTACCCAACCTCTGTTCCAGTCCTGCTTCTATCACCACAAAGCTTTTCAGGCCAAACTAATGAGACTCTTTAAGAGCAGCAGTGAGACACTTTCTGCTCTGTTCTCATAACGTCCTACACCACCATTAATAAAACAGCATTGCAACAATTCCTTTAACTGTCTGATAAATGTTTCCTTAAATAAAAATAAAACTGGCCACCAGAGTCCAAACACGAGATACAGTGCAAGCTCTGAAGGTGGTGGGAAGAAAGTAATAAATAAGGGGGTAACTGTGACGGCATTAAAATGCAGCTCTGGAAAAGAAAACGAGTGTTGTTTGAAAACCAGGGCAGGAGGCACTGCATACAGTTGGCTGACATTTTTTGATTGGTACCATTTCATTTGCAGATACCATTTAATTTATATTGAAATGTGATACAGAATGGATTTTCATTATTTTATGACAACACAGCTGAGAAAGGAAATTCTGCCTAGCATTATTTTTGGTAAGAGAACGGGAAATGTGCATCAAAGGCAGTTTTAAATGACAGAATTTTGTTTGCAACGTTTTGTGGGAAAATGGCTAGACTTGCAAGCCAGCTTTAGAGCTGATGGGGTGTCAGGACGGCAGGCCACGGAGGTACAAGCAGAGGTGTTGGGATGTTTGTGCATGGTGGGTTTCAGAGGCCTCGAGTTCAGCAGGCAACCCTTTGCTGGCAGTCAATACAGTGCAATATTGCATGCTGCTCACCATAGCAGTGCTTTGCATGTTCAGTGTGCAATCCCGTAAAATCAGTATAATTACACCCTTCAGCCCTAATTTAGAAGACCTAAATGTGGGTCTTCTGACTGCCTTTTCACATTGCTAACATTTTAAACAAAGCAACTCCCTCGAGATAAGGCCAAATTTGTACTTCTAGAAGTTTTATGGTATAATTGTACTGGAAAGGTGTGTTAGGTCATATTTGTAGAACAGAACCTGCCAACATACCTGTTTTGGTGAGGGGAGCGACAAGGTGTGATCCCTGCTGCCATGGATGTGTCAGCAACCCTCATGCTAATGTGGTCCTACTGCACATGACTCTATTGAGTCGGTTTGCTTCACCAAGGAGGGGGTGGCTGTACAGTGGCTTGAGAATAAACCAAAGCTGCTGGTACAGCTGCTTTATTGGACTAGGCTAATGGTGCTTCCAAATTGACAGAGCAACCCTATACCCAGACATGGTCCGGGTGCCCCAGGATGCACGCATCAATGTGCATTGTGCCCTCTGACTCCAGACTCACGTGCTCCTGCCACAGGGCTTGCTCACGGTCCAACACATTTGTGTTCAGCTTTCTTGACTTTCCCTGGATCTCCAGGGTAGGTGTCTGATAGCACCCAGCACCCAAGGTCCCTTAACATACTTAACATATCAATTTACCCAGACCCTCTGGGGCCCACAGGCATAAGGACATCTCTTGACTGCATCTCCAGGGGTGGGCAGGTCTTTAAGCAGTGGGATGCAGACTGTGTAGTTTGTTCCCTTGCACTTACATGCCTGAATTCCACCTAAGATTTATCTAATGTGCCCAAACGTTCCTTTTGCCCTTGTCCTTGAGATGCTAAGTCTATGGAGGCCCCTGACTTCCCCCTTGTTTCCTCTGTTGCCCACAACCAGCAAGGCAGTGATTTGAATTTAAGGTCAAGAGACTAAAGGAGTACTAGAAGCCTGAGCCTACAGCTGTGCAGCAAAGGCACAGCACCCCAAGCTGCTACCTACAGCCCACCTTGGCTGTCAGAGGGGACTGGATGAAATCACATAATGAATACCTTCCCATCGCCAAAGTGGGATTCCATGGGAAACCATGTGATGAGGGGAGGGGATGGAGCTGACGGCCGCTTCAGCGTCACCCCAGCATGGGGGGACAACACAGCTCCCATGGCCAGGATCTGTCCAGTAGTTTGCTGGTCCCAGGCTCCTGTGTTTAAGGCTTCCCCCCTCTTCCCTCATCCCTGTGGTGTCAGGACAGGAAATGGGTGACTAGTTGGCAGTTCCAGGGCTTTGCAGAGCCATGGGACAGAAATCCTTCCTGCAAAGGCTCAGGGGCTGCACATGTGGAGCAGCTGTGCTGATACCTACCAAACTCGGTTTGAGCATTTCCCTTTCCCTTCTCAAATATTCGTGCAAAGCCTGTACAGTGCTTCTATAGGTACCTACACTGCATTTGCTCGTGTACAACAATAGCAAAATGGTCATTCTCCAGGATGGAGGAAAGCTTCCCGAGGCTGTCCTCCAGGCCAATCTAAATGGGACAAAAAGAGGCATTATACATTTTGCTTCACATTTAAAGGACAGTAGTGTGGAGCCTGACTCCTGCCTCTGACTGTAGCCATGAGCAGGCAGGGTGGCACCCAGATGGACCAGGATCAGGTGCGCCTCAGCCACCCGCACTGTTCTGGGGAGATGGGAGGGGATGCAAGCAACCTGTAAACCTGGCTTTGCTGCAGTTGAAATACAGCACCGTCTCCCGACAGCCCAAAGGGCCTCCATGGGTCAGCATGAGGTGATGGCTCCAGCTCCCCTAAAACACCATCCATTTAGCTCACTCCACCTCTGGACCACTGCCAGCCAACCCAGGCATCCCTCCCCTGCACACCCACAGGACCTGCCCTGTGTCCCACCGCAGCCTGTGCCTGTTGCCCCAGGGTGCTGACCCCTGGCGATGGCTGGGCTCTGATTTCAGAGGGTGCTGATTCCCCAGCTGGATTAAGTCTTCTGACAATGTAAGGTTGGGGGTGGATATTCACACACTTTGATCCTGGTGTGAAAACTGCCATGTCTGAACTCCAGCGGCTCAGCAGCATTTTTGCAGGTGCCCGTCCTTAACTCTCATCTTCATGATGTCACCATCACCCTCCCCACCTCTCTCTACCTTCACCTCTCTGTCTTTTCATTGTCCTCTTCTCCCAGCTCCTCTCAGACCTCAGGGTGGTGGTGCACCTCTCCCCCTCTCCCCGTCTCTGGACAGCGGTTGACACCAGCCACAGCCTTAGCAGTACCTTTGAGAACTGATCATAGATGACCTTCGTAACAGGGTCTGAGAACTGTGCGTTTCCAGCCAGAACTGAGGCGAGGGTGTTGCTGAGGGTCACCATTCCCAAAATAAGTCTGTAAGGAAACAGGGAGTTTTACAAAAGGTCAGACCTGAGGTAAGGCACACGTTTTACGTAGGGGTTGAACTGTTCCCCTTGTGACTAAATTGCTGCTGCCATCAGTGGGAGGCACCAGCTTTCTCCTTATCTGAGCAGGACAAGAAGATCCTTGTCCTCACCAAGCTCTTGGTTTAACAGTAGTTAAAGTCTGCTATTGCAGTCCAGGACTTAGCAGCTGGGAGAAGGAAAACTTGTGTGCTCTCCAGTTGCTTATATGTGTGGGTTTCCCACCCAGCCTTCACCTCTCCTCTGGCCTCCCCTTGCCTGTGCACTGATTCAACCTCAGCTGAGTCTGGTGGGCACTGGATTTGGCTTTGACTTTAACTAGATCATTTACAGGGAAATTTCTTGATGCATCTTCACAAGGAGGCAGATGATACTTAAAAAATATGCATCATAGAATCCAATGCAAGAGCCCTGTCACTGGGTCAATAAATGGGACTTTTTCTTTAACTTCATCATGGCTGCTTTTCCTATGTGAATGGCCACCTCTGTGATGACTGAAAATAGTTACCCTGATTCAGCAACAACAGGAGCTTGGTCATATCCCTTCTCTTGGAGGATCTCAATTGCCTTTTGACAGCTGACTTCTGGGAGGAGAATGAGAGGGGCTGAGAGATTCAGTTTCTGCACCTTGATGTTCCACCACCTGTTGAAAGACAAATGGCGCACCAAGCTGTTACTCTCTGCTGTGTGGCTGTGGGCCTTGCTGAGGGAGGCAAGGCCAGTAGAGATGACACCAACCACGCAGAGACGTTCTGCCTGACTGCAAACCTCACCCCACTCTTATCCCCAAAGCAGTAATGCTACAAGTCCACCACGGCCAGGTCTTGTGGAAGCCAAGATTTCCCTACAGCTGGTGTTCATACAACTCCAGAGGCAGGGCAGAGGCCAGCAGTTGGCAAGGGGCTAGGCTGTCCTGAATCTAAGGAAGCTACTGAGGGCTTCACTTCAAGCTTGTGGCTGGGGAAGTCTACCAGTTTTATTTCATTGGTTTGTATCCTTGGTCCTCAAAACACAGCATTTGCAGCTCTCCAGGAGAGAGCCTGACAGAGATGCTCCTGTGACTTAGGAGGGACAAGCTACGCTTCTTTGCTGGACACCACAGGCAACTCCCAACTCATCTCAGCCCTTGGTCCTTGCAGAAAAGGCAGGGCAATGCTAGAGGCTGGAAGGGCCAAGAGCAATTCTAACCAAGCATGAGAGGCCTTGGAAATGTATTATGTTTTTAGGAAATAGTTTGCAATAACCTTTGGTTATAGTAACCCAAAGGAGCAGTTGACATGAATAATACCTGCTGTCTGTAAAGTGAGACTAGGCATTTTCTGAACAACCTTATTTGCCCAGCCACATATCAACTGGCATCAGCAGTTTGTCTGTGATTCCCTGCCTTGAGGGGACTCTCTCCCCATGGTGTCCAAGAGACAGCTGAGTTGGTCATCTTTTCTGGCCTGCAGCTCTGGAGAGTGAAAATTTACTGTTTCCTGCCTGAAAAGACTTCCAGAGCTATTTGAAAGGGTGCTTGCTACAGGAGGGACCCATCTCCCTGCTGGCCTGTTGTTCCTTTGAACATCAGCTGTGGAGTAGAGAGAGAAGGTTTTGAGTGGAGCTAGATGTCCACCTCAGCCTTTCTGCTGAGCAGGGTTTAGGTGAGCTGGACAATGATTGCCTTGTGGGAGCCGATCAGCAACTTCAGGACAGAAACAGCTCCTTTATACTTGGATTGGAGAACTAGGATATCTAACCACTCAAAAGAGAGGAGCTGACATTACGGCCTCCCCAGAGGGATCTGGACTTAACTGCATTTTTTCTAAATACTGAAAGATAATACTTTCCTTTGAAGATAATAATTTCCAGACTCAGGAAGCTGATTCCCTTAGTACAGTTTATACCGGCAGAAGTTGTCTTACCAAGGCTTGTGCTCCTGGACGTCATTTAGGAAACCATTTTTTATCATCCACTTATCATTCAAAAATTTGGACCTAGAAATCACCAACAAAGAGAGAGTCTGTGAGCCTACCAGAAGAAGTCGTGCTTTGTTTCATGCACTAGACCACAGCACTGCCCCAGGGCTCCCATGATTTTTGCAGCTGGCTGCTCTTAGCCCCTTTTAAGGTCAACGGGAGCTGCGGGTGCTCAGTAACTCTTAGAAGCATGCCAGCTATTTGCCTTCCTAACATTAGGCATGCAAGTTCAAAAACTGTAGCTTGACTGATTTCTGCTCCGTGCAGTAAGTCACTAACAAGAGGAAATAAAACCCAAGTGTCCCAACACCCAGCCCCTGGTGCTGGCCACGGTAGTATGTTCTTTCTCCCTGCTCTTTATTTATGTTTTTTTCCTGTGAACTGCTCGAGGCAGAGTGCCATCTCTGGGTTCCATGCTGTCAGAGTTACTGGGGTGGTTCTCCAGCAACCCACACCACCTGGGCTCAGCAGTGCTAAGTTCATGCCAGTGAAGGGCCCCATGGCCCCAACCCAGGCCATATGCAGAGAGTGAGGGAGAAGGCTATGGGAGCTCCCAACCCAATGTTGGAAAGCAGGCGAGGAAGTGAGAAACTCACATGTAGTTCCTGACGGAGTCAGGCAGGATGACAACACAGCGCTGACCTTCCTTCAGGTCCTTGGCAGCCCGCACGGCGACAGACATGGCACTGCCTGAGCTGCCACCTAGATAGGTACCAAGAAGAGAGAGACAAGCATTGGGGTTGCCCAGAATGTAGGGCCACAGTCTTGGTGCATGGGGCACAGTGCTGCCCTGGCTAACAGCGCAGAGGCACCCAGGCAAAGCAGTAGCAGAGGTGACACTTTGTACACCAGGGCAGCTAAAGACACTGGGAGTGGAAGGACAATTGGTCCCACAGCCTTGGAGGCTTTATCATGAGGAAGAAGTAGGGACTGAAGGGACATGTTCATATGGTGTCTCTTGGCAATGGGCTTTAGAGGCAGCATAAGAGCCACCTTATGAACTTCATGAACCACTTCTTCACAAGAAGTGACTACGGGCAGGCCAAGGGCTGAAAGGTTCAATACGGGGACATGTGTACCACTGCTGCCCACGCTGCACCCTTCCTTTGGGTGAGGAGAAGATCATGCCAAATCTAGAGCTTCTGACTCACATATTTCGCTATCAAAGATTGGCTTGAAATGCATTGTAAAGACTGAAAAAACCATAAACATTACATTCATGCTTGGAATACCAGGCCAACGTGATGGGAAGACTTAAATGCTCCCTGTGTCTGTGTGCATGCATGTGGTTTGCTGCACGTAGGGAAAGCAGGTCCCTGCTTTACAGAGGCAATTCTTCCACCAATAGTTTGACTACTGGAAGTCAAACACATTCCACTATCTGTGTGCCAATTACACACTGCATTCAAGGCAGCACGTATTTTACAGCAGGTTAATTAGCACTGGGTCACATTTTTCAAACAAATGAGGAAAGGCCCTGAAAAATGCAGTTCAGGAAACATGAAGCTATTCACAAATTATAGTTGAGTTCAGCAAGGGGTTTCTGTTGAAACACAGTGACTCTGTGCCTGATAGGTTAAATCAACATTTAAGTGTTTCATTACAAATGGCCTGATCTTTTTCAAAACTCCCTTGATGTGAGTGCTCAGGACTGTTATCAGCTGTAACTACAAGACTACATATTGTCTGGTCCTGGATGCAAACCTATAGCTATCTGATCGGTGGCAGGGAAGGCAGAAAAACTCTGATGCTGTGTAGAGGCTCTTAGGGTACAAGCAGGGTTTGTCTGAGGGCACCTGTTCATTTTGGAAAGCTGGTGGGATCACTTACAGCTTGTTGGCACAGGCAGAAATACTCAGTAAGAACATCTTACACTTTCTTTACTTTCAAACTGTCCTGGTCCAAACCTGGCACCTCTAGCGTGGCAACTGTTCAACGACAGAGAGTACAGCCTCACAGAGTTGTTAGCGGAGCGACAGTTTTAGCCCACCTGTCCTGCCTCAAGTCCCATTAATCCTCTCTTCAGCACATGTAATACTACACCACACAGAGTTAGGCCTAAAGATCCAGTTCCATGTACAAAAGTGCTCCCGTAAGAGGAGAGTTATTGCTTCTATAATTATTGTGGCCGATGAGTCAGATCCCAGACTACAGGCTCACTGCCACACCTCTGAAGTCTACAGTGACCTACACACAAGCTCAGGGTTTGGCCATTCAGCTCTGCTAACCTAGCAGACACAAAATGCAGAGAGCACCTACCCCGAAGCATTTTGGTCCCAAGAGAATGAGGTTCAGAAAGTTTGTTAAGAGAAGCAATTGTTGTCATTGGTGCTTACCACACAATAATCCCTCCTCTCTGATGAGCCTGCGAGACATGAGGAACGAGTCTTTGTCATTGCATTTATACCACTGATCAACCACCTGAAGAGAAAGCAAGAAGATTGGATCTTGGCAGAGTTATTTCAGGCTGTCCTGACCCTCTGAGGCATGCTGAAGTGCTGATGCCTACAACATCTGGAAGCTTTGAGCTGCTTTCCACAAAAGCAAATGCATTTGTCAGGGCATCCTTGGTCCAGTGGGTGTGTCTTTGCTTGCTGGCACCCACTCTAGTCTTTCCAGCCAGCACCCTTTCCTTGGAGAGTTAGGGATGTCTGACAGGTCCAGAATCAGGATGCAGAAGACGAAGTGGTATTCATGATGTCACAGGCTAGGCTACACTAATGGTCAAGATTTTGGCAGGCAAAATTAGATCCAACTACAAAAAGAATTTTGAGTTATTACAGGTCACGGTTCTAGTCATGTGTCAACAGCAGAGATGTGGTTAACACAAAACTGAAAGCAGAAAGAATCTGGGGTCTGAGGCTGTGGGGGACCTTTCTAAGATCGAGACCAGGGAACACAGGCAGCTTGAATTAAGGCTTTAAAGCTCTGTGCCTGGTGGCAACTGATACACCAAGAAGAAACTTGACAAGAAACGGCACGAGGCTCATGACCTGTTGTCCTATATGGCTTGGATCTTGTCTTCCAGCCCATAAATGGTGCAAGGTTTCTGCTATGTGCGTGAGGTGCCTGCGGCAGCAAAGCCTCAGGAAACATGAATGTGATGAAGAGCAGCCTCAGCACTGACCTCTTCTGTGTGACTCTAGTGAGAGGCACACTGAACATTGGTGAGGCTGAGCTGAGGAGGCTGGTACTGTGCCATATTCCTCGTTTGCCCCTGTATTTGCCTTCTCCTTGTAGGTCAATTATAATCAGATTTACTCAGAGAGATGCTTTAATACTGGGGTCCCAGTCCCCCCACAACAGCTCGTTTTGCACCAGGAAGGTACACAAGTAGCCTTAGGGCTGGGCCACAGCTGGGTGCCAGAGCTGGCTGGCTACCTCTGAATTTGGGAACAGGCTGGATGCAAAGCCAGAGATCAGAGAGAAGCCTCTCATCACATGGCTACTTACTGATCTGTCAAGGACAGTAGGGATGAAGTCATGCCCAATGCCCTCCACTTCAATGATTGTGGTGTTCGTTCTGTTCATCTCACTGGGCAGAGCGACAATGGACCCGTCAGGATCTACACCAATTATCTTTGAGGGAACAAAGTTTTGTTAAACCACAAAGGGAGCTCAGAAATAGTCAAAACTCAGAGGAAAAATTACCCACGCCCTTATCAGCAACGTTTTCCTTCCCATTATATTAATTAATATTCCTATCCACTGGCAGCATGGATAGCTTCCAGGATAAAAGGGTAGTTTCTCACTGACTTTTTAAATAGATCCTAGCTAGTGTTCAGCTGCTACAGAAGTGACTGGTGGTTTAAAATGTTAGCACTCTCAAGGTGTTTGTCATCACCCCTTTAGCAGAGCCTGCTACTTCCAAAGCTCAACCCTTAGGATAGCGTGAGTGCTCCTTACTCTGCTCCAGTGCAAAGCCATTCAGCTAGCTCAAACCTGTGGGAAGCTGCGGCTATAGACATCCTTTCTGGATCTAGTTGTGCTGGCTGACAGTGGCACCACCCTGGTTGCTTATAGCGTTACATCTGGGCCGAGGTTGCCTTCCTCAGCACACAACTTAAGAAAGGATGGTGACACTGCTCCACATGCAGCTTCAAGCAGTCGGTGAGGTAATCTTATGCACAGGTCCTCCAGTGGCTGGGTCCACACCATCTTGGTTTGCCTCTGGTGGAGCAGGGATGGCTCACACACTGGCTACACCTGAGAAGCAGTAACTGTCAGGCCTCCAGTCTGCCTTGAAGCACAAGCTCTCCAGAATGAGCATCTATGACTGGTGTCAACCATGAAGCACGGAGGCTTTTGCAATGGCAGATGAGAAGCACTTGCACAGTCTGCATGTCCCGCAGAACCGCCAGAACAGAAACTGCCACCAGTCAGGTTAACCAGGAGCAGTAATGCTGTCAGCAGGGCCAGCCGCTTCTGCGGTGGATGTCTGACAGTGTCCTGCAAAGGGCAGGGCACCAGGCAGGGTGGCATTAGTAATGGGGCTGTGGAGCCTTTGACTTCTAAGGCACTCAGATGGATCTAGGTCAAGCTGAGCATAACACCAAATTGCTTCCAACAAAAGCCAAGCTCTCTGTGAAAAAAACAAATAGGTGGAGACAACAGCTGCTAGCTCAGGTGAAGGTTAGGCTCAATCAAAAGCACAGCAGGAACACCCAGGGGGGCCATGGCTCCCTGTGGGCAGCCCTGCCTCCCGGTTTACCTTGCACTCTGGACACTTCTCCTTCAGCTTCCTGGCAACGCCAGTGACGGTACCTCCTGTACCAGACCCAATCACCACCATGTGGACCTTGCCTGCAGGTCAAGAAAGAGGGAGGCTTGCAGGGACTCAGCATGGCCTCCAGCATGGTCTCCCCTTTATTCAGGGGCCTGCGCAGATGCAGAGCCCACGTCCCTTGGCTCCTAGAGCCCCATTTGCAGAAAGGATAGGCAGAGGTCATGCTAGAGGCCAAAGCGTGGTCCTGTGGACAAGCTCAGATGAGCTTGCAGGATCTGAGCACAGCTGATCCTGCCTCAGCGCAGGGGGCTGAAGGTGACCTCCAGATCTCCCGCTGGTCTCCATGATTTCTCTGTCTTTGGCATCTACAGGCTTAAGGGGGAGGGAGTATCTCAGCACTTCCAGCCCTTTCAAACCACACCATGTGGAAGCAAAGCACGCGCATGAATAGCAACACATATCAATAACAGGCACAACTTTTCAGCTAGAGTTAGCACCCACAGTGGAGAGATGGCAGAGCTCTGCCCTGGCACCCGTGTTGGTCAGATGTAGCCCCACTGGCATCCTGGAATTATACTGATTTAGGACTGGTAGGAGCAGAATCAGAGTCAAGCCTTCAGAGCCTTATGCTGCAACTGCATTGGGAAAAGGGGACTTGTAATGCACTGCTGACAGCCAGTAAGAGCAAATCTAAACGTTGTAGTGGAGAGGAGGCTGGGAGTCTCTTGTTCCTGTTGCTACCCGACTGCTTTACTGTTATGATAACTGGTCTCCAGTTAAAATCCTTGAGTCCTGTTTACATTTTGCAGTGCTCCCAATACTGGCAATAAATTTCACTTCTATCTGCACAGACATGGACTGGGAGAGTCCTCCCACAGCCATCATATCAAATGTCATTAGTCTGTGAAGTTTCTCTCTATTTTGATTTGCAAATGAGTGTGCAGGATCAGATGCAGCCTGCCATGCCCTGGTGGATTTATATTCCCCAGCGAGGCCTCCTGGGACATCTTGTGTTCCCAGCTGACAGCTCACAGAGATGTTTTAGCCACTGAGAGACGGGTTCTTCCTCCTTGGGTACAGCCTGAATTCGCTAAGCCTCTGGTCTCCTCCCTCAGGCTTTTGAAATGGGAGGCCATAGCAGGAAAGCCCTGCAGGCTCAGGTGTATCTGGAGTGGATTATGAGAAGTTGCTACACTCTGCATGTCAGTATTATTAAGGGTGACTTTTTGGCTGTTTCTAGACATTTAGGTCGATAAATGATGTAAAATAAGCCTCTCAAAGGGGCCTATAGCCCTCTGCACATCCTCAGCACGTAGAAACAACAGCGCAGATGGTACCTTCACACTGCTCCAGGATCTCCTCAGCTGTGGTGTCGTAATGAGCCAGGGGGTTGCTTGGATTTCTGTACTGTTTATTTCAACAGAGAACAGCATGAATTACTGTGTGAAACGTAGGTCAAATACCAAACTAGCAATAGCTCCTGCCAAGCTTTACCCAAAGCATGCAACTTCCCCCTCCTCTCCCTGGCAAGGGGTGGACTGCAACCCGGCCAGGCCAGGTCACAGGTATTCCTCCTGGTTGTCACTTTGTGACAGATTTCCAAGGACACGTGGAATTTGTCCACACTGAAAGATTAAACGTGCCCACAAACACTCAATCTCTGGCACTTGGTGCTTATTCGGTGTGGGGATGGTGCAGCTGTTCCATATGCTGCATTGCCAGGTTTTGTGGAATCTGGTGGTTTTGTTAAAGCCCTAGCTGCCAGACAGGAGAGAGCTCCTTGGTATTTTAGTTATTGCTTAGATAGAAACATTTTAACTTTTCCTGTTGCCTTGAAAAAGTTGAAAACACAGCCCCACAATACTCCTAAAAAGCTCAGGAAACAACAAAAAAATCTTTCCTCAAAAGCCGCATTAGAAAACTGTTTTCAAGTATCATATCTATATCTAATTTTGAGAGCTGCTTTGTCATTTAAGGGCATTTGTGGTTGACAGTGCAGCAAGTTAGGTGGCTGGGAACTGTGGGCCAGAGTAGCTGTCCTACCTGTACAGAGGGATTTACCAGAGGGGTACACAGGTACAGCACTGAAATGTGTGCAGCCCCATGTTCACACCCATAGATCAGGCTGCTTCTGAAAAGCATATTCAGGCACTGAGCTCCCTTTTTCTTAAAAAGAAAGAGCTTGCCTGACTTTTCTGCACTACAGGGCTCCCTACTCGCTATAGGGGTGCCTTCCTGCACCGGGGTCAGACAGTGGAGTGCCCTCCTCCACAGTGCTGCAGAAACTGCTGCCGTGAATTATCAGTGTTTGCCCTTTACAACATGAGGCTTATTTTTGAGGCAGAACAGAGGCTGCTAGCCAGGCATAAAAAGTAATTTTTTTTCAGGTCAAAGTTAAATCTGAAGCAATTTGAGGAGTCTTTGAATTGTGCAAGAAAACACAGCCTCGCCCACATCCAGGCTTTGGCAGAAGTATTACAGGTTTGGAAGTGTCCCTTATTTTGCTTCTGTCACCCCGTGCTTTACAGAGGAGCGATTAAGTTTCAAACACCATAAAACACTGACGAAATCTGCCTCCGTTGCCAGTTTGAATGAAGCCCCCAAACACCAGCACGCTTGGAGCACACACTATAAACCATGTTTGGAAAGAGAGTCAGTGGAGGAACAGCGTTTACCTGGTCAAGGATGTGAGAATTTGGGATTTCATTTTTCAGCTTCCAGGCAACACGAATGTTAGACTCCGGGGCATCAAAGCGGGTGCACGGGGTCCTCACAATTTCAACACCCAGTGCCTTCAGAATATCGACCTTTGGGAGGGAAGAGAGTAGATGTAACGTAACTGATCCCACGTAGCAATGGTAATGCAAACCTGCGGGCTCATGGCAGCGCCAGATGCCAGAGGAGCTTTGCATGCAGGAGACATTTAGCATTTGAAGATACAATGTCCGATTCTCAGTTACACTATCTCTGACATCCTCCTGGCACCCAGGGCCTCCTGCCTTAAGCTGGCACAGGGATTCAAGCCTGGCCTCGTGCCCTGTCCTACTCACTGGGCAGGCTGGGGACACAGCAGCAGTAGGTAACACTATGCTGCTCCTTGGTGCCTGGGGGAAGGGGCAGAGGGAACCAGGGTAGGGAGCAGCATCTCCTATGTGCTGTGATCTGAGCCCTTGCATGCAAGGAGGAGGTCTTAAAGCTGGTTTTCCCCAAGTCCCTTCTCTCCTCTCATCAAGCATGGGGAAGGAGCAATTACAAATCAGCCCTATGGTATTAATCCACTGGGAGATGTGGCTGTCAGGGGGAGAAGGGGTCAAAAGAGAAGGATGTGTGAGTGTTGCAGCACCTGGAGATGAAGCCCATGGCAGCTGGAGGTGGCATCTGATTCAGACTAAGCTTAAGTGAGATTTAGGTTAAAATGAGGGTGGTGCTTTGGAGAAGGGCTCAATTTTGAGCCATGTCAGAGTCCAGATCTGGCTTCACTGGCATGAGTTCAGCTGAACAGTTTGTGAGACTTTTGGATCCCCAAGGCAGAGTTTCTGCCACCTCTGGGATGGCAGTTTTACCTGATCATTAGCTCTCATGCAAGTGACTTGATTTCCACCATCTCAAGAAAGCAGCTCAGACAATCATAAGCATCTCCAGGTTAAAGAAAACAGTAAAGACACAGAGACCAAGTGACACACCAGATGTCAGAGGGGAAGTTAGCAGGACCAGCCTCTCCTCTGCTCCATCCAGCCCTTGCCCTCACAGACAGCAGATATTGCTCCATTTCTCTGCAGTCACACACCATGTTTGTCTAACACATGACCCAAGCTGCACTGCTGATGCTAGATAATCAGCCAGGCCATCACAGTGTGCTTTTTATTCATCAAGAGGAAATCTTCTGAATAACTACAAAGCTATGTCAGTGTGTGCAGCAAGGATCATTAGCCTTTAAAGGAGAGGGCACTCTGTCTCTAGAAAGGGAGAGGCAGAGAGAGACAGGCAAGGAGATGTTCCCCGGCTGTGGGGTAATAGAAGCTCTGACCTTCTCCATGCTCATTTTCTCCGGCAAGACAATGATGCAGCGGTAACCTTTCACTGCAGCTACCAGTGCCAGCCCGATTCCTAGGTGATGGGGAGGAAAGGGAATTGGTTAACAACAGCATTTGGCAAGGCCGACCGACGTGCTTTCTTCCTACATTCCTCTCTCCCACCAGTGAATATAACCTAGAAAAGTCCACGGATGAGCTACAGGTGAGGGCATCCTCCACGAGCCTCTTGGGATGTTCCAGGAGTTCCAGAGAGCACGGGGGGATGTGCTAACAGGCGAGCTGAGATGCAGTATCCCTCTTGCTCCCAGGAGTCTGTTAGCATGGCACAGAGGGACCCCTTTCCTCCCCTCACCAAGGGTCAGGCCTCTTCCTTTGTTTTCTGAAGCACAGGAGAGAGGTAATTTTGCTTCAGGAGTGCCTTCCCCTCCCCCTCAAGTGCTCTCAGTCGGACACACACACACACAAAGCCGCACATGTCACCCTGAGGAGAGCAGGTGAAGGGGACTGCTGCTCCAATGTCACTGGGGGTGATGGATGGAGCCAGCTGCTCCCTAGCTAGAGGAGGAAGGTGAGGTTGGAGCAGCATGTCCTGGCAAGAGGCTGGAGGGAGCACAGTGACGCCCCAACTGCCCCTGATGGGCAGGGAGCCAGTGCAGCCACCTGGGGAACAGCCCTGGGGGCACACAGGTCCCCTCATCCCCTTGTCTGGGGGGGGCCGGGGCGAGGGGGACTGGCTTTGAGGTACCTGCAGCAACAGGACAGTAAGGAGCAAAATTCCTAGAGATGAGCCCCATTCTGCATGGCTAGTGAGAGGAAGGTGGGGAGCGCAGCGAGGGACATGGCCTCAATTCTGTCCAGAGCCCTTGACAGCCTCTGTTTTGCAGGAAAGCATGCTGTGCACACGCATGTGGTGGGAACACTGGTGCAGGGACCAGCAAAGGGACATGGAAACTTGCACTGATGGTCCTGTGCAGGCTGCAAAAGAGGGGAGAGGCTCCTCTGTTCTCCTCCTTCATCTTCATACCCCACCATAATCTAATGCCTGAGCAGGATGACAGTGGTAAGGAAAAAAACCAGACGATTTCTCTTCCAGCCCGTCAGTGAAACTCTTTCTGGGAACCTCTGAATATTCAAGAGCTTCCCAGCCGGGGAAGCAACACCTGGGGTTGCCCCAGCTCCTGAGGCTGTTTGCCTTGCCACAAGGTAACCTGCCAGGCACGCCTGTCCAGGCACGGGACCCTCATGGGACCCTCACAGGCCCTTGGGAATTTCAGCAACAGGGCACTTCAGCACCCTAGGATGCCCATGGCCACTGGGAGGGGAGCTGAGAGGAGGACAGAGCCAGAGCTTCAGGCATGTGCAAGAGCTCCTGAAATGCCTGCTCCTCCTGCAGCCCCTTGGAAATGCCACCCTGCCCAGGTACCCTGTCAGAGGGAGCATCCCTGCCCTTCCCACCTGTGTTTCCTGAAGTGGGTTCAATCAGTGTATCTCCTGGTTTTATAATCCCGGCTCTCTCTGCATCTTCCACCATCCTCAGGCTGATGCGGTCCTTCACACTGCCTCCTGCATTGAAGTACTCACATTTTGCCACTAGAAATGAAAAGGGAGGCTCCATCAGGGACAAGCTTCAGCCGGGAGCACCAGTTCCTTGATCCCTTAGCCCTCGCTGCAGTTATCTGAGGACACCCATTCCTCCCCTGCTCAGGGGACCGCAACCACCATCTGCTTACAGGGCGCCACAGCTTGTCATGGGATTACCCACAAGTGTACCCACCCATAGTCCATCTTTCCTCATGTTTCATCTACCTGCAGCACTCTGAAGGCATGAGAAGGCCTGGTAAGTCCAGGATGGGTTTAAAATCAACTGGACATAGAGTGATTGCTAGGTGGAAGACCCCACACCAGTACGATACACCTTGCTGCCCTGCCTTGAGGACTTTTCTCTGAGCAAGGCACTGCCAGGGTTAACAGCAAGGTCTCATGGTCTTTCCTGAGGCATGGCAGCTTGTTATTAATAGGTATCTAAAAAGGTGCCCTTCTGTAGGGATGATTTGTAGTCCTGAATGGGGTGCCATAAAGAAAAACAATAGAAAAGGCACTTTCAGGTGTCATCCAAAATTATGCTTTCTTAGCCAAGCTACCAAAATCCAAGTAACGGAGACTTCCCAAGGCTCACTCAAACTCTGTTCCTAAATGGGCCTTCCACACTGCTAACGCTCAGGGCAGGACTCTTTGCACCAGGGTTTTGATGAGCATCTACATCTGAACTGATGGTACTGAGCATTGTTTTACAGACAACAGGAAGAAATGGGTACTTTCAGGGTATCATTCACTTCATCCTAGCAGAGACAGCTACTTCAGGCTGACAAATCAACCCGATACCTGAGCAGCCACAACAATGGGGTAAAGAATCTTATGCTCATCATTGCATTTTAGAATGCCAAACTGCCAAAACTTCAGCTACTCAGAGATTTCTGGAGGCACGGAGATTACAAGGTAATTGTGTCCAACCATAACTGCTTCCTTGACACAGCACTGTTGCAATTTCTTATATTTGCTTGGTAAAAGGTTCTGTGCTGACCTGAAGCTCAGAGGGGACCATGCAGCCACTCTGCCTGTCCTGCTCTCCTTCCCCTCCTGTGCCAGGGGAGGAGACACCATCCCAGCAAACAGGGTCTCCCCGGCCTTCCCGCTGCTGTTTGCACCAAATCCTCCCACACCCGTTAGGCTCTTCCCCCAGCAAGACATCCTTCAAGGCACAGACTGCTTCAGAGGGGGACCAGACACCGCAGACCTGTCCTCCCACCTCTGCCACCTCTGTCCACTTTCCCCTAACATTCCCTGAGGCCTCATTCTGGGAAGCGAGAGGCAGTGCAGCATGGATGTTGCAGGGTTAGGGGCCTGAGGATCCCAGATCCTGAGAGGGGAATCTGGTCAAAGAGCACAGCATGCTCCATGCGGCCGTGTGCCCATGGAGGCTGGCTGCCAGGTGGATTCCCTGTTGCCACACAGGACCACAAGGTCCCGCTGTGCCCTTCTATTGAGCACGAGTGCTTGCCAAGTCTCCTTCCTACCCAGCTATGTCACACTCATGAACTTTACTGCCTGAATCTTACTGTCCTTCTGCCCAATTTGGCTGAAATTAATTAAATAGGGTTAAAAATTACAGGAAAGGAGACTGAAAAGTCCATATACACAGAGACAGCCTAATCATATCATCCTTATTTCTGTAGGCGAGCAGGCTAAAAATAACCCTTATATGAGACAGCACCAGCGCTACGCTAACATCCCCTCAGGGGAGGACTTGAGTCCTGCTGGAAAACCTGCCCCAGCAGCCAGTGCCTTGGCCTGGCTTTTAGCACCAGGGCCTGGCATGAATGTTGCTGACAAACCCAGCCGTCCGCAGTCCCCGCTGCTCTGTCTGGGGCTGCCTTTTGGGAAGGTCCCCAAGAGAGGCTGTCGCTGCCCCTGGGACAATGATGCAGCAGACAGCAGCGCCTGGCCCGGCTCCAGCTGACCCAGTGGAGGTGGCACAGCCAGGCGATGCCACAGCAGAGCGGATCCCCCCCTGCGTGGGAGCAATGCCTGGTGGCCGGGGGCTGTGCTGGTGTGTGTCCCCAGCAACCCAAGCTGCTCCCTCTGTCCGGGCAGGCTACGGGAGGAGTCCTGCCATGCCCATCGCCCCATCCCAGCCACCACGTTTTGGGAAGGTTTGGCCAGTCTCTCTTGGGCACATGCTACCCCAGGCGCTGCAGCATCCCTGCCCGTTGCCATGATGTCATCTGCCCATCCTCAAATTCAGCCCAGCTCTGCTCTGGGCTTATGCTGCAGTTATTTAGGAATGCTGCCTCCACTACCATTAGGCCCCTGCTCATTGCAGCTTGAAACCATCCTGTTTGGTCTGACAAATGACTGTAGTATAACTTAATAAGCAGGAGTACCCAACACGTGCCACATCTGGCCCTCCCCATCTGTCCTTGCTCTCCACAGAGCCTCTTCTGAAGCCCCCCTCCAACACCGCCCCTCACCCTCACCTCGTGGCACGGAAAAACCGGGTGGAAAGGGGACACTCACGGAGCTCACACTTGAGCCCATAGGACTTCCCAATCTTGTTGATTCGGACCATTGGGGTGCAGCCAATTTTCTTCAGGATGTTGGGCA
Organism: Strix aluco; assembly: GCF_031877795.1. Taxonomy (NCBI): domain Eukaryota; kingdom Metazoa; phylum Chordata; class Aves; order Strigiformes; family Strigidae; genus Strix; species Strix aluco. The sequence continues at coordinate 39,385,783 of NC_133932.1, forward strand.
AGATCTTTGTTTCTTCTGGCCTGAAATAATGCAGAGAGGAGAAAAAAAAAGTCAAATCAAAGCAACTGTTATGCAACATGAACCAAGATAAAATCTGAGTGAGGTTTCAGCAACTTTTTCAAGGCCACTGAGAGACACCCCAACTCCAAGAGAAAAGGTTCCCATCAACAATTAATGGCAACAGGAGCTAGTTACAGTTTTCCATCACTCTTACAAAGAATTATTAATTCTTTTGCATAAAAAATAAGGTAATTAATTTTCAGGGCTTTTCTGAAATGTCCTGTTCTGCAAGGCCTTGGGCCAGGCTTATAACTCAATGAAGTGAGAAGAGCTGACAAGCTTCAGGATTTTATGTAGTGGGTGAGAAAGCAGGAAGACTGTGCACAATACAAGGCTCCCCCTTTTTTCTCTGTCCTACCAAAAACCACCTCTGCTTTTCGCATTTTCAGCTATCTCTTTTGCTTGCCTGGCCAGGACTCACAGACTTGCAAGAGTGGCTCCAAGCCATCAGAAAGTCCCAAGCCACAGAGGACTCTGGAGGTTTTTTTTGCAAATAATTGAACTAAGCTCTTGGATCAGTGCAATCCAGCCTCCCAGTTTTGCTAGTCTCTGTCAGACTCCAACAGAAGCCAACAACCATGTCACAGCAATTGCAATCAGAATGGAAAAGACCTGTTTGCACAACACACAGCTGAATTCATCTTGCTACGCAGCCAGTGAACTTGTGTCCTTACACTTTTTAAAAGATGGAGGGAAAAGACTGATGAGGGCTGTGTTTATTGGGGCCACAAATGTATTGCCCCTGGTTGATAGCCAGCACGTCTCTCTCTTGAGTGGGGTGACAAAGCCCCACCCCCTCACTGCTCAGGTCTCCTTTGAACAGCTCTCGCCTACTATCATCCTTTGAACCTTGAACCCAGGTTATCCTTGTCTGCTATCACAGCTGGGCAGATGGCTGTCTGCTGACAGAAAGTCCATATGGTGCAGGGTTGACATGCTGATTTACTGAAAGACACACACACCTCCTTCCAGGTTTTGCAAGCATGATATAAACACTTTTTGCTTTGCAAGAGTATGGGGGTAGTGGTTTAGTGCAGGTCTTTACTACCAAAAGGAGCCAGCCTCCTTACATCTCAAGCCCAGAAATGATGGAGTATTACATGCATGCTGTTACTTCTCCCTCCATGGAAAGTGTAACTGCGCACATTGCAACCTCTATTGAGTGCTGGTAAATGTGAGGCAATAACTCAATAAATGAGCTTCACCCACAGCCGCAGCCATTTTCCATCTGCTCTAAAAGCCACCAAAATGCTCAGGGATTTCAGTGGAGCTGACCCATGGCACGAGGAGACTCCAGCTCCTTCAGGCAGCTTTTAACTAGAGCTTGGCTTTCAAGAGAGTGACCTGCATATTACGTTACACATCTAGATTGCTGGAAGTCTTCAAGAGAAGAAAGTAAGGCCATTTATTTACCTTCAGCTAGTAATTGTGGTAAACAAGATGCTACTGTGCCCTTTGAACCCCAGCAAGGGGTGATGTGGCATAATGAGGTGCTGTGCAGCTCCAGGGTCTGCAGTGATGGAGCCTGGTGAGGGGAGAGGGAAGGGGAAGGCAACCTGTGCTGCCTTGCATCCCTGAGCGAGCCTTGGCAGGAGGGCAAAGGTGGCAACCAGAAACTGCACTGCTCTTTTGCACTGCAATTAGCTACCACCCCCTAAAAAGAATAGCCTTTCTCTCACTCTGGGATAAAGTTTTCTGCAGTTCCTATCAAATTCCTTTCCCCATCACTGCCATATTTTACTACAAAAATAATAGTAACATGGTCAGCTTCCTTCCCCAGCTGCATGAGCTCTGTACATGTGCCTGAAGGCAGCAGATCTTTGGGGATACAAGGATCTCTGGCAAATGCCTTCTAAAGGATGTGGTGGGGACACTCTAGTTCTGCAGCTGCTATTATCAGTTCAGAATTGCAGTGGACAAGGATGGTTTTTCTCTAAGATCCCTGCTTTTACTCATGGCATGTTATTCCATAAGATGTCCAGGAGAAAAACAGTCCTGGCAAATGAAGTGATTCTTACTGAGGGTTTAGAGGGTCAGAATTGGCTTAAGGGATATCAGAACTAGTCTACCTCTGTATCTTTGGAAAAATTTAAATAATTAATATTCTTAATTAAAATAACATCTTGTCTTCTCCCTTCACACCCATCCTCTGCTTCTACCACCAAAACTCAATCAGTTTTCACATGGGAATCGCAGAAAGTCCAGAGATTTTGGCTACACTGGCTGCCACCTGTGCTTTACCCAGAGCAGAGAAACCAAACACCCCCCTCCAGTGTGACGTGTCCTAGTGTATTTTCCTCACTGCTGTACAGGAGTTATGTTTCAGTCCCTGCCGCAGCGACACCGCATGGGCCCCCTCAGCCAGACCCCATCCCCAGGGAGGTGCCCGATGCCTGGGACTGTGGCTGCCCTGGTGACCTCCCCAGCTGCCCATCTCCTGACTGGGGGGTGGGATGGGCCCTGGCATCAGCCCCGCCTTGCTGCCCCATGTCACCCTGATGCTAAATTACTAAAAACCAAGAATGTTATCCTGCTCTGCATGGTAACTAAGGAAAAAAAAAAAAGTTTGACTAAAAAGAGCTGATCCTATCCTGAGGCACAGGGAATTTACTGGGTGACTGCCTGGATGCATGTTTGCTGGGTCAGCTCTGAGGCTGTGGAGCCCACTCCTGCCTCCTTCATCGGCCAGACCCAGAAGCAACAGCCTGGTGGCTGTGCTCTGGCCGTGTCCTGCCTGGCATGCTGTACAAAGCTCCCCCAGGCAGGCAGGCATCCACACAGAGCAGTGCCGCACCTTCCACGGGCTCCAGTTCCTCACGTGCTGGAGCTGAATTCATGTTTTACATCTTTAGCACAGCAGGGATGTGACCGCAGTTCCCTTGACATTTATAGGACAGCCTTATCTTTAATAGCTTGTCTGGGTCTGGTTTGCCGGGCCATTAAAGCACATCTCGTCTAGTCTAGTCTGGGCACTTTGGCAGGCTTATCTTACCATGGGAGGAAACCCACTGCACATGAATGTATGGCTGCTACTGCCTGTGCTGTACAACGGATGGGTGCAACAGCTTTGGGGTGTATGCATGCATTACACTACAGCCAGGAGAGCCATTGCTGCACCTCCTCGAGTGCCTAGAAGCTGGGAGTGGCTTCACTTCTGCTGTGCACCAGACCTCATGGAGTCCACTTTGCAGAAGTGTAGAAGTGCCTGGTTGAAATCTACCTTTAAAATATGTTCATCTTAATTCTTCTAAAATGAGATATCCCAAACTAGCAGACGCTTTCAAATGTGTGCTGGGAAACACATAGCTGAGTGTTGAGCCAGACACATCTTTCTACAAGATTAAAGGGAGTGAGAAAGTTCTTCCTGGAGAGGAGATAGTAGGTGGGTTTTGCCTCCTGGAAAACAAACCATCATTAATGTAACATACTGTCAAACTACTGACTTGACCATCCTGGTGTAACAGTAGTACTTCATCTTCAGAAAAAGATAGCAAGCTGTCTGCACTCTGAAATAACCAGCATGAAAGAATTACTTACAAGGGCATACAGGAGTGTGGAGACTTGGTGGCAGGCGTTGCAGCTGTCCATGTGCACTTACTAGGCAAGTTGGGAAGAATCCACGCGCTGTCAGCTTTGCTTTCCTGACTTCCCACACAACTGCCGTTCACGAGCAGGCACGTCTTGGTGAGCTCCTGTGTTGTAGAAATAGAGACCCACAGTCACCTAGGAGGACAAGGAGGCAGGCAGGCACCTGAGCAATAATTGCTGAAGACAAGGAATGACTTCCCTGTTTGGGTGTGAAAGCAGAGCAGCCAGCCTGCATGGGGCATCCCTGCAGCAGCATTTCAGAAACCAGTTCTACAGATGCATCAAACTGCTCTTTTTCGAGTAGTGTACTGAACCACATACATAGTAAACCATCACCTGGCCACCATCTCCAGTAAGTCTTCCCCTGGTCTAATGTACATTGAAGCATTCCTTCCACTAGAAAATTTGGTGCTCTGTATTTAATTATTTGGTCAAGAGCAGTGTTTTTCACCCTAGCAGTGAAGAAACTGTAGATAAGTCTACCCAGCAATAATTTGAGTATATTTGTATGGTGGTAGTGGGCCTCAAAGCACCAGAGGACACCTCGACTCTGGTATCTGAGTATTAAAAGGAAAAGAGAGAATTGATAGAAACAGAACAACAGGGAAGGGCAGCAAAGGTGCTCAGGGGTAAAGAGCGAGTTCTACAGTAAAACAGCTTAATTAGAGGAGGATTCATCAGATTGGAAATGAGACAGGTGGCTAGTGGTGAAAGCGGGCTGTAAATCCCGGGGGATCGGGAGAAGGTGACCGAGAAACACTTTTTTGCTTTTCAGCATCAAATAATAAGGCAAAATGAAATTATCAGAAACAACCATAGGAGCAGAGCAGGTAGAAGTGGAACCAGAAAAGAGTAAAGCAAGTTTGCAAAGGTCGAGTTCATTAATGGCTCTTAAACACACTGGCCTTGATGGTACCTGTGCTCTGTGAACACGGTAATTTGCTGTGCTGGTTTCTCTGTATTGCTGGTGCATTTACAAAGAAAAGGAGGGGTCTGGTTTTATAGTTTATTCTCTGCATCTGCTACTGACCAATAGCAGAAACAAGTTACACGGAGCTTTGGTGTGACCCCCTCTGGTGTAACCCTCTCTGAAATTCATCAGCCAACCTTCTGTGCTAAGGAAATCAGCCACATGGAGAAAAGACACATGATTTTGGTAATTGAAAGTTTCTTTTCTGGCTTGTTCACAGAATGAATGTGTCTTGATTCAGCCTTTGTTGAATAAAGGGACCTTGCAACTCAGTAGGGTCATGGTTGGAGACTTGTGTCTTCCTTACAGTTGATGGTGAAAGTTGGTAATAACCTGCTTGTTGTAGCATAGCCTGTCCTATCTTCCTACACTACCATGGTGGTGCATTTTACTATTAGAACAAGTGTAATGCTCTCGTTAACTTCACTGTAGTAGAAATTCTCAAGGGCATGATATTGGACCTTCTTTCACATTTAACTTCAGATTGAGAACAAAGACATAATTTTGAAATTTGATAGAACCAAACCAGGGACACAAAGAAGAAATACCTCTACATTTCTAAACGCAGAGGACTGCCTGCAGAAGGACAAGGCCTGCTGCCACGTGGAGGGGAGGGGATGTGGGAATGAACTCTAGCTACTGCCCCGGGGAGGGAATTCGGGCTGCTGACAGGAGGATGCTGGAGCCAACATGCACTGCACAGAGAGAGGAGGCAAACAGGTCTGCAGAGCATCATCTTCATCTCAGGCCATAAGGCCACGGCTCTGCCCCCCAGACAGCCGGGCTGCCTGCAGCACCTGTGAAGACCAGCTGAGTCACAGCAGCCAGGCACGCAGCCAGCACGCTGTTATGGCTGGGTCCTGATTATCTAATTAATTTGTGGCTCAACATGTGAGTCCAAGGGAGGCCTTAATTACCATTTCTGCCATTCTCCTTTTGCTCGCTTGCTCGTTTCACCCACTTGACAGGAGATTCTTTGAAGTAGCACAGCACGACTACCTGAGGTCTGCGCTGTGCTTTCCCGGTGGTTTCCCCACCAGCCGGGAGGATGGAGCTGTGGTTCACTCCCTGAGTGCCAGGCTGTCCCTGAAACACAGAAATACACCACACTGTTATACTAGCAGCAGAGGAGGGCTGAAATGGCCTGTGGCGTGTGGCCAAGCTTTCTTCTCAGCCAGAGGTCCTAGGGCATCTTTGAAGATGGAGGTCAACAAATTCATGTCGCCGCCTGGTCCTGCCACTGGAGCTTGAAGCAGGATAGAAGGCAGGGGATACCAGGCTGCCTCCATGCCAGGCACTGAGTTGCCTTTTCTCCTCTGGAAGCACTGACTCCAGCCTCACAAAACAGTGAGAGACTATGAGGGCAGTCACGCCAAAACAGCTTGGACCCTGCAGCCGACAAAATCTCTCCTGGCAAACTTTGCCTCCCAGTGCTCTTCCCCACCACTGCCAAACCTGTTGCTTTTTGGGAGGGATTAACGGAAAAAAAAAAAAAAAAGTTAATTTCCTTGCAAGCCAGGATTTGTGTCGGCCTTGAGTATATCTCCCCAAGCAAATCCTTGTTTACCTAATGAATTAACTGGGAAGGAGCAAAAGTCGCTTGTGGGTAAAGAAGAGATAAGCCACCGTGTATCTGAGGCAGTTAGCATGCTTTCACAACTGAGGTCACTGGTTACCAACCAAAATGTTGGCAAACTAGATTTTACAAGTATTTTTTTCTTTTTTTTTTTTTTTTTTTTTGCTGGTGATGCCCATCTCGACCATTCTGCAGTGGAGTGGAAAGAGAGGAGAGGCAGGAGACTACTTTTGCTGGTCTTTTCCACCTTTGCTGGCATGTGGCTCCCTGCCCTGGTGGGTGCCAGGCCTGGGGGAGGCCGGCATCGGCAGCGGGGCCTCGCGCAAACTCCCTCTCCTCTCCAGCCCCGGCTGCATGGACACACTATGTGTGCCCCATATTTCTCCATGGGGCAGCTCGGTGGAGCTGCAGGAGTGACATCGAGCTGCAGGGACTGCCAGAGAGGGCCCAGTGCCACTGGCTACCCTCCAGGTGAGGGTTTGCACCCCCACTTTAGGGCAGTGGCCCCAGAGCTACTACATGTTTCACCTGAGCACAAGGGGAGCCAACGCCATGTGTCTGGCTGCAGGGACGGACACCTGCCAAGCCCTGGGTGAAGGTGGGCAACCTCTGCGGGGGCTCAGGAGCACCCTGATGCCCCCTTAAGCACCCACCTGGGAATGGCAGCATCCAAGCATCTCCCTTGCCACCGCCAAGAAGTGCCACAGGCCCCAGCATTGCCCCTGCCAGGAGCAGCCAACCTGGCCCTGAAGCCAAGGGTTGGAGGCAGCATGCCATGCTGAGGCAGCTGGTGCAGGAGGACTTCATTGAAGGAAGAGCACTACTGGCTTTCCGCCTTCTAAAATAAGGTTGCATTCTGCTCATTGTGTTCAGTTCCCGTAACGTCTGACATAAAAAAAATGGCAAGAATGGAGTTTTCATTTGTTTGCTCACCCAAAGTGTATGCAAATGTATTTTCTAGATGCCCAGAAAACAAAGAAACAAGACCTGGCCCTTGACTAGGTCAACATCTACATTCCTCTCTGCTGGAGGATTTCTCAACTATCTCTTCAAGCATTGGTTAATTCCTGGTGTGGTGCTGCAGAACTGCACAGATGTCCTTCCAGTTATGAGTCATTCTAAAACATCTTCATGGCTGTGCCCAAGGTCTGGATTCATATTTAAACTAAGATATGTCTAAAACCACTGTGGTTCTGAAGGTAACCTTAAAAAATGCCTGAAATGTGGGAATCCAATACCATCTCTGCGAGACAACAAGCGACCTGAAAGGGTACCAAAGGATGGGAAGAATCTGACTTTCTTGTATCTTTCAGAGGCCTTGACACGACACCAGCAAGCTGCTCCCCTGCTGATGGTCTCAGCAGTTACACCCCATGAACACACAGGCTGGTTGGGAAGTATGAGCAGAAAGGGGCATGGGGCCACTGGGGACGGTCTGACTGCAGCCAAGCATGGCTGAGAGGAGCAGTGTCCAGTGCAAACATCTTCCTACGCTGCCTCCAGTGCAGTTTTAAATCACCTTATATCACAAAGCAAAGATACGTTCTCTCTTGATTACCAAAACTCTTAACCTATGTCCCAGTACTCCCCCTAACCACTGCTTGAAGCTTCAGCTATCATCTGATCAACCATCAAATACATCTGACCTATTGTAGGTGTCCTGCAACAGCCCCGTTACTCTCTTCTAAATTGAGAAGTTTGAGACGGCACAAGACCGGACAAAGGATAAATGGAAATATCCACTGGAGCTGGGAAGCAAGCCAAGAGACCGGGCATGCTAACACGTAGTTCTGCAGCTGCTGCTACTTACTGAAAATACACGACAAAGAGCATAGGCTAATGTTTATAGAGTACTTTGCAGATAGGAGATTGCAATTATTAGGTTATCAGACTGCACTGATAACTTCAAAAGGAAGAAAATCAAGACATTAAGTAGACTGAAGGAAAATAAGATTAACTCGGCAGGGCAGAGTTACATGTGAACTTGCCCCAGACAAAGCAAAATGCCATTTTCTTGCTTTATTTTAAAGAAATGGTATTGCTGTCGCTGAGCAAGACAAATGCAACATCAGTTTAACAGAATCACAAAGTGACTCAGGCTGAAAGGGACCTTGGGAGGTCTCCAGTCCAGCCTCCTGCTCCAAGCTGGTTCAGCACTAAGTTCAGCTCAGGTTGCTCAGGGCTTTGTCCTCTTGGGTCTTGAAAAACTCCAAGGATGGAGACTGCACAAGCTCTCCAGACAACCTGCTCCACCACCTGACTGACATAAGTCAGTAGCATAAAGCCAGAACCTCCCCAGTTTTCAGATTTATTCAGATCTTGCTGAAAGCGCAGACACTCCCTGGATCAGAGTCAACCTTTGAACAGGATGAGAAGCAGAGGCTACCAGATTCCTCCTCTTTTCAAGCCTCTCCACGACAACAAAGTTACCTGGTTAGTAGGCATGGCTCCCATGCAGTCTGCCATTAAAAAAGCAGCGTGTTCAGTAATAGATAAGCCATACTTACCACATTCAGTGTATCAGCCGAATGCCTCCGCTGTGCTCTAGCACTGAGCTTATATGTGCCCAGTGGCAGGGGACACCAATGAGCGGCGGTAAGCGCTCTGCGGAGGGACGCTGATTGGGTCCTGCCTCACACCTAATTATGCCCAGCACCTGATTGCTCTCAGAGCGTAAATGATTGGGGTATAAAAAAAGATAAGCAATTTATTGTTCGTTTTAATTCATACTTATCTTCAGAAGTGCTCTCCACCCATCCCTCAGCAATTTTGTGGTGGTTTTAGAATTTTGTTTCTGATCTGATTTCGTGTCTCATACTTAACCTGCTGCTTAAACCTGGCTTGTCTGTGTCAGCATGTGCCTTGTTGTATCAGGCATAAGCAACGACAGAAATTACATATTAGGTTAGGTGCTGTCTGATATGGACTCCCTGTGTCCTCTGGGAACCCAGGGTTAGTCTCCACACCACCTCCAGCCCTAAACCTCTTTCTTGTGCTAGCTCCCACTCCTCCTGCAATTGCATTAATATTAAATCAGCAAACAGCTTCTGCTCTGCAGTTCCCAAATGCCGGCTGGGCAATTAGGAAATTATCTGGGTGAAGATTTACTGAAGAGGAAAAGCCCATGGGAATTTCAGTCCCTCCTTCCCCCACTCCTTCCCACAGCTGGGGCAGTACACAGAGCCACTGGGGCCATGTTCCCCCAAAACACAGTCGTGAAGGAAACTTCACCACTATTCAGATGATCAGATGAGAATAAGGCTTACTGGAATGCTTATTTTGGAATTAAACCTTTCAAAGACATGACTATTGTAGGTATTAGCACAGGAATGACATTACCTTTGGTCTTTTTGCAATAAATGAACTCTCTGGAAAACATTGCCAGAGGTAATCCATTGTAGGAAAATCTTGTGGGCTATCTGATGTGACACAGAGCATGCAGGTCTCTCATAAAGAGGTTGCAAATAACCCTAACCCCAGGAAGAATTGTGTTTTCTGGGCATTGCAGTTACAGAATAACCCAGCCACCCCTTCCTGGCTACCTCCTGAAGCAGCGCCTGCTCAAAGAGAAGATGCAGTAAAAAAAAAGATTCAGTGACCAAACTGCAAGAAACAGAGATCTTTTCAGCCTAAAATAAACAGACATATGGATGCACATTTGGAGGGACAGAAGATAATTTTGAAATAAAATACTTGGTTTAATAAAACTTTTTTTTAATGAAACATTTTCTTCACAAAAGATCTAAATGACAAGTTTGGGGACTTTGAAAAATTTCCCCATGCCCTTTTTTTGGGTGAGGTAAAAGCTTGCTAAACTTTATCCAAATGCTCAGGTAATTTGCCCACCACCACCCACCCCGCCCCCGAGCTGCTATGCAGTCTGACTCTGGCATCACCAGCCATACGGGTGGTCACGCAGCCCGTTTTGCCCCTGGCAGGTGAGGACGGCAGGCATCTTGAGATGGGGTTTCCTACTTTGCCTGTGCCTGGGCTAAGGGCAGAGGAGGAGCTGGTCTGTGGGGTCTGACTGGGGTTTTCAGTGGCACCCTTGTCATGCTTCCAGTCCACACAGACACACCAGGCGCTTCATAGCCTGTTGCACCTAATAAAAATGTGGCCCGTGGGTACTTAATCTTACCTTGCTGTTCTGCGGTGCTTGTACTTAAGCATTACTAAGTTGAAAAAACACAAGAGCACATCGCACAGCTGTTTATTCCACAGCAGGCTCGCACCGCCCTGTCCTTTATCTGAAGAGTTACCTTGTGGCTTTTACCCTGCAGGATCCCGCTGACTAAACAGCAGCGTCCTCAGACTGGGAAGCAACGACTGGAGAGAACTGGCCAGCCAGCCATAAAAAGAGAGGGAGGCACAGGGAGTGAGGGAGGCAAGAGCACCGGGACGGCTCCTGGCTCTCACATGACAGTGTAACAGGAGAGTTCATGCCCATGCAGAGGGAGAGGGCCTCTGCTTTTAAAGCATCAAGATTCTTTGCAGAGGCAGTTTCATAGTGCCCATCCTGGCAGGGTCGGAAGGGATGCAGCATTCATGTTTTACTTCTGGGTGCTTGGAAGGAGAGATCTTTCATGACCACAGAGCCATCCCTCTGGTGAATTTTTCTCCTAGAGGAGACAATCTGGTTTTAAAATGTTCTTCATTCTACCGTACCACGTTTTTTCCTCCCGTGTAGTCTAATAATCAAAATGGCTTTGTCAAAGCAGTTGAAAGCTCCATGCTAGGGCTTGATAGGATGTCAGGAGAAGAAGGGTTAGCAATGTTCTAAGGAGGCCCAGCAGATAATTCAGGGCAGAACAGGCTTTCTTAGCTCTTGGCTTATCTTTGGCCATCAGAGAAAGCCATTTTATGGTGAGGACATGGGGTCAAAACCACTACTGGCCAAGCTGACTGGGACTGTGAGTTGGAATACTGATCAGAATACCCACTACCTGAATTACGTGGGTAAACTAGGAAAAAAGGAGGATCTTACCTGCTGTTAAACGTATTTTTCACCTGTTCAACACACTTGGTGTAAAAGCCTTATTTTAGTACAAAACTATTCCAGCTGAAATATGACATATGCCATCTGTCCAAAATACAGATTTTATGAAGCCCTCCTCCCTGTAATTTAAGTCTTACCAAAAACAGATAAAGAGTTTAATTGCCAGTGGCTAGACCCCACTGACACTTCTGAGCAGCACTGTGTTTTGTGACTAGTCTCACCTCAGCAGGGATCTGTAGGACAGAGTGAGGTACTCGGTGTGAGGTGCACTAGCCCAAGCCTGTCACAGTCCAAGGCAGAAATGGATTAGAAAAGTTACATTTTTGTTACCGAGTTGGAGAAGCCATTCACATCCACCTGTTTCAGGAGAGGTCAGCATTTGCTTGTACAACCCATGGATGTTTTCAGCACATCTGATGTGCTGCCTTTGAGGCATCTACTGTTGGTGGCTGTAGGGAGAGCAATGCACCGAGAGACAGACAGGGGAAGAGCAGACCTGCTAGCCTTTTTTAGGAGGACACTGGAAGGAACCCAAGGCACGAGCAGCTCCAAACACGCTGGGTTTCCCACCCTTCGCAGGTCAGTCCCGCTGTGCTTGCCCCATGGGGCTGATCAGCGCATTCCCATAGCCTGACGGGCCCAAAAGGCAGCGGTCTCACTGTGATGAATTAGCATATTGCCTTCACTCCAGTTTCCCCACGGACATGGAGTATCTGTTGCATGCCCCACCATGCAGGGAAGACAGGGACGGTCGGTGCATGCAGGCCACTTGCCCTGTTTATTTGGGTATACAGATCCAGCTGGTTACCACTAGAAGAAGCAGTGACTTTTCAAAGCCTGAGAGTTAGCAGGTGTGAAAGAGGAAGGTGCATTTGTTTGAAGAAGCTATGGTGTATTTTTAGCTACTGAAAGAGTAGTGTAACCTGCAGTGTAAACAGCACTTGGCTTCTCCCCTAAATAAGGGCAGATTTTTTTTTTTCTTAAGTCTAAGGCAGGGGTGCGCAAGTGATGGAAGGTGACTTGGCTGTTCTTCTTACTGCCATGCCATGGGTGAGGTCCTGCAGGCTCTCCCCTCGCTCACTGTCCTCCAGCACTACAGCCACCAGGTGACTCTTGGCATTTGGCACCCAAGTGGTTGGACACAGCCATGACACATGGCTCTCCTCCACTGTTCCCCCTGACCCTAGGGAAGGCACAGGGACAGTCCAGATTTGTAGGAGTCTGTTTGATGCAGCAGCCATACCCAGCTGAGCAACCCTTGCCTGCAGCCATCCATCCCACCCTTGTTCCAGCCATCCCCTCACACACTGCCCTCTCCATTAGGGAATCCTAGAAAAACAAACCAGAAAACTGATTTCACTGATGAGGTAATGTGGTGTGGGGGGAAAGCTGCATTTCAGCTGGATGTCATCTGCAACACAGTTCACTGTGCACAGCTTTGGGGCCAAGCCAGGGCCCCGGCGGGCAAGACGGCAGGGTGTGAGCATGGCTGCAGCACAGGCTTGCCAGAGACTGTGGGAGAGGGCCCACCCGGGCTCTGTGGGACCCACACGCACACTGAGCATCCCTGCTGTATGTGTTTAACCCCTCAGCAAGTGGGGCCAGCACCCTGGTGCAGGCCAGGCTCCTTGTGCCCTTGAAGGGGCTGTGCCTCTGCTTGCCTGCACACAGCCCCTTCCCTCTCCAAAGGTCCATTTCTGATAAGCCTGCATAGATAAAGGACGCCTTCAGGAATATTTCATAAGCAAAGCTCAAACACGTCTGCCTTACCTTGCAGTAGCAAAAGGTAACGGCACTTCCATCAGCAACACAAGTGTGAGTTGGTGTTTGTTGGTTTTTTTTTTCCCAAAGGGAATTTATTGCCTTTGTAAGATAGCTTTCTGGACTGAAGTCCTCTGTTTATCTCCAGAGCTAGTACATCAGATTGTACCCAGTAATTTTCCCCTGTGCTGGTGACCCGTGAGGAGGGGCACCTCCGCAGCTGGGGCCAGTTCAGTTCTAGCAGTGACATTAGGCAGTTCCTCAGAAGTCAGGAAAGGTCTTGCCTTCTCCTGCAAAAATAGGGTGCGTGCAGTCCCCTGCATCCAACACTCAAACCTGGGGGCTGCTGCTAACGGGATGCCCTTGGGGCACGCCGAAGAGCCCTGGATGTTTCTCTCAATAGCTGCACTGGCTAAAACCACCCCTATTCTACCTTACCAGGGTATTTAACTGGTTTGCCTCCCTGTTTGTGACTGTGACCTTGGGCCAGGGGCAGGAGCAGCAGCATGGAGCAGGGGCTGCGGCTGGGCCAGGCATGCCTTGAGCCTGGTGGCAGGTGGAACTTGATCCCACATGCTGCCTGCTGCTCTCTGTGCCTGGTTAGCCTTTGGCCTTTCTGCTGAAACGCTCTTGCCTTGCACGGGCGAGCCCAGGAGCAACATCAGCCCTCTGTGTATCAGACTGCAATGTCAGGATCCTTTCTGCCTCTGAGTGGACTGCCAAAAGGTAAAGGTAAGGTAATGATCTGCAATTGCTGCCAGCAATGACAGCATTTCAACTAATCACATGAAAAGGATGTGTAAGGTAAAGAAAGTTTAGCATATCATTTTCCTGCTGTGTCAGTCACCCCATGCTGCTGGAGAGCACACTGCATCAGGAGTAAGAAGATAAAGCTGAGGACAGAGCACTGTGTGTGTGTGAGGAGGTAAATGAACTGTGCCCCAATACAAAAACCCAGAATGCAGGCGAATGAGCCAGCAAGTTCATGCCATGTGCCTGTGGGACTGGTCCCGGCCCCTGAGGCAGGCAGAGGAAGCCCCCCTGCACCTCTCCACCCACCAGCCTTCCCCCGTCTCTGCGAGATGGAACAACATCCCAGTGAGACTGGGCGACAGGGGCTTAAGCTATTTGGACAGGGCTGAGCAAGGACTGACTGCATAAGGAAAGGGGGACCGAAAAAACAAGGGAGATGAGGAGTTTACTCACTTGCCCAGCAGACATAAACCACCTCCACCATGGTTTAACTTGAGCAAATTGACCAAAACGCTGAGCAGCAGCACAAATACACAATCAGCTCCTTTGGTTTCTCCAGGCTGCTCCTCATGCACAGAACACCACCCATGCACCTCGCTTGAATTTGTGCACCTTTTAACATTACAGCTTCACCTTAATTCCCAAAAGACATTGCCTTCTCACAGAAACACTGGCTGGCCCACACCCCTTGAATTTTTCAGAAATATCCAATTGGCCACACAGGCACCTGTTGCTCTAGAAACTTCCCCAGTGGCATCTGAGCCCTAGCTCAACATCCCTCCTTTCCCAGGCTGTACAGAAACACGGGGAGTGGAGCAAAGCCAGCCCTGAGAAGCAGATCGTGGGCTGGCTCATTGACAGTCCTGCCCTACCAGCAGCTCTCTGGAGACAGAAGAACTGCGGAGCATCACAGTCCACACACTGAAAGCGAAAGGTCTTCTGCAGCTGACAGAAACGTCTCACAGGCTACAGTCTAATACACTGTGAACTTGAGCTGCCATTAAGAAACCCAGAGTCATTCTGCAATCAAACAGTGTTTATTGAACTTTATCTTGTACATTTGTGAACATTTGTGCAATAAATACAGCGCATAGTATTGATTTTTCCCAGCTCCTTAAAGCATAAAAGGACTTCCCTTTGTCATGGTAGTGTGTTGACACTACACGGTAAGAAAGGCTGTTGGATGACAGTGACAGTGCTAGGCAACACCTCACCGTGAGCATATTGTGTGACATTTGTTAACAGCAAGAAGTGGTGTTCAGAAACCATTGAGCGACAAGCTTGGTGGGCAGATGAGACTGGTCTGGCTGCTTAGAGGAACCTCAGCTAGACAGAGTTCTGGAGTCAACCACAGCTTGTGCAAGAAGTGGGAAATAACATTGGACACAACAACTTCAAAATGATCCTCAAGTTATTGCCTGATAGCTGTTTGCAAAATATTATACAGATTTTACTGGCTAATTGTCTTCAGGTAAGAAAATAAAAAGTATTTTTGCAGAGCCAACATTAGACCAAAAGGACTGATATTCTCTTATAGTGACAAACAAATACAGCATAAATTGTTGATATAAATATCCATGTGCAAAATAATTTTCAGACATATGGTTAGCACTTGCTTAACCAGCACAGGTAAACAGAAGACACAGGCACCCACTTCAGAAGAAAAAACAAACCAAACCAAAACAGTTCTGTTCAAGCTCTGGACTTGAACTTCAGGTTAAACACCAAACTGCAATGTCTTTCTTGGTCCTCACAGTATTTGAAACAAAGAGTCCACAGTTATTACAACCCTACCACTACTAACCAGGACCAGGCTCATAACAACATTCTCGTGCATGCAAAAAAGCATCACGCTCGTAAGCTTTTGCATCAGAGAAACTTCAGCCCTGCAGGACTCCCTGTCCCCTTCTCTTTGCCGCCTTCATCCCTACTGTGGGAAAGAGCTCTGGAAAGTTTTTCAGTCATTCATCAACCCCATCTATTTCCCCAGTTCCTCTGGTCAAAGACAGTTGCTACTGGGCATAAGAGTGGCTGGTGGCCACCGTTTTCTCCTTGTGCCAGTGTAGAACAGCAGACAGCTCCTGCTCTTGCCAAACCGCACAGACAGAGGCACACAGGTAGATTTCTTTGGATATGTTGGCTTACTTGACTGCTTTAGACTCACATCCCCTCTTCCCTACCAGCTCTGACCACCTCTTCTTTCTCAGTCAGCAATACTCCCTGTTTTCATAACACTACAGAGACTAATTTATGAACAGTAAACTCAAAAAGCAAATTAAAATCTTTACACTTCTCTGTGTCACAGGTAAAGCCACCCATTAATCTTCTGTTGCTCCAACTCTAACACAGCAATCTTACTTCTCTCTTGTACTGCTGTTCTGGAAAGCAACTTTGGGAATCTCCTTCTACCCTCCTCCTGTTTCTTGTTGAATTCAGTTAGGCTGGGACATGGAGCTTTTACAGGCACAAAAAGGAAAAAAAACCCCAAACACTTAAGTACTCCCCCTCCCACCACTGCCACCAAAGGTCAGATGGAAAAGGGGAAAAATCAGATAAAAGCAAGTAAAGTAAATTTTCCAAGGGCAAGAGTAATGCCAAAATTTAGCAGCAGTGCAACTACGATTGCAGCAAACCCTTCAGTTAGTAGCATCTAGTGAAGCACTTTTAACAGTGTGAGAATCAAAGGATATAGTAAAAAATACAAATAATCAAAGAAGTAAGTCCCTCTCAGCCTTCCTTGTAAATTAAGAATAAATATGAAAATATATCAGACAACAGTATTTGAAATAACTGGGAAAGGAGTTTAGAAGCTTGGCTGAAATACTAATGTCTCAAAGGATACAAGTGACCATTCACAGACTGTCTACACTAAGAAACGTATAGGATGTCAGAAACACTCAGGGCAAAGACTGTGCCCTTAATCATGATAAGCTATTCACGACCCCTTGGGAAGTAGATCAAAAATACACTTTGAAAGATAAGTTACTAGGTTCTGGCAAGCAGCAACAGAGGTAAGACAGAACTGTTTAGCCTAGAAAAGCTAATCCAGATTTGAAAACAGTGTCTTTAACACACAAGTACACACATCCGATACTCACACTAGTTCAGCTTTCCACTAGTCAAAGCACCCAAGCTGGGGTTGCTACTACACTGAGGGGGAACAGTGAGAAAGAAATCACTGCACAGCATAAGAGTAAAAAAAAAAAAAAAAAAAATTTTAAAAAAAATCAACCATCCTTTAGAACCAATTATTACTGAAGTTGCACATTTTTAGATTTTATAGTAGTTTATTCCAGAGCCTTAGGAAAAGTTGTCTTAAATCCTAAATAAGTATATGAACTTGATTGTTAAACCATAGTTTAAGGTAAGCATGAGTCATGTTACTTCAGTAATAGCCCTGATCTGAAGGGACAGCCAATGTCTAAGGAAATAAACTGAAAAAGGGCAGAATGAACTCAGCATTCACCACTATGGCATTATAGAATTATTAGAAATCAGTCTGAGGCTTTTTATTATTACAACAAAGTTCTCAACATTCATAAATTTAAGGTGAGAGAGAAGCAGCTAGAAAACAAACGAGGCTGCCCCAGTGCTGGCAGGCAGACATCACCACTGGTGTCACTTCTTTGGCTCTGAGCACTTGCCTCCCTCATCCAGGCCAGCATCACCCAAGGCACAACTGATGTTTTTTGCTCAGCACTGACATGGGACAGGGGGGCTTCCACCACCTCTGTCCTCCATGCACACACTTCCAAAATGTACAGCAAATTCCACTGCCACAGGGAGGCCAGCAAGGTAGAAAGAAATCTATATACAGGAGATAGCAATTGTGATTTTTAAATAACCCCTTTGTTTTCCCTTAGTTCACTCACAACTCCCTTCAGTTTTTTGTTTGTTGTTTTTTTTTTAAACAAAAACAACCCAAAACCACAACTTTGCTATCTTACCAGCAATAGCCCCAGCCTAAATAGTACTTTTCTACTTCAGTGGAAAGAGAGACAATCTAAAAGTGTAACTCCTTGCTGATCAAAAACTATTCTTGGCAAAAGGTCAGTCAGAAGATTAGAACAGTCTTTATGAAGATGAAGAACAACTACTTTTCTCTTGTAACCACAGGATGATTCCACTCATCATTACTACTAGCAGCAGTCGGTAGCCTGAGCCCAGCAGCAAACAGATGGGGCTGCTAGTGCCAAACTCCACCACAGCTACGCCAATCAAACATTACTGAAGAATCCAGAGTTACAGAAGTGGTGAAAAGTTGTAGCTGCACACACCTACTCTACATTAGTCTGTGTACTCTTGACAGTGCCAGTCCGCATCACATTTGCCAGTTACTTCCAAGCTTGGCTACAGTGAATTCAATTAACAGTAGGGTTTTTCTCCTGGAATAAGGCACTACAGTGTAGGAGCACTTGAACAGGACTTGAAAGCTCTTGACAGGTTACCTTTGGCTCTTCTAAAACTGGCATAAGAAGCAGCACTTTAAGAGAAATAAGAGGGTGGGGAGGTAAGGAGAAGGCACTAGATGAAACAGCATGATTTTCAAAAACCTTCAGGCAAGAAGCTTGATCTTACCTTTTAATCTTTTCACTGGTGCTTACTTATCAGAGTACAACTGGAAAAAAAGAAAGGTCTGCCTTTGCACTGAAAGTGGGAGCACCATGTAAAACAAAGTCACTAGTTTATGTTAATCACTTCTCTGTCAGGCTTCCAACTCAAATCAGTTTTTCCTCAGAGCAGCTGCTTGAAACAAGCCTCAACTCCAGCCCTCAGGATTTCCTCCTGCTTTACACTGATTTCACCAAAACGGAAACCCCTCTTTCTTCTTTCCATGCCCCAGTGCCATTTTTGTTTCCACACAGGTCTTATCTAACTTAACACCCTGCACCAAAAAAAAAAAAAAAAAAATCCAAAACTTTCCAGAGCTCTTTTGGGCCTCTGCTTCAGTAACTCTTTATTTCAACACATTTTATGAATCTGAAACAATGTTTTGGAAAGTCAGACTTTAGAGGTAACAAGTAAGGAACACACCAGTTAATTTAAGCAATATTTTTACATACATATATATAGGTAAAAAAATAAACTGTCTTGATAAGAAATATTGTGTAACCTGATCAAGAAACAAGTCCCCAGAAGCTGTGCAATACAGTAAAATGCACTAGCTGCATAGCTGACACCAGGATAGCTAACTGCTTATTTTCAGAATTTTTGAAAAAACATCCTAAGGACAGACCATTCTACCTAAGAAATAAACCTGATACTTCTTTGGAGATTGCAAAATGTTGATGAAGAGGCTCCATGTTGCTACTTGACTTTAGTTGGACTTTCTTTCCCGTTCTCGTGCAGTCACAAAGTTAAGCAGGTCGATGGCTGTAACGATGCCAAACACCATTTGCCGCTTACTTGAGGAACCATCAGTGTGATCTACACAGAAACAAAGAGGGGATTCTGGCTTTAGGAGGCACAAACCCACACCATCCCACTTGGTTTTAATGGCACTGTTTGTAAAGTCAGGTGCCAAGCCACCTCAGCTCCACATGTCAGGGCCTGTTGGTGGAGCTGGTTATCACTAGTGACCCTTGTACATGGAAGGGGAACCCAAATGGCATCTTGACCAACAGTCACACAGGAAGTTTCAAGGATTTTCATTTCAGAAAGGCTCTTCAACAAAAGGGATTTAGAAACTGAAACATTATGGAAGGAAGGATAAGAGTCCATAAGATTTCTTCTTCTTGACATGAAAATTCAAACCAAATCCTCTGTTATAAAGCATATTTTCCTCATACATTAGTTTCTGTGGCTCTACTTGAAACTGACATTATCCCTCATTTGAGCCAGGGCCACTAGAGGACATGCAACACCACCATCTTCCTACACCACTGTCAAATACAGAATTAGTACAAAAATCACAATACAACATTTCCCCATTTATTTCAAAAAAAATTAACAATGATCTAATCATTGCTGCACTGACAGCACAGGTTCAAGCAGTTTTTCATTGTGAGCATAAGCCTCTGACCTGGGAACCACGTGACCTCTGGTCCTTTATCTGTGGTCCAAGTTTCCTGTCCCTAAAGTCTGGCTGTACCGAGATGTTTAGCCTACTTGTATACTCAGTTTGTTCAGCCAGCTGGATTGTCCTGGACTTTTCATTTATTTACTCAGTCTTTGTTCCATTGTAAGCTTCCAGTGAGATTCTAGGTTTATAAATAGTCAGCACAGAGTCAAGAACACATCCTTATGGATATTGTCAGGAACAAGCCCAGATTTGATGACTATTCTTCATTTACAAGTTACAACTGAGATAGCTGTCAGATAAGTTTATCTGGTGAGTCTTAATACCATTTTTAGTCTAGTTTCTCAGTGTTTGTAATTTTGCAAGTTGCCTGCTATAAGGAAGATAAAACAGGAAGAAATATTATTCACATGTAACAGTGATATACCATAGCTTTGAAGATTTATTTAGTCATTTCCAGTTCATAAAGAAGGCAGTGTAAAGAGATTTGAGAAGGATAAAGAAAAGTAGAGTTTGGAGGCAAAACATCAAGTGAAGAGGAGTAAGTTAGTTTAAACAAAATAAACGGAAAAAATAAATAAAGCTGTTTTGAGACAGTGATATCAGTGTTGACATCTAGATCTTACTAAACTTTATGAAGTGGTAATAAAGGTTTTGCTTTAGAAAGGCAAAAAATTGAAACGTAGTTAACCTGGGACGCTCGCTGTGATGGAACTGCTGGAAGTTGTATGACAGGAGTAGGAAAAAGCAAAGATCATTTGTACTGCAGGAGCTTATTCACTGGCTTACTGCTACTAACAAAGACACTGTACAGTGGACTAGGCTCAGGCATTCAGTTCTGAGCAGTACCTTACTCCAAAAGCAGGTACATTACAGTATGTGAGGTTATTAATGGATTTAACACTCACTCCACAAGAATTAAAGTGCTAGTGTCTTACTAAGTATTAGTAGCACATAGTTACACACATAGAAAGAGGATTTGGCTTCTTCAGAACCCGTTTACACACTCACACTCCTACTTGCTTCTTGTGACCACTCAAAGATTACCTCTTACAAGGCGCAGTACATCATACTTACATTGAATTTGTTCATGAACCACTAGAGCAAAGTGGTCTATTTCCAGTATATGAGAGAGTTTCCCCAAGTTGTCTTTCAGGTTAATCTGAGGAGACAGTTACAACACTTAAACAAAACAGTCCTTTATATGTTTAGATAATCCCCATATACTTCGTGCAGTATTAAAAACAATACATCAGTACTTATATACTGCTCCCATCTGAAGTATTGTAAAACACTAACAAATCAAGGCCAGCTTACAAGATCAGTTTTCTTTGTTTCTAATTTCCAAGAAAACAGAATGAAAAAATGAAGCACTACACGAAGTTATGAATTCTGGTTCCATAAACATAACGAATATACTGAACATACTGAATATCTGAAAAATGTTAATGATGGAAGAAGGTCAAGTGTTCCAAGTATCTAACAAAAGTTACCATAAAACTCATCGTACTTGGTGACTTTAACAGGACTGGGAAAAAGTGAATGAATCAGGCTGCAAATCATTGTGGAAGTGAATACGATCTGCAAAGGCAGCAGGGGAAGAGAGAAGCCCAAACAAGCCAAGAAGAAACCCAAGGGTGAAGACTGCTCAGCTAATGCTGTATTCAGGTGCAAATCAAAGAACTGAGAATTGAGAAATCATTTTTAGTGAAGTCCAACTTTGCTAAGACTAAACAAGAAAGCACCCTGTGTTGACTCTACAGAAAGAATACAGACCCTTCTGAAACACTTTAGCTGATCCCCTGCTGGAACTATTTGAAAGAATGTATAAAACTGGTTTTCCTACATGCTTTAATACATTAAGCAGCAGCAACAGGTCTATTACCCAGGTGACTCTCCCCAGGTAGCAGCAGCACCCACCATCTGACATATTTTCATTAAAGGGGATTAAAGGAATTTACAGCAAAGAAAAGTCTTGCACTGCAGAATAAAAAAAAGCCTGTATCTTGCAGTGAGCTCAGCTTGTGACTGAGGAATAAACGCCACAGCATGAACAGTTGGGCCGCACTGGAACGTATTGCTCTCATCTCCATACTGTGAGTTACAACAGATCAAAAGGATTCCCAGCAGCCTGCATTTAAGGGGCCAGCAGGCTACAGCGCATACTGAAGCATCAATCCTTAAGCTTGTGGGTCAGGCAAGGGATGAGGGAAAATCTGGACCTCCTGCCACATCGAGTCAGCTATTGGTCACTACCACTGACAAGCAGTTTTGTGCAAACCTACATGCAAAGCCTAACTTTTGAACCTAAGTTCAAAGCTCACTGGAGGGGTAGAGCCCCTTGACATCTGACTGTGTAAAATCAATTGACCTGTTTTCAGGGACTGAGGAGGCTAAAGATGACCAGGACAAGCAGCCCATAGGCAGCACTGGGACAACTATGAAGACATAAACATGTTTTGAAATGCTTAATGGAAATTTAACAGAACTCCCATGGAGTTTTCACCTGTCTCACTACTGCTCATTCAAGCTCCCTAAAAATTTTTCCCAGCAGTCTTCCCACATTCAGGCATTTTTTTTAAACTTTCTAAGTCTTTAAGGCAATTAGCCTATGCACTGGGACTGTTTGTTTGGCTCTAAGGGCAAGTGACACGGCACTGCTCATGGCCCTACGACTAAATTCTCTCCTTCCCCAGATGTAGGCTCTGGTCCACCAGGGATGCTGAGGACACCAGGCCTTGCATTGTTTAGCAGAGTGCTAAATGGTTTAGGACACTAACCTAAAACACACCAGGGAACAGGCTGACAATTAAACACTAGGTATAGTAATAAGGAAGTGTCAGAGACCATGCCCCAGCCCTATTTTCTGGTAAAGGCAGACAAGAACTGTGCTATGGCTATGTCTGCACCACACCTAACAGATGTTAGTAGTGGATGCAAAGATCTTTTGGGGAAGGAGGGGTAGAGAGACCCCAAAGCACTAGAACTAACACATGACTCCACAAGAACGGCCCTCCTCTCCACTGACACACAGCACTTGTTTGTATTGGCAAATTATCCTGTGACTAGTGTTTCAAAGCCCTAGAGTACTATCCTACCAGAGACTTTAAAAAAGCTATAACCATTACTCTTCCACTGTAAGAGAGAAAAGCTTCCTGAGTTGCCAAAAGATAGCTTTACATTGGTAGTCACAGGCTAAGCTGACTTCTTATTGCTGCATGCTGTGGTACAGATCCTAACTGTACGATACCCTAATTCATTCCAGCAACACAGATGATCCATTTTCCCAATTCGACCAGTAAACAAGCCAAATAAGCTTGACTAAAGTGGTAAGAAAAGCAAAATCCACAACACTTCTCAGGTTATGTGCATTTAACCATGTTTCTCCATTAAATCATCAATTCAAATGGAAAATAACCAATGAATGATGCCTTTTGTTAGCATGTTAGCAATACCAGCACTTTTGTGTCACTCCCCTTCCATCCTCCACCAAGAAAAAAAGTCAGAACTAAAGAGAAAAGAAACAGTTAAGCTGTTCTTTACTGAAGAAGCATGAGAAACTTCAAGCTGCCCATGGAAAAAAGCAACAACCTCAGAAACGCAGAAAATTGGCTACTACAGCTAACACCAGTGTAGCTACAGAAATGATTGCACACCACCAGCCCCAGAAACTCTTAAGGTGAGGGAGAACATGAACTAAGCAGTTTTGTTACGCACCACATTTCCACCTGATGCTTGATTATCTGTCTGGGAAGGAAAAAATATATTTACATTTGTCCATTAAGAACTAGCATCCTTTCTCAACCTCAGGGACTTGGTAGTTTGTAGACCGAGTGAAAGCGTTACACATACTTCCAGAACAGAGCACCTCATCTACTTTGAGACAGTGTTGAAACTAAAAGCCTGGTGAAAACTAGGTCAAGGAGTCCATGTTAAAAGCAAAATCCTTCTCCTGCGAGAGAAGCAAAGCAACAGCAACAATACTTATGTATTTTAGAAGAGCACCCCTACAGCTGGGAAGTTGTGATATCTTGGCACACCACATTGGACAGACAGGCAAAACTGGCTAACATCAAAATAACATCAAAATCCACGTATCTTGACAACATCAGCTTTCAGCAGCCATCCCCCTGTTTCAGCCAGGCATCTGATACAAAAGGCAGACAGTTGTTTGTTTTCAGTCAATACAGAAATTATTTAGAAGAGCTGTTTCAACATCTCCCTGTCTCTTCCCCTGGATAGTTACATTGCCCCGATTTGTGCCGGGGTTTTTGGGGAAGGAAGAAAGGATAAGCATGCTAGAAGAAAGCCTGTTGAAGTAATGGAACAGCACAATATAGAGTCACAACACAAACCTGGGAGCTACTGAGTGACCTGGGACAGGATGCAGAGCACATCTGTTTGTGTCTTAATCTCGCTCTTGGGACCATTTAAGAACCCACCCCGATACTGGATCGGGACTGAGCACATCTGTGCTCAGTAACAGCTTCTCTGTATAGTCCCAGGTAAACCTTACCCAGCCTGATGCCATTGTAGTGTTAGGACACCCACAGTAGTACTTTAAACCAGAGAACTAGGAATTGTAGAATATACCTGCTTACCTGTTTAAATTGCTTGTAGATTACTTTGCTGACTTCATCAGAAGGCTGAACTTTTCCAGCAAGCAGTGAAGAAAGCATGTTACCCAGGGTAACCATGCCCAAAATCACCCTGGGGAAAGAGAGAGGCAAAATAGGGCTAAACAACACAAAAGCCTCAGCTGTTCCTGTAGATAGAAGCATCCACTCTCAGCTGGCCTGGAGAACTCGGTTCAACTGCTTCATGGTATAAAGCAACATTATTGATGGTATACTTGGACTCTGTGTTTCTGCAGGAGACAAGAGTCCAGCTCTCAGTTCTGGAGACGCGTACAGAAGTCAGCAGCTGCTGTGGGTTCCTGGCCATTTTGAGCATCAGGCTCTTTGTATCTCTAGTCCTTGCAACTGGAGAGCATCTTGCAATGAGACAGCTTTTGAGAAGCACAACTTCATTGTTTTACACCGTCATCTGTCCTTTTGAAAGGTGTGACAGGGCCAGAGACATGCTTGCCTCCATTTTGCTCATTTCCCTTCTCCCTGCAAGGATGTTGCAGGGACCTGCAACAATTAATCCCTTGAGTTAGCACTGTAACTGGAGAGTAACTCAGCAACTCTTCATTATTCGGCCTGTCCTACAGGAGACCTACAGGGTAATAAGGCATACCAGCTTGCTGGGGACACCCTGGTTTATAGGGGTCACTACAACATTGCACTATAATGCAGCATTCTGAAGAAATTGGGTGAAAGCTGTGGTGGAGATGAGTACATTTGGGGCTGTTGTTTTAAATACGAATTTTTGCTTTGTTAAGTTAAACAGCTATTAAAAAAAAAAACCAATGAAATTAACCTGCAGAGACACACTGAGTAAGTATATCATCATAATCATTAGGAGCTTATTATGTGAAGGGAAGGACAGTCCTGGCATGACAACATATTAAGTCCAGCATCAGTATATTTAACGTAACATTTCTGAACTGTGTTACTATAACTGAAGAAATATGAGTGAGAGGATATTATACTTCTAGTAAGCATTTAAAAAACATCCCTTGGAACCTGGTGAGGGAAGTGATACATATAGATGAATAGTGATATATGTGGACATACCCAGATTCATCAACAACTGGTACCTGGTCGAATCCCTTCTCCCGGAGAATTTCAACAGTCTTTGCACAGGTAACAGTTGGAAGCACAGTCAGGGGAGCAGAGAGGCTTAGTTCCTGAACACTGATGTTCCACCACCTGGGGATGAAATAAAAACCAAACCATGCAAGTCTTACAGAGAGACCAGAACCAGTTGTTCATGTACAGTGGCCTTTAACACTACAGGAATGACAAAAGGCTGCAAGGAAGAGCCAGGATTCAGTAAAGCTTCAAGGCTTTCAAGTTTTCTCCTCCGTATCAGAAAGTCACTGAAGTGTGAGGCAGCTTTAAGACCGAAACTCTTTTCCTAATTTCATCTGCTTTCTAGGATTACAGATAGTGGAGAGCACTAATCTCCCTAGTTTCATTATTTGTATCTTACACAGAAAATTGTGTGCTCCTACTCAAAGAGTTAGCCATATTTAGAGTCATTATATATAGCAATTTAGGGAAGATCCCCCTCCACCTATGTAGACTTCCAGTGCTTTGCACTCAAGAACTCTGATCTCAGAAGGGTTCTCTGTATACTACTTTTTCATTTCAGATACAACCCTTTTCATTAAAAAAAAATTTTAAAAAATCATTAAGTACCGTTTTCTTCTGCTGTCATGCAACACAAAGGAAATCAACTAATTTAAGCAGATTTGATTAATAGCTGCAATTATACAGCAGCACAATAGCATGAAAGATTAGCTAAATCAAAGGAAGTAGCGTAAATTGAAATGAGCTTTAAATTAGTAACTGCCATAAAGTTGATTGAATAGACTCATGAAAATCCAAATGGATCTGACATGCTTACCAAGGTTTTTTGACAAGGTCTTCTTCTTTCATGAATCCTTTCTGAATCATCCATTTGTCGCTCAAGAACTTGGACCTGGAAAGCATCAAGAAGTGAAAAGCTCAGTAGCAGGCTGAACATCTGACAGCAAACCTAACAGCCTACAGAGGCAACTGTTTACAGCTCACTACCACTAACAGCTAAAGCATAATTGAAAATATACTACCATTTGTCATCCAAACTTACCAGCCAGGGACACTGAGAAGTAATACTCATAGGAAGAAAAAGGAATCCCATAGCAAACAAAGTTTCAACTACATCAGAGTCCCTTGCAATATGATGGAGACACAGCCCGGAATTGAGAAGTGCCAACCTGTACTCAGGCAAGGTCTGTCTGCAGTTTCTAGTTGTCTAGTATTGTGTCGGATGCAACAGAAGTCAGGAAACACAGCTAAAAACATCATGTTTGGGGATATGTTTCAATGTGGTAGGAGAGAAACTTCTCACCACAGCTCAAAGCCCTCAGACTTCCACCTGTAAACTCACCCCAACACTGGCTGCTGCTCCAGTCGTGCTGTGTTCTGCTGTGGATACAGGCAGAGAGAGCAGACAGCCCTACCTGGACCCTTCCAGAAACGGGATAATATCAGTGGTCCCCAATAACAGTGAAAGCAAGTCTCTTCCCGTGGAAGATGCTAACCAGTTTTATATGATTATATACTGAAGTCAGACACAAGGAGGAGTTCAGCTTTTAGAGGGCTAAGCTCCTTTCTACTCCACATCAGACCCTCTCTAGGTACATCAGAAGCTGTGCCCCTAACACATTCCTTGCTTGCATAACCGGGTGCTATAAGAAATACGTATTCCACTCGCCACTGCTGTAAGGAGGTCTGAGGGACTGCCTCACCCTTTTCCCTGAGGGAAAACAAGCAGGTCCTTACATGTAGTTCCTGATGGAGTCAGGGAGGATAACAACACAGCGCTGACCTTCCTTCAGCTCTTTGGCTGCCTTCACAGCTACAGACATGGCACTGCCTGAGCTGCCACCTGCCGAATTGCAGATAAGGGGCAAAACTGTCAAACCATAAGTGAAATGAGAAAGAATGAAAGAGAGGAGGAGAGACAGTAGAGGAGCCCAGGGTGAGGAAGACAGCTTCTGAAGTGGAAGGGGGTCTCCCTGACCGGCACAAGGCTTCAGCCTCCCACATGCTATGCAGAGAAACCCAAAGGATTCACATCTGCTCTTACCACACAGCAGTCCTTCCTCTCGGATCAGCAAGCGGGCTAAAGCAAACGACTCCTCATCGTTGCTCTTGTACCACTGGTCCACTGTCTGGGAAGGGGCAGGAAGACAGAAACAAGGGTCTATTTAAATGCGGAGGGCTAGGGGAGCCACGCAACTAGTGTGAATTCAGCCCATGCTCTCTGAGGTAACAGCTGCCCTACTGAGCCATGTGCCTGGGTTTCCATCCTCCAAATGCCAGTTGGGGTCTTTTGCCAAGGTAAGACGATTACATTAGCACAGCAGACTCCTTACTGAAACCTCGCTGTGAGAACAGGCTGTTGTGAGACAGCCACAGACAGCATCAGTTCCCTCCCCTCTTGGAGGGCTTCCCAGGGACACAGGCTCTGCTCAGGACACAGTCATACCACTTTTGGCCAGGAGGGGTTGGTGTGCTTTGTTGGGATTTTTTAAAAAAGTACTGTTTTCGAGGAAAGTGTTACCTGCTCACAGCATTTCGACCTAGCATTGTAAAATGAATGTGGCCAGTGCAGAAGCCTTCCGAGGACTGCTTTTGCTGATGAAAATAACAGGAATAGTTCTGTCTGCTAGAGCCCCCCCTTTTCAGCTCAAAGAAATACTTCCCCAAGTTTTTCTTCCACCTTTCACCTCACTTCTGCATCCCAACAGAGGGCAAAGGGCAGTAAACCAAGCAGCATGACTTACAGATCTATCCAACACTGTGGGGACAAAATCATATCCGATTCCTTCCACTTCATACATTGTCTTGTCAGTCTTGTTCAGTTCATCTGGTGCAGCAAGGATGGAGCCTTCAGGATCAACACCTATAATCTGGAGAAGCAGTTTCCACTTTGGCTACCATGACCCACTGCTTTTGAGAACAGCTATTTACTCTGGAGTGCTGGCCTCATTACAGCTGTTGGTGTCACACCAGCTGCACACACAGCCAAGCTAACAGCAACCTAGTCTCTTATTCATTTCTTCCTGGCAACATCCACCTCCCCTGTGAGCAAAATACTTTGCTGCTTCTGGCCCCTTGGCAACCCGTCCTGCCTCCTCAGGCTATGGACACTAAGTGAGGGGCACCACATGTTCTACACAGGTTTTGTTTGGTTTAAACAGAAGACAGGGTTTCCCTGAGACATGATTGTCCTCATTCACATCGGACATCATTACAGCCAATATATTTTGTGCCAAATGTAAGCAGGTAAGTTTTATTTGGTTTACCACTCTCTCCCCATGTAGGAAAATATTCACAATTGAAACACAATACCAACTTCTGTGAGGAAATCTAACACAGCACACAGGTAGACACACAGGGTGGTGTGTGCAGAGAAAAATTTCACTGGGTAAAACCTCAGCAGCTCCAGACAAATTAGTGAAGGAACAGTCAGAGAGGAAACACAAGGCTGCAGTACACACCAGAGAATTGATCCCATGAAGGCACCCCAGGAAGGGATCAAAGGGCCAGTTTTCATCCACTGAGCCAAACCTGAACTCTGGTCACCAGTGAGACCAGAGCATGATGATTTCAGACAGTCTGAAAAACTTTCTTTGCAGCTCAGAACTACCTTCTAACTGAGAACATCCAAGAGCTTCCCGCAGAGACACGGGGCAGGCTCGCAAGGAATAGGAAGTGCCAAGTGGAGAAGTTTGAGGTTCACCCCGCTAAAGAGAAATGCTTTAGGCTTGCCACTTACTTTGCAACCTGGACACTTCTCCTTTAGCTTTCTGGAGATGCCAGTGATAGTACCTCCTGTGCCAGCTGCAGCCACCAGCATGTCTATTTTTCCTGTTTAAAGGTGAGGGATAGAAGGAAGTTGTGAAATCTCCCCCAGAATGATGGATTAAAAACCCACTCAAACCTAAGTATGGACTTTTTCTAACAAAAATGGGCAATATAAGGCTCTTTGCTTCCCAAGAGTTGTGTTATGAGGCCTACCTTGAGACCACCTTGCTCAATCCCCATTTACTTCAACAATGGTTTTGAAATGTCCATCCAGTGGCCTGACAAGGCACCAATTTGTAGTACTTTGGATAGAGCTGGAGGTGGCCCATACAGCTGACACCTGTAGTTTTCCTGTTACTGTATTTGCTGAAGTAGATAATTCATTCTTTAACTTAAAATGAGGAGCCCTTTATATTAGTTAATCTACTGAATGAGTGCCAAGAGCATGGGATAGGTATTCATTAAGAGAACTGTTAACACAACTACTCTCTCATTTTCATGTGAAAAATACTGTTTCAGTCACGAGCACTCCAAGTGAGTGCAGGTATGATAGTTCATTCTTCTGCAACCCTCTACAGTTTCCATGGTGCATCCACATGACAGCTTTGTTTTTAACAGATACATTTTAAAAGGTCACCAATTCACACACAAAAACAAATGCTTACCAGCCAAAAGAATAACACCACGCCAAGCAGGGGTCTAAGCTCAGTAATAACTAAGCAGTGCCTGGCCTATGAGGAAAAGTAAATATAAACAAGAAGCCTAAAGCTAGAACTCATCTAAACTCTCAGTTTGTGGGATGCCAGTTTGTTAAAGCATACTCAAAGAAAAATTTGCCATAAAGACAAGCTAAATCCTCTTAACAGCTAGAGTTACTTTTGAGGGGGAGGAGAACCCTTCATATGGTTCTCACGTTAATGAGAAGGAATTTAATAGCTGATTTTCTTATTAGAGGGTCCCATCAGAAACTGTACTGTTTTATAAAGCAGGTCAGTAGCCTCCTATATGACCTCCTCCTACCATCTGTGGCAAATGCCTATGTGGTAGGCTGCAGCATCACACTGAATGCCTCCAATAGCTCTCAAATCAGTTCCTCAGCTGGGTGAGTTAGCCCAGCCAAAGCTCTCTGCTGCCACAGCTCAATCACTTCCAGTACTCCAACTCACCTGCCCAGCGCTAACATTGAAGTGACCCCTGCAGAGTAAAGTGGTCTTACTGGTGACAACAGCAACAGTTTGTACTCCTGAAGACTCCTAACTAAGAAACTTCAAGTGTAATGGAGTATGTGGTCTGAGAACGTAAAAATACCTATTTCTCTATTTGCAATCAGAGAAAAAAGACCCTGTTCCTTCATGACACTCTAGCTATGTCTTTTTTTTTTTTTAAAAAAAGATAACTTATGCATCACTGCTTTCTCCACCTGATGATAAGCAGAGGAGTATAAAAACCAAAGCATCCCTCTTTAATGGAAAAAAAAATTTCATTACTACAGCTACTGAAATCGTGAATAGAAACTCTAATGACACACAGCATATGTATTCTATTTGCTGCATCAAAATCCATGCACTTCTCAACCACCTCAGGTCCCATTCTCCAAGTACCTAACAACAAGAGAATATTAGGGACTCACTGAAGAGGGGCTTAGCAGTAGAGCAAACATACCTTCACATTGCTGCAGGATCTCTTCAGCTGTGGTGTCATAGTGCGTCAGGGGGTTGCTGGCATTACGGTACTATGTTGAAAGACAGAATAGCCATTAAGTAGACCAGAAAGACAAAATTTACATTGCATTTCAAGAACATGACAAACATTCTCCAAGCCCCACGACAGCTACATATACTCTTTCCAGACTATTTCCTTATCTATTAACCTAGGCAGAATGCCTGAGGGGAGATACAACCTTCCTAAGTGACCTAATTTAAGAGTAGTTCTAAGGTGTCAGCACCCTCCAATTCCAAGATCAGTCCTGTCTGCGGGACAGTTTTTTTTAGGAACATGACCTTTGTACCCATTCTTCCACACAGGGCTGCCAATTCAGCAGAAAAAGCCAGCCATGTGTCCTGCAGCTTCTGCAAACATAGGCTTGTTGCTGCCCTCTAGTGACTATAAAAGCTTGCTACTCTACAGCACGATGATGGCTTAACTACAGCTCCAGACCTGGGACCCCTTTTTCTCCAGAGACACACCTCGGCTGTTGAACATTCAACCAAGGACAACTGAGGAACAAGGCTGCAATACCTCCTCCCACGCTGTGCCTGCACCTCTGACACGTTGGCTCTTACCTGGTCTAGTATATGTGCATTGGGGATTTCATTTTTCAGTCTCCATGCTACTCCCACATGAGATTCAGGAGAATCAAATCTGGCAGTAGTCGGGGTCCTCACAATCTCAGCACCCAGAGCTCTCAAGACATCCACCTGTAGCAAACAAAGGTCACAGAACTCCAAAACACTCTCCCAGAACAAAGACTTCATTGGGATGGAGGGGAAAGAAGATATCTTCCTTTTTACCTGGTCCTCAATAACCTCCTTAGCAGTTCTCCTAAACCCCAACCTCACATCACTAGCCATGGGTCCAAGTCCTTAATGCCATTTGATCTTAATTAAGCTCTACTTGAGAGCTAGATGTCAAATTCCTGTTTCTATTCTAGGCCTCAGGCCTGTGGGGACTATTACTACACATTGAGAAGTCTCACTCAGGCAAAACACCATCTTCTTTCATGCCAGTCACATATGTACTGCATTCCAACACTACTGTAGCCCAGTATTTCAAGTGCAAATTATGTATATTTACCTCCTCCACTGGATTCAGGCAGCAAAGAAGATCCTCCAGGGCCCTATGCACTGCTCGACTGCTATGAGGATTACGACACTGAGCTAAGACAAGGCCTGTCTTCAGAGGGGCGGCCTTTAGTGCTGTGTGGCACATGGCAATGGCCATGTGGTACCTCTCCCTCCAGAGTAGCCAAGAGCAAGTAATGGGTATAGGCCTTCAGGAGATATTGTTCTCATTTGTGCCACTGCCTTTCAGTTGGAACGCTGGAAGTGTTTGAACTGAGATAAGTGGTTTTGCTGACAGCAATTTGCTGCCTCAGCTGTGAAACACAGGGGATCTCCTTTTGGCTGCAGGTGCAGCAACACCCTAGTGGAGCACAGGACAGGGCTTGCTCTAGAGCTGAATATTTTGTGCTTTCTATAGTGAAGGTAAGTGGACATTACCCAGGTGGTTTTTCATTCCCCTTTGTTCCTGTGGTGACACAACTTGGAAGCTTGCCAGTACCTACCAGTGTAACCTGAGGAGCTCAGCAGGCTCCCTCATTGCCTTGATTAGCCCAGTGCAGAACAGAATATTCAAAGCTTCAACATTGCCTTCCTTCATCCCCCTTTGCTCAGGGAGCGACAGCTAACCTAGGGGTGGGTAGTTACTTCAATGTGCTAGGTAAATCTCAAGTTCCCAAGTTCCCTTGGCATTTGTATTTAAACCAGTTACGACAGTTTTCCAAGTGACAATGCTGTGGGGACAGGTCTAAAACACATTTCTGTCCATGGCTAGACAGTCTGGATTTCCCTGGACACTGGCAATAGGCCCTCAGCAGAGTTCTGCTTGGCCAGTGACTTGGAAGCCAAGAGCCTACACCTCCATTGCTAAAGCCACAGCACTCATCTGCACCAGGAACTCTGCAAGTGCAAGCATGCTTATCTTTTAATTCTTGAAAATAAAAGCATATCTGACCTTCTCCATACTCATTTTCTCTGGCATCACAATGATACAGCGGTAACCCTTCACTGCTGCAGCCAAGGCCAGCCCAATTCCTGGAAGCAAGAAAAGACAAGTAGAGCATACAGTTGAGAAGCAACAAAGAACAAAACCCACAATGCTAGCTTTGGCATGCCCTGACTTTAATCAGATTTTTACCAGAGGCTTGAGTACAGTGTCTTTAGAGGGATGGCAAAGGGAATGTTTCTGGCTGCTGAGGAAAATTGGATTTACAGATGCTGCTAGTTCTTTGAGGATCACAGCCAACAGAAAGTTTAGCCAAGGGTGGGGAAACTTGACATGTGCAAACTGCGAGCTTTACCACATGCACATCACCTTCTTCCTGTCTCACCCATTTCATTTTTACAGAAGTATTTTGGGAAAGGAATGAGCTTTAAGCTAAAGATGACTACAGCAATCATTCTGATACTGTCAGAAGAGTATTAGAACCTCTATTGACTCACTTCTGCATTAAATCCCTAGTTTGCAATGTGCCAAAACTAAGTCCTTTCTAAAAAGACATGACTTAGATGCTGTGTGTGATTGCAGTTCTAATGCACTACGTCAACTTGCTACCACAGTGAAGTATCCTGACTGTTAAGAGACAGACACCTCATTTCTACTTTAAAAATCTGCACCTCCAGCCTGATTTCTGCCTTCCAGCTTGTCACTGTCTGCCTGCCTGAAGAGCTAAGCTCAGAAGTGCCTTCCCCATAGAAGAGAAGCTTACACCTGGATAAGCTAAACAGATCAAGTTAGCTGAGATGTGTCTGAGCTTGGGCTGCATGGCACCTCCCCTGCAGTTCTGGGTACCAGGCACAATACCAACACATGCCTGTGACGAAGGCTCACAGGCAGTTCACCCTACACAGAGACTTGCTTGTTCAAAGCTGGCTCTGTTTCTACATGGTGCTGGATTGTGTAGGAGTGAAAGAAAAATCTTTAACTGTTCCTGTAAGGGAAGTATAACTCACACCCCAAGTACTTCAAGTAGTGTTTAAATATTTGGGGGCAGGGAAAAAAAAACCCCAAACTTTTCCCTGTATATTATAGATAAATATGGGTGCCAAAATCAAAAAAAAAAAGTAAGACAAAGGCCTCACTAAGGTCAACGACTAAAAAGAAGCCATGCAGCATCTTCCCTTATGGTCTGTGATGAAGAAAGCATTTTGAGACCTGAACTCTAACAGTTTGTACCTTATGCTACTGACCTGGAAATACAGCAAACATCAAAACAGGACTTCGGTTGAGGGAGAAGTGGGATGCAGAGAGGACAAAAATGTAACACGTTAGCTCTTACATTTAACATATGCAGCAGCTCAGCAGTAGCCTTGAGCAAAAGCCAATTCTCTCAGGTTACTGTCTGCCCTAGTCTTTGCTTTTAAATTAAAAAAGACAGCTTTCTGAACTAATTGTCCTGTACTTCCTTCAGTTTTGCCTTCTTTCTATCTTTTGAATTCTGCGGCAAGGAGAACCATTTATCAGGTACTGACCTAGAAAGCAGGGTGTCATAGTATGACCTCAGATACTGGAGAAATGCAATATATGGGTATTTTCCACTACATGCCATTGTTCAGGCAAGAAGTATAGCCACAGTCACAGGGCTTCAGTTGCACTGCTCCCCCCACAGAGCACCTACTGAGCAAACAGCAACAGATATGACTTCTCAGTTTTCTGCTGAAGGCAGGGGAACTGGTCACAGATCAGCTCATCACCCCCGTCCCTCCATTAACAGAGGCTGGACTGGATCAAAAGAACAAGAGAAAGATCTGCTTGGCCTGTGTTTATCAGAAGGCAACAGTGGATGGATGCCCAGGAAAGGGTTTAAGGACAGGACAAAACACCCCTCTAAGAGCAAATCAGGCAGGGAAGTAGCTTGTAGCTCAGCTCAGAATCCTCCTCCTCGGAGGCAGTATATTCTATATTTAACTAGCTCAAGAGGGAACATTCCAGGTATGTTTACCTCCCCACCAGTAGAGCAGCTTAACAGAAGTACAACAGCTGTGATGCAGGAGCCCAGAGTTAACTTGTCTGCTTGGATTATCAGATGCTCTGCCCTGGCCCCTGACTAATGGGACTGTTCCTTCCTCCAGTCCTCCAAGGAAGAGACACTGATCCAAGTGGATCTATCAACAGTCTAAGTGTGCAAGGGCTGTGTTAGCAGATGGTGCCGCAGGGATGAAGCTCATCTCCCATCTCAACTGCACCACGTGGGAAAGGCTGTTTCTCAAACCAGGCCCACCTCACCTGACAGAGTATAGAAACGAGGACCATGGGACTTCCCAAACAGAAGGGGAAGATCCAGATTCACTCTAGTCTTTTGGTGCTTTATTTCCAAGAATTTCAGTCAGACTTTAATTCCTGAATAGGACCTAAAGACCCTAGTGAATCTGGCCTACCACTTCTTTTCTTTTAAAGCAAAGACACCCTGCAGATTTAGCAGAGCTCCTCCCTAGTAGTTCTGGTCAGCTGGAGACTGCAGAATTGTTCCTTGTGCGAGATGGAAGAGGCGCTGCTCCCTACACCATGCAGGCAAGAAGAGATCCCCTTTCTTCCTTGCACAGGCAGCCTCCATGCTCTAATCTCAAGTCTGCCTCTTCCCGGAAAAACACCACAGCATTTTCCCCCACACTTTACTAGGGTCTCTCCATCCCCTACCTGTGTTTCCAGAGGTTGGCTCTATGATTGTATCTCCAGGCTTCAAGATCCCAGCCTTCTCAGCATCCTCTACCATTCTCAGGCTGATGCGGTCCTTCACACTGCCCCCAGCATTGAAGAACTCACATTTTGCCACTGGAAACAAAGAAACCAAGCAGAGTTCTTAAACAGCAGTCATTTGCTTAACAGGCTGCTGATTCCTAACATATCCACAAGAGCAACTCTTAACATGTCTGCCCAATTCACTTCCCTGCTTTACAACACCAGAGATGGGCATTCAGTTCACACCACCTCTGCTGTTATGGGTCACAACAACACAGCAAGTCTGGTACTTGATGCTGGCCACAGAAGCCAGGAACCCATACTCTGTCAGTCTCCTCAAAATATGACCCCTCCTTTCAATCCTTCCTTTTTGTTACAGCCCAGTCATCAGCATAAAAAGCCCCAGGGCTCTTCCAGTGCAATACCACGGGGGAAGAGAACTCCAGCAACATGCCTTGCCTTTTCCCTGCTATATTCTCCAGCCAAAGAGTTTCTGATCAAACTGGAAGCTTCTCCCCTTGTTTAGCCTCCACTTCAGTACTCCCAGCATTAATCCCTTCAATGGTGTTAAACATGACCTTTCAGGACTCTGATCAGAGCCTCCAGATATCTCCAGTATGGTTGGGGTTTAAAAAAAACCAACCAAACAAGAAAACATTCACTGACAGTTTCAACCCTTTCATCATTTTTAGTGATCTTTGGTGGTAACTGCAGATCTGGATTTTACACACACTGATAAATACTCTGAACATAAGCAGCAGTCAAAAAACTTCATACAACTTTTTTAAAATTAAAAAATTATTTTCTATGAAAAAAGTTTTACTTTTTCTACAAAAAATGGAAAAAGTGCAGGAAATGTCCTCATGAAGTATAACTTGAAAGATGTTTTAGATGACCAAATCCTAGAACCCTGAAAATATGCTGAGGAAAAAGGAATTTTTCTCACCATTTTCTGCAGGGTACCTGCACTCCTTCTATGGTCAGGTTACACAACACTACTAACCAGGACTACCCATGTTTCTGAAACAATGGTTCTTATTTTGATTTTCTGCCTGTACAGCAGTACTCACGGAGTTCACACTTGAGCCCATACTGCTTCCCAATCTTGTTGATTCGCACCAAGGGTGTATTGCCAACTTTATTCAGGATGCTTGGCAGAATTTTCAGAGGCTCTGGCCTGGTACGCATACAAGAAAAGTCAGTGTATTCACAGAAGCGGCCACAGGCAGGTCACACAAGAGCAACACAGTATTTCCAACGCTTTTTATTTCAACCAGTTTTCTTCTCTCCCTCCCCTTTATCAGGCTAGTTGTTTTAGATATTTTGGTTTAAAAGAATGCCCATTGGATACAAATTCACAAAACATCAAGTCCTTGATCCAAAACAAGCATTAATCAGACATCAAGCCAAGTGCTGAGGCAAGAACAAAGTGCTCTGCGCTTCCTCCTGGCATGAAGTAGCTAAGCAGTGCTCAGAGTCAGCTATTCTACAAGCAAAAGGCATTAACAGTGCAATCTTTCATCTAGTCAGGGAACTGCTTGCCAGGTTACTTAAGTTAGTTCCAGTCCATGTAGTTTCATATCTTTGGTGCAAGGCCTCTTGTATGCTTAATCTGGGTTCTTAATTTTGTTTATACATAAAAATTAAGAAGCACCAGCATGACAAACAGCATCAATTTAAATCAGTCATCTTTTGTTAAATCCACATGTCTCTGAGGGGACCTGGATTAGCACTCTGCTGAAAATCAACAAATAAAATACTTACAAAGTGGTATGACGATGAGGGGAGGCAGAGAGGGGTTTCCCAAGCTTCCATGTGCATTTGCTAGGTGTATCAGGGCGGATCCACTCCCTTTCCTTCTCATTAGCCTTGCAGTTCTCATTGTCCATCCCACCAGGGAGAAAATATTTGCCAGGTGCATGAGGGCATGAGTTCATATCTGGCTCCTCCTGGGAAGCAAGTGTAGGCATTTCATCCTTGAGGGAGAGGAAAGGAAAAAAAAAATTAAAAAAAACCCCAAATCAGAGTGATTCATATGCTCTGCTGTAACAGATGTAACAACATCTTTTGAGACTATCAAAGTTATTCAAGTTCTGCACCACGGGAAACCACCCATTCAAATCATTGCCTACCCTACAATAGCTAAAAAATCATGTTACTAATGAGTACTTACTCTTGTTTCTGTCCCTTCACCAATACATCTATTTCCTGTCTAGTGTTTCATCATGCAGTTCTTTGGAGGGAAGCCTGAACAGAAATTACCTGGTGGTAATTTTCAAGACAGCAGTATAGCCTATAAGCCAAAAGAGGCAGTGGCAACAAGTAGCTTTTAATATCCAAGAACAGGTTCTGCCACTGACTATAAGAGATCCTGTCACTATACCCAAGACCCATGCATTAGTGGAGAGAGCACATTATGCCTCAGTTAGACAAGTCCCATCATCAAGTGTCCCCATCTTGTTTTCCCCTTATATGAAAAAGGTCACAACAAGTGGCTGTTTTAATGTTCAGTTTTATTTCCATAGTACTGTGAAGACAGGGAAGCATTTCAGCATATTTTTGATTTGCCAAATCCTTATCACCAAAACAAGAATCTTGCACTGCAATGTTGAGTGCAAAAGCTCAATACAGTGCCCTACATGAAGAGAACTTAAAATCACTGAAGCATGGGCTTACTGTAACTAGCCTCCATAAATGTCAAGGAAACAGGACTAGTCTCATAGGAGACACCCCTCCCACACCAAAAGCCAGCTCTCTGGAATAAAACCTCCCCATTCCAAGCAGAGAGGAACAGAGTAAGCCTATTTGTTGACCAATTAGAAAATGGTGCCAAAGACTCTCCATTGCTACTTGTGGTCACCAAGGACAACTCTTCCAGGAAGGCCACTGGTTTCAATAGCACCTACCTCCACAGCATTCCAGCAAAAATACCTAGAAATCCCTCTGAAAACAGATAGGGCTTTCCCAAATTATGGTGACAGAAAGACAGGCAACAGTATTCCCCAAAGACCAATGGGTACCTTAGATACAGAAACAGGCCTTTTGAATATCAACTTCTCCATGTTGTTGGTGAAGGTGACGGTACAGTAGACTGGACCTTTTTCAGGAGACTGAGTACTGTGGGTCACAAGACTGGAATCTTCTTCAAAGCTACAGATCATGGAAGTTAGAAAAAAAATACATCAGGAAAGTCTTGTAGGAGCAAGACACATGTCCCACTTCCATGGGGAAAAAAAGAAGCTGCAAAACAAGTGAAGATGACTTGTATAAACAGGATAAAAAAAAATAAATCATCCAGCAGAGATACTGTGCAAGACCAATTGAGGGTCTCCTGACCCTGTTCTTCCCACGTTACCTAATGTTCCCTCTGTCCTGCCCGCCACAGCTCAGAACCAGTAAAGTAAGTAGAAAACATCTCTGTTGGACTATCTGCAATTCCATAAGCTTGAAAGCCACACAAAGTAATAGAAAATACTCCAGTTCACAGGATACATACTTCTAGAGACACCAAGGGTGAAAGGCCTTCATGAGGCCATCACCAAAAGACCCTGTAGACAACTTAAGAAAAGGCTTTATACAGGAACACTTGCAGAGGCCTCTCTACCCTTGAGAAGCCCAAAATCTTGCAAGTTCCTACCTGAATTAGTGTTGCATGCGCAACTATAGTGATGCTGGATGTAGCACATGCAGCAAACACTTCAACCACAAGGAAGCCTTCTAGCAGGCTTTTTGTTTCAGAAATTAGTAAATATAAAATGGAAGCCAGTAAGTTCATTTCTCCTACTCCAGCCAGTTGTTCATAGAGCACTGCCTGCTTCCTGTTCACTGAAGACAAAAATATGGCTGAAGTCTTGGAAAGCATGGCAGGTTGTTTCCCAATATTTGTTTTTTCTCATCACCATTTTGCAGCAAGGTTCTGCTCTTTCCATTATTGAACTGTGCTAGGAAAGCACAGGAAAGGGTGTCCCCCCGTCTCACCCTCCTCCTTCTGACAAATGCACGCAAAACAGATACAGCTTAGATCAGACAAAATTGATGGTCTGGTGACACACTGGAAAAAATTCTGAAGCACAGTATCAGTGAACTTTAGCATTTGATCCTGCAAGTTAGCATGCTCCACTAACCGCTACTGCCTTATGCACAGCAATTCCTTTCTTGCATGCTGATTTGAAGAAAATGCCTAAAGCATCTAAACTGTCCTTCTTTAGGAAAAAAAGCCTCTGAAAGGGCCAACTTTCCAGACTAAGGCTTGAAATAATTCTCCTTCTGGATATAAAGACTTCCATGCCACCAAAATTATATGAGTCTATTTTATTTAGCCTAATGCATGCCCAAGAGCCAAGATGGACTACATCCTGTCCTAGACTACTGACCAGGACTAGGCTGAGACACACCAGTCCAAGAAAGCTAACATCCCACAAATATACATCATCTTACACCAACCAGTCTTTGTTACCAGAAATTAGCCTACTTCCCATTCCAGAATGAAACACAGACTTCATTTCTATTTCTAGAAGGTCCCTGGTTCACAGTTCAGAATTTCAGCATTTTTTTAGTAAAGAAATATACTGAAGAAGTTTCAAGTCTTTCTATAAGCCACATCCACATGTTCCTTCAGACAGCTGGCATGCAATACTGGACATGGACACCAACTGCCTCTGCTCACAGGTAACATGGACAGTATTTACAAAGTCCATCTAATAAAGGGACCTTGCTGCCAAAGAATCAAACCATTTCAACATGCAGGAAGGGATTATAGACAAAGCAGCAAGGCGTTATAGACAGGACACAGCAGATTTTGGTCATCTTCTTGGCTCTCATAAAATAGGAGTGCAAAACCTTTAAAAGCTTTAAATCACCAATCCTCAGTGTCCTTCAAGAGGGTCCAAAACTTGAGGAGAAAGGGAGACAAATTTGCTGCAGTAAAAGTTTCAGAGGTTTCAAAAAATAAGTACTTGTTCTTTGTATTGACAGCAGGAAAGAAATGAATGTGGCTCTCTTCAAAAGCTGCCTTTGGAGGATTCCCTCTGAATTGGGCAAGACAATTTCATCTCATTTCCTCTGCTGCAAGGCAAAAAAATCCATAATCCACTAACAGCAACACCCATCACCTCTTGAACTAGAAACAGCAGAAACAGAGGAAAAGCTGTATTTATTGCCTTCAACTAAGCTGTGAGATTCATATGTTTAGAATGGCAATACTCTGATGTTTAATCAAAGCTTCGGTAATTGGGCTAGACCTGTGAACAAAAACAAGGTGAGGGAAAAAGCTAACCACAAACATTGCCAACAAAAGTCCTGTCACCAAATACTAACCATCATTCACTGGAAGGAACACAAGCTCCTGTTCAATAAATCCCTTCAAATCATTTTATTAGGCATTATTTTAAATAACTCCACATCCACTCAACCTAAAGTAAATAGGTATGCATATATATATATATATATACACATTTATAAAGTCAAATTCTAATCATGCTACTAGAGAATCAGTCCTAGTTTGGCCAACCTAGTATCTTAGGGTTTTGAAGGACAGAAAAGTCCTAGGACAGACTTGGTTGTTCTCCAAGGGGAATTCTTACTACAGCACTCAACAGAGACATAAAAACACCTGCAATGGCTTACAGTTATACTTAAGAAACAGGTCAAGAGCCCAAGAGTGACTTGTCATGTTCAAAACCAAAAGGAAGACCTCAGATCTTTGAGCTCCTTCAGAGCTACTGATGAGCTTCCTGACACACCACCCAGAACATCCAACTGGCGCTTACAGCCCTAGATGATGGAACTTCAGCACAATAGAGGGCAGAGGCGGTCAATCTAGGACATCCAAATTCCCCCCTTGATTATGCCTACAGGTCCAAATCAGGCCATGGGAAGCTGGTGTACCTTTCTACTGTGGAGACCTTTGGGGAACAAAGGAAAGGGAGT
Organism: Strix aluco; assembly: GCF_031877795.1. Taxonomy (NCBI): domain Eukaryota; kingdom Metazoa; phylum Chordata; class Aves; order Strigiformes; family Strigidae; genus Strix; species Strix aluco. Next base: position 39,427,357 of record NC_133932.1, read on the forward strand.
GAGCAGAAATCACCAAAACAGAGGATAACAGCAACTTCTTTGCTAGTCTGACCCTCTCCTCCGTCTTTCTTCTAGGAACACAGGCTGAGGAGACAGGGCAGAAGAATGGCAGCTCTGCTACTCTAACTGCAACTGAATGCTGCTCAGAAGAGTCTAAGGGAGATAAGCTGCAGGAAGAGCTGCCCACCTTCAGGAAAGAAATTCCATCAGTCTGAATTTAGGTTTGCTGTAAAAGAGAACACTCCCATAACTAGCTGGGGGTGTGGGCAGAGTCTAACTAGAATAGCCTGACTAACTTCTGCCATTATATCTGCAGAGCACATGAGGCAGAAAAATCAGAAAGACGATTTACAAAGTCACTTAAACCTAAGTCACGAAGGGGATTGGGACATAGACAGAGGTACGAGATGCAGAAAGCCTCATGGGCAAAGCTCACATCTCTGGATCCATCTCCACAGGGAACCCAAGACCTAAACTATTTCTCAACTCCTACAGAACAGGGTTCAAGGCCAGTGAATGAAATTAATCCTCAAACAGATATGTTAAGAGCTAAAGTTTCTAAGGCTGTTAACAGTATATGATGTCAGCACTAATGGAGATATTTAAAGAGTATCATGTATGCAAGAACCTAATTAACTTGAGTCTTGTCTGAAGCAGAAATGAAGCTGTCTAAAAGGCAGGTGTATGAGGTGGATCAGAGAGAGATGCCCCAAGGGCTGACTACTCAGCAAGAGATGAGATACAGGATTCCATTACGCTGCAGCCTGAGAATGGGAAACTTTGACATTAAGCAGGTACTTTACTCTGTGAACAATCACTACAAACCAGCTGTTCTGCTCACTCTGAGTATCGCAGGGTCTTCAGAGAGCTTTAGGACCTTTACAGATGTAGCAGTACCCATTCAGCCTTTAGAAGCTGTTCAGAAACACCACAGCTATAAGTGATTCAGGAGACAGTCAACCATTTGGTTTGGGATTTTGTTGTTGTTTTGGGTATGTGTGTCCCCTTCTTACTTCCTCAGTAGCAGGCAGCCATCGCTCCTGTGTCAGGAGACATCAAGTGACCTGAAGTAACTGGGGTATGAATTAACGACACTGTGGCTCTAGGAAGGGCTCCTTCAAGAATCAAAAGTCTTATTTCCATTTTCTTCTACAGAGAAGATGAGCACATGCATGTCCTCTCAATCATCACTCTTTCTTTCAAGGCCAGACTGGCATACTCATAACCTTCCTGAAAACAAATAGGTAGTTCTTTAATGCCCCTGCCTCTGTAACATTGCAAAGATACTGAAACTTCAACAGCAAAACAACTTTCACCGGTACAGCAATCATTATGCTAGAAACCAGACAGTGAAAACATGAAAGTGTTCAGACTGCCTTCCCCCCACAGAAGGGAAGCTGTGCATGCAGCCCTAAAGCAGGTGTCTTCTAACACCTCCATTTCCTGAGTGCGCTCCAATCCCTGTCTGGACTCAGCTGATAAGTCTTCTGAGTGAACACTGATGTCTTCAAGGAGCACAACAGCATTAGAGAAAAGACTGGAGAGTGCCTTATCTGCATTTTTACCTGCTGCAGTCAGAAGCTTTCACTATTTCTTTCCCTGCTTCCAGTTCCCTCTTCTTAGTCAGCACACAAAGATAGACCAACCTACAGCCGGAACAGTGCTCTTGATCTGCCAAGATCTCCAAGTACAGGGAGAGAAGCGTTACAGGTAGGGTAACAGAGGCTCAGAGATTAAGATGCCCAGCATAACAAAAAGAGGGAGTTGGAGCTTGGCTCTCAATTTCTGACCAAGTCTGTAAAACAGGTAGAAGCACAGCTCCCCTTCCCCAGCATTATGGTGCCCCCCCACAAGGCATCACATCTTTTGTTAGCCCGGGGACCTCAGATGAAGGCTGCCAGAGAACCGCTGGTCATCTCCGCCTGGGCAGGAAGCCAGCTTTTTGGCTGATGCATATTTTGTGGGAAAGCCCAGCTGCCACCCACTCCAGCTACATCTGTAGAGATTTTGGCAGGCATCCACAGTGCAGCCATGAGCACGGTACGCCCTGCCTAGTTCCTATGGATCTCACATGCAGACAGCGGGCACCTGCCAACAGCCAGAGGCCAGCCCGTCCCAGCCGTCCTGGCAGCCTGCTATGCTGCCAGCGCCAGACTAGTGACGTACCTGAGCCAGCTGGCACGCTCCAGGCCACAGGCCCCCCATGACCCTGGCTACCAACCACGATTTTTAGAAGTAGTACTCTGGCTTCAGGAAAGCAGGCCGGTTAACTCACATGCAGAGGGTGATACTAAAGAGCCACCAACTAATACCAAAAAAGGATGACCTGTCCAAACGCTCCAAGTACAGGACCTAACCTAGCACCTAAACCATACCTCACCTGTAGTAATCTCACTACAGCCATTCTCCTGCTGAGAAATACCAGGTTCTAAGCAGGTCTCAGTTTCCCAGGATATACCTTTCCTCTCTGACATAAAATCCTCAGATTTCACCTATCTCCATACCCTTGAGTTTTCCCTCCTTTCTGCAGCACAAGTTTTGCAGAACACAGAGCTTTCATGCCTCAGATCAGCAAACAGACTTGTTGAAAGGGTAAACAGTCTGAGCAACTTTGCTGGAATAGGGCCAGTACTCCAAAACCTCCATAGTCAAAGACTTTAGGATTAGAGAGATATACAGAACATAGATACTCAAACAGGAACAGGCAAAGAATCACTTGTCTTTCAAGTAGTAGCTGGCTCAACAATATGCCAGTAGCTCTCTCAGGTTTTAGTCAAGTTCAGGCCCTTCCCAACAGGTGAAGGGCAATGTATGAAATAAAATGTAAGAAAAGAAGCCTCTTGGTCCACTGCCTTAGCCAGGCTTCCCCAAAAACACTGGCGAGAGACCTCAGGGTACCCAGGAGAACAATGGATGACAGCCCGAGAAGGGCTGAAGAGCTGGTGTCAAACCCAGAGAGAAAAACAAAAGGCACAGTGTCATCATGCAAGCCTGCATAAGAAGCAGGCGGCCAAGGTTTCCTCCTGTTCCCTGTTGAGAGGGGGCAGCCCGCAGGCACCCTCCGGCCTGCCCAGAGCATCCCCAGCAGCCCGCACCCTCCCGAACCCCGCGCTCCCGCCCTCCCCGCAGGACGCCAGCGCCGGGGCTGGCTCCAGGGCTCCCCCCTCACCCAGAACAGCTCCGAACCTGCCCCTTCGTCTCTCTTTTCTTCATCACAAAAAAGCAACTAAAAGCCCAACCGCGCAGCACGACCACGTTCACCCACCAGCCCGCAGCCCCCCGAGGCCGATCTCCCCACACCCCCACGCCACACCGGCCGCGTAACGGTCGCCCGCGCTGAGGGGAAACGCGGCCCGGCCGGCCGGGGGGGGAAGGGGCACGGCCACCCCCAGCTCTCCTCGCCCACTCCGCGCCGCGCCCGCGGATGATGCAACGGGCGGCGAGGGGGACGCAGCCGCCCCCGCCGCTACGGCCGCCACCTCACCCACGCGAGCCGGGCGCTCCCCAGGACACGGCCAGGCCGCCCACCCGTGCTGCGGCGAGGAGGAGGAGGAGGAGGAGGAGGAGGAGGAGGAGGAGGAGGAGGAGGAGGAGGAAGAGGAGGGCGGGGAGGCAGAGGCGCAGCGGCGGCCGCCTCGGCGCGAGGGTTAAGAAGAGCCCGCGAGCGCCGTGGCCCCGCCCCACCGCGCATCGGCCCCGCCCGCCCGCCCGCCCCGCCCGCGCCGCCCGCCCGCCGAGGGAGGGGGAGGGAGCGGGACCGCGCGCAGCGATTGGCCGTCACGGGGGCGTCGGCGAGTCAGAGACAGCCAATGGGGAGGCGGCGCGCGGCCACGGGGCCCTGCCGCCTGCAGCCGTGGGGCGGCCGGGCCGGGCCGGAGCCGTGAGGGGAAACCGGGACCAAAAGGCCCGGGTGTCTCCAAATGGCCTCCGCGGAGCCCGAGGCGAGGTCTCTGCCTGTTCCTCCCTACGGCCGGTGCCCAGGCCCCCGCCTTCGAAGGCGACATTTAACCGTGGGCCCGTGGGCACCGGCCGTAGGGAGGAACAGGCACAGAGACTGCTTGGAACTCCCACGCACGGCCTGTGTCACTGGCTGCTTGTCTGATTTGGGAAAAAAAACTACCCACCGCGTCCGAGGGGGCTGCTGTGAGGGGTGTCACAGTTGGAGCTGCAGCCAGACCCCCCTCCTCCGGCACCTGAAGCCCCTGAAGAGGTCTCCGGGGGGCGCTGCGTCAGGGCACCCGGCCTTGTGCCACCAGCGGTGTGGGCCCTGTCTCTGCTTGCCCAGGTCGGCATCGGTGGAGAGAGAAGGCCCAGGCGTCTCTTGGTCTCATGTCAAAGCCTGGAAATACCCAGCCTGGGGCAAGAAAGAGCCGGTGAATCCTCCATCTGGGAGATGCAGGCTGGAAATGGTGCTACTGAAAGCAAGCGCAAGTGTGTCGCTGAAACAAACCCCCACCACATTTCACTAGCAGTAGCTGTGCCACAAATGGAGAAATGTGTTTACCCCAAAAGGTGCCAAGCCCTGAGCATGATGCTGGAAAACACCTAAACACTTTCTCTGTTTGAAGCTCCTGTGTTGCCTACGATCTGGCACCCGTCTGCTGATGCACTTGCTGGTACAGAGGCAGGCTGCGAGCTGCCTGTGAAGAAGGAGCAGCCATCTTGAGCCTTGTGGGGGGCCTGTGTCCTAGCTGAATTGCCTTCATCTCTGCGAGTCCTTATGTCACCAATGTAACAGATACTTACTATACTCTGATGTAACTGTTACACTTCTGATGGTGTCTGAGAATGTGCTAATGAGGTATTCGCCTGGGAAGTTGCTCAGGGTCACAATGGCTGCATCTGCACTGTTGTAAATGGAGCTTTACGATATATAACACGGGGTGCAGGTGAATTTAAGACACTCAGTGCAAATTGTCACAGAGTAATTCTTTACAATCACAAGGTGCTCCAGATTATTCAGAAAGTTAAAAAACCAAAACCGAAATCCTTGCATGAAATCATGAGATACCAAAAAGGCTTACCAGAGATCTCAGGAACGTAGCTTGTTGCTGTAGGAAGTCCAAGAAGCAATTTTTTTCTGTATCTATAAAAAATAACCAATAAAGAGAAAAGCAATTCAAGGTAGCTTTATTTTAGAACATGATTCACCCTGAACTGTTCCATGTGTTTTAGGTAATTGAAGGAGTGGAGACAACTGTATGCCTCCATCTGTACATATAGATACTACGTAGTATAGCTATTTGGAGAGTATTGCATGCTGTATAAAAATAAAGAGTAAGGAACAGGATGTTTTAATCAAGTGGTAAAATGACGGCAGAGACTTTATAACTGGATGTGACTGGTCTGAAGCTGAATGACTGACCAGTCTTAGGGTTACAAAGTTGAGGGTGTCTCTGGTAAGAAAATGGACAGTGACTAGAATGTGGGGTGAAATTTATGAAAAACCACAGAAAAAACACTGAGCAATTAAAACCAAATCAAAAGTCAGGTATTTTATATTGGCCTTAAATAAACAGTGACACTGAGGCAACTGTTTCATTACGTATGCTAAAAGTCCACACAAATTACAGAGAAAAATCCATGCTGATAACAAATGACATTGCTTTTTCCTTGCCCCTTTCTGGATCAAAGTAGATGCAAACCTACTTTGAATTCCATGTTGTTATCCTCATTTTCCTAAAGAAAGATTTACTAGAAAATACTGCTGTTGAACAAGACAATTATTTACTTCAAATCACAGTTTTCCTAGCTAATTATGTCTGAAATATGCATGTAAAGTGATGTTTGCACAAGTAACCATCAGTCCCACTGGAAAAACATCAATTGGAAAAGCATGTGGAATCAGATTCTGGCTTGCATTTGGTGCAGCTAAATTACAGAATGGCACAAGAGGAATACAGACGTGAAGACGGTGATGTTAAGAATGCCTGGCCCTTGAAACGGATATCAGAAAAACCGTGAGACACCAGGGCACACGTGAGGTCCAGCCACAAAGCACAGCAAAGCAAAAATCATGAATATTTGGAACAGAATGCATGCAAGGGTTTGAAAACTGCAGTCGTACCCACAGAGGGTAGCCAGGGAGGGTAACCATACCTTTCATGCCTTTCAGGAGGGATGGAGGGAAGAGGCGCTGAGTCAGGTGTTCTAGCTGAAAAAGTGGCAGCCTCGCAGCAACCACTGCAACTTCAGGCAGATGGGCATCAAGATATGAAGTCGGCAGCACAGGTGGATTTGCCAGATCCTGTAAAATGCAAACCAGATACCTCAGAGGAAACTTGTAAGACCAAGTGACAGCGGTAGGCATGTCGGAAACTATCTGAACATAATGAGAGGGATTTGTAATTGCATCACAGCTCTGCACTCAAAATTCGATCTCCTTCACCATGGCAGCAGCTAGGTGAAGGTAAACTGACAACATTAACAAGAAAATGGGAGTTTTGACTTTAAAAAGAAAACCTGATTTAAAATATATCCACAGCAACACAGACACACACTGTGCCATTGGCATTAGTGGCAGTAAAATCAGTCATGGTCTCTGGGACTGAATACACAAAGCTTTTCTTCACCCCACTGCCCACTAATTAGACCCATTATAGCTGAGCCCAATCAGTGGGACACTGAGATTACTCTTCAACCCAGCCTTGCAAATAACTTCAATAAATCAGCAGGTCACTACCAATTTCATAAGTGGAGCCACTTAAGCCATTTCCTGAGATTTGACAATGCTTCGGATTATTTTTCTCCCAAGGAACAAGAGGAGTTGCAGTGAGGATTGGTATATAATCAAAATTATTATTTGATCAGCATAGCGGCAATGTGACACCATCTGGAATTTTAACATAGAAATAAACAGCTTGCTTAAGAACAGCAAGCAGAGAATGTTGTTTCTTGTATCAGTGATGAGCAGACATGCTGAAGGCTGAAAGGTTGAGGAGAGAGATCCCTTGGACAAGTGCAATCAGTGATCAAAAGGAGGGGGAAAAAAAAGGTAAATGCTGTTGTGGTAGGATCATTGAAGGAGGACGATCAGGTGGAGGAGGCTTTCTGTGAGCGACTAATGAAGTCACCCAAAGAACAAATGGTGCTTTGGTGGTACCCAGAGCCCTGTTGGGAAGGGAGAGCACGAGGCTATTGCACAAGCTCATGGAAACATTTTTATACAAAAGGAGAAAAAAGCAGCCCAAGAAGAGCCACTCTGTATTTTAACTGCATGGGAGAACAGAATCATAATTCAAAATTATCTTTGACAGACTGGAGAAGTGAAATGAGAAAGTAAAATAGGAAATTAGCCATTAAGGACAAATGCAAAATTTTACAGCCAGACAGGAGCAATCACCTGCTCAAGTAGCCACTATCTGGACTGCAATTGTGTGGAGTGGAAGGTATGGCTATAGTGCCATGCAACCTCAATGTGAGTCAACAAGGCCCTGCTGTTGTGAAAAAAGCAAACATCATACAGGGTTATGCAAACAGGAATATAGTCTGCAGGACACATGGCACTCTCAGCTCTGGTGCGCTTTGTTGAGGTACCACCTCCCATCTGGAATGCTGCATTTCAAAAAAGATATGGCCCATGTCGGACATGGCCTGAGGAAGGTGTAGAGAGAAACACAACCCAGGAGTAAAGACTGAAAGAAGTGGAGATGTTCAGAGAAGAGAAAACTGAATAAAAGGTAGAACTGACTTCATTTAGCTAAAGGGCAATGAGAAAGGGATAAACCATTTTTTATGTTCCTTCAAGAGTAGGAGAAAGTAGAAAAGGTCAAAGTTACAGGAACGCGGATTTAGGATAACCATCCAAACCACAGCATTGCTCAGGCTGGAAGGGACCTTGGGACATCTGCACTCCAGCCTCCTGCTCAAAGCAGCGTCCATCTAGAGATGAACCCATGTTGCTCAGACCTTGTCCAGTCAGGTCTTGAAGGCCTCTCAAGACAGAGACTGCACAGCCAGTCCAGCGTCTGACTGTCCTCGTAGGGAGTTTTCCCTACACCCAGCTGGAACTTCCCCTCTTTCAATTTATGACTTTAGCAAAGACCAACTTTTCCTCTTGCTGACCTCTCTATAGCACAGGGAGGTGGCTGTTAGGCTCCCGCCCAGTCATCCCTCCTCCAGGCTCAGCAAGCCCTGCTTACCTGGCCTGTCCTCACAGGGCCACCACTCCATCCCTGTCTATCTTGGAGGTCCTCTCCCCCACCCTGAACTCACTTCAAGTTACTGATGTCTTTTCCATACTGGGGGCTCAAAATGGTCTGCTATAATGAGTGCCAAGTAGAGGGGGATAATCACTTCCCTCAGTCTGTTGGCTGTCCCTGTTCATCCCGCCAAGGATGCAGTTGGTCCTCTTTGCTCCAAGGACACACTGTGGCCTCACGTCCAGCTTGCTGCTCACCACGTCCCCCAGGGCCTTACCTGCAGTGCTGCTCCCCTGCCAAGCAGTCCCCAGGCTGTGTCCTGCCAGGGGTTGATCCACCCAAGGGGTAGGACTTTGTCCTTGCTGAATTTCATGAGGTTCCTGCTGGCCTATCCCTCCAGCCTGCCCAGGTCCCTGTGGATGACTGCCTTGCCCTCTTGTGTGTCAGGTGCACCGCCCTAGTTTGGTGTCATCCGCAAACCCAATGAGGATGCACTCATTTTCTCCTCTAAGTCACTGATAAAAATATTAGGACAGATGCCAGCACAGACCCATATGGTACTCATAACTGGTCTCCAGGGAGGGTATGAACTATTAATCACTGTCCTCTAAACCCAATGGCCCAGCCAGTTTTTCTCTCATCTGACAAGCCACCTATGCAGATGATAATAACCCAGGTTGGATACCAGGGTGGAGCGAGAGTCTGTCAGAAACCTTGCTCAAATCATCTACTAGTAGTACAAGGAGGATGTAACCTGCTGCTCTCTCTTCACTACAGATCTATTCCCTTTGCTGAAGATGTTTTTTCTGTAAGGTGTTAGAGCTGACACTATGTGTGTGTTTGAGAATCAGACTTGTCCAAGGCTTACCTCCTTGGAGGCTGAGCAAGAAGGGCAATTAAATGTCTCTTTGTTGTGGTCAACACAGCCACATGAAAGGGTCAAAAATAATGAGTCAAACCCCTCCAGAATGAAAAGACATTAATGAGACTACTACTTGGTCAGATTTTGGCCTGTCTTAGACTTCGGAATTTCCCTTGCCCATCCCCAGTCCAGCAATGCAACAATTAATGTTGCATGTGATTCCAAAGTCAGTAATGCTGTCTGCTCACTTTCTACTTGTGCTTTGTCCAGAAATTTGTTCATGTCCTGCCTCAGAGTCCCTTTATCAAATCTCTTCCTCCTGCAGCTCCAGGACTTTTTTCTCCACCAACACAAGAGGAAACAGAGAGGAAGCATCCTCCATGTTCACTAGAGTGGAAGGAGGGAGAGGAAATGATGGAAAATACAGGACTGTTTTGATGTGTGAAGCTCTCTCTTACCTTTCTCTTAGACACGAGCAGTATTAGCTCCCAAGTGAAATAAGGGTGGGTAGAAAAGGGAGGAGCGGTCGCTCCCCCTGGCTCTTCCCACAGCTCTCAGGCCCAGGAGGGAGGCTGGTGCGCAGGCTGCAGTGGGAGCAACTCCCTCCTTCCCTCCCTCCGTCTGGCCGGAATCCCAGACAGCTCCAGGAAGAAAGTGAGAATGATCTGAAACATGTCCAATATTCAGCTGCATAGGTAGCAAAACTTGAAATCAAGCCAGGTGCTGGCAAAGGCACAGCAGGCCTAAGCCTGGTAGACTAAAGGCTTTTCTGTGAAAAACAAAGAGGTAGGGAGACCAGCTTGATTGTTATCTGCTGCCTTTCTCCCCACTTTGTCTTGCGGCTCACTGAAACCAGAGAATAAACTGTTTTTTTTTTCCTCCAGACCTAACTAAACGTGCAGTTTTAGAAACAGAGAGCTGGAAGTGGCCTACAGCGCAGCGATTTCACAGTGCTGAGGAAAACAGCACTCTGCATACCTTTGTCAAAAACACATGGGTTTGTCCCAAAGGAATACCTGAATCATATTAATTTTCTCTTCCTCGTGGGAACAGCTTGCAGAGCCCTCAATATTTTTAAGGTACTTGGATCAAAGGGCCAACCATACTCACACAAGCTGCTCCAGGGCTCCAGCTCACCCGAGAAGCTGCTGTCCCCAGCATCCCACCATTTCATCAGAAGTTAGCACCTTTCTGCTCTGCTGGCGTATGAATGCATGTAACTGCCTTTTGGTCCTGTCAAAACGATCTAGTTAGAAAGCAAACACCAAGACTGAAATTATGAAAAAGTACTGAACCCCATGATTATCAGAGCACTGCTAGAAGTAGTCATTTGCATCTTAACAGTTAGAGATAAGCACAGCCTTCCCCCTCCCACTTCACATATGTTGAAATGAAGCCACTGGCTACCAGAGCTCCTCTGTTGGCAGCAGAACTGGTTTGTTAGCTTCCACCATTCAACCAATTCCACAAATCCAATTTCCAGTTGAAACTTTCAATCAGTCAGATTAACACCTTTTTTGGCAGTAACCTCCAGCAGGAAAACAAGCACCTTCTAAGGTGGTTCTGCCGCTGCTGCAGAAGTACTATGGGACTGCGGTATAGGATGACAGCGTCCTTTCACTAGCAGTTCTTCTTGCTGGAGGTTACAATTTTATAAGAAATAAAGCATGACATGTATTAACAGGGGATTAGATGTTTATGACTGGTAAGTGCCTTGCTGACAAGGAAGGATTGTCCACATAGATCAGGAGGCATGCTCCATTTTCCACATGTGTAGATCTAACAAATTGAATATTGCGAAAAGAAAGAATTGAGACATTTGTAAAAAAAGTAACCTTGGCTAATCAGATGAATTGAGAAATACTTGTGCAGTTTTAGAATGCATCATGTATCAATCCAACATGAAGATACATTGATTTATTCTATAAACATTTGGCTGCAATTCTGATTTTTTTCCAAATTGAAATTCATGCACTCCAAGGTAAAATTGTGCTCTGGAGTAATACAGCTCAGCTTCATCCTTGCAATAAATGGCAAATTAATACAGCTACAAACATTCTCTTCTGACATCCTTACCTATTAGGCATTACTTCTTTACCAGCTGCATTTTTTAGCTCTGACTTTTCCTGAACATGACAGTTTTTTGGGGCAGTCATCAGTGCAGCAGTAGCAGCAGTTACAAGCATCTGGAGAACAGAGTGAATTAAACCCCCTCCCTCAACTGCTATGAAAGCAGTTTCATTTCTAATACATTAAAGGCAGTATACTCAGTTTAAGGTGCTGATGTAAAATAGCAGCAATGGACACAGTCGTTTACACCCAAAGTTTTGCAGTGCTAGGAAGAATCATCTTTAAAAAGCCATGACCCCTTTCAGTTAACTCATTTAATTAAACATGCTCCTTCTATCAAAAACGAGCCTTCTTGTTCTCTACAGACCACCGCTACAGAAGCTTGCAGGACCTCTCAACCAGAACCCTTACCCAATTCCCAACCCCAAGTTGCACTCTCTTGATATTTCAATTTTATCAAGTAAAAAGAGGTTTGTTGTTTGCTTTTTTTTTTTAGTTCAAGACATGCTCCACCAGCTCTAAAAAACAAAAGACAAAGAATCACTCAAAAAATAGCTCAAGAGCCAAAAATTTGAAACTTGTAGTCTATGTCCTCATTAGTCATTTAAAGATCAGCATTCCATCTAAAGGAAAGGGATAATTTTTGTCAGATTCTTATAAAAAAAGGCTTTATTTTGAACAAGTTTTCTCCATTTGGTTTTACAGTCTCAACATACATCATATTCATGGACAAGCAGCATTTTCACAGAATAAGAGCCAAATACAAAGAAGAGGAAGCCACTTGGGATTAACAGTTTCAACCTAATTGACTCAGACTTCAGAAAATACTGTATGCTGTCACTTATTTGAGGTAAAGCAATTCCATAAATTAAGATCCACTGTTTAACAGAAGAGTCAACAATGAAATATTTGAGAGAAGTAGGTACCTTTGGGAAGAAGGGGAAAAAAATTTACTTTTAAGACATTATGAGCAACAATAGAAGGGGAAGGTCGGATTTTCACTTGGTTTGTATTGGTAAACCAATAGTTTTGAATACCATGTTTAACCAAATCTGTGGACTTGAAATTTAATGTTTGATGAATTTTACTGGTAATATAGTCTTAAAAAGTGAACCTAACTGAAGATATGTCATGATCTTAATTTACATGCTGAATGCTGTCACTAGGTAATTGTTACCTGATCAGGTAGTGATCAGTGCACAAGTTTTTTCCTTCGAGTATCCAGTAAAATCCATTGCTTTCAGTGCCCATTATGACATATTCCAGTTACATGGTTAATTTTTGGGTAGCTGTGCAATTATACCATAAAATAATGCATTTGGTGGAATTCAAGAGTGCTTTCTTAAAAAAAAAAAGTACTGGAGGAAAGGGAGAAATCAACATTCTGCTATCTTTTCACATAAAAATATACCTGCAGTTTAACAGGATTAGACAAACAGATGAAAGCTGTTACAGGGACACATTTATACTAGTTTAAAACTTGTTTATAGAGCAAACCAGCTTGTGTCATTAATCTGTGTAAAAACGATCTTAAACCTTTTTAAATAGTATCCACATTATACTAGGTACTATTTAAAAAAACAGAAAGACTATCCTCACCTTTTTGAGCTTGACTTTTAAGTTATCTCACTAATAATCCTAAATCTCACTGAAGAGGAAATGGAACTGTATCAATATCCTGTAAACTGCAAGAACTAAATTATCAATGTTAAATTCCTAATGCCTAGCAGAAATACCACATGTTTCAGTTCAGCCATTTATTGCCAGGCACTGCTCAATTTCTTCCAGTGAAAGAAAGCATAAATTTCATTTATGTACTTGCAACGAAACATAAGCAGTAAAGCCATCTTCACATAGAGTGATACATTTCTTTAAAAAGCTTACTGGCAAAGTTCCATAATCTGGTTGGCCAAGCCATCCAGTGCAAACAAAATTCAAATTGAATTGGTACAAGAATTTAGTTGTAAGAGGCAAAGCAGACTAATTCAGAAAAGCTCATTTTTCAATATTATTTTGTTTGCCAACTCCAAGTTCCAGTGAGCAAAATGGTTTTATACTTATTTTGGGGGCAGAGAAGAGCTGGTTTGTTAATCTGGCTATGTGACACTTCTGTATCCTTTCTATTTCTTTTTTTTTTTTTTAAATCAGGGAGCAGATTTATCATTAAGCAAGTTATCTGACTTGGAACTAAAAAAGCACTAGTAAATTCTCTCCCCCATTGGAAAGCTGTATTGTATTACATAGCTTCATGTACATAAAGTTGTACCTTGCAGAAATGTGACCACTGACCAAAATTTCTTAGTACATTACACTTTGAATAAAAGCAGACATGAAGCTAAACTGCAAGTCAGCCATTGTACAAATTGTCTCTCAAGATGTTCCAGCAACATTTCACTTAGAGCTTTAACTCCTTAAGAGATACACAACCTCCAATATATAGCTATTGGGCAATTCAGTTAAAATTCAGACAGAAAGATGTCTTATTTGTGAAGAAACTGCCATCTATCCATTAGCTTTTATTGCATTTCAGACCATCAGAAAGTGAGTAAAGGTGGAAAAAAAAAATTTTCCACTAGCATCCAATTAGTTTCCTATGACTTTGAACGCTAACAAAATGCTTTTCATTAAATGACGGGTAAGAGAACATAGAGTGAAAAAAAAAAATCAGTCTGTTAAGAAATTTGGTCCTTGTATTTAGGACCTAGCATTTCCTTCAATAGATCCTATGTATCATGTTGCATGGAGCATGAATTTTTCTTAAAAAACCTCACCTGCCTATTATGAATCATTCCAATAAAAGTATTACTTTTTTTCACACTGCACTAGGAAACTTTCCAGCCAAAGACAAGGAATTTAGTCAAGAGTCATAAAAAAACCTGAACTGTGAACTCTGGCACAGCCAGGAGTAGCAACTCAACTACTCCAGAGTGCTTAGAAAATAGGCTTTAGATTTTACACCAAGAAATTGGATTTATTGTAAATGCCACAGTCACATTGATAGACAGAGCACAGACTTCTGGTAACAAACAAACATACATTTTTGTAACTAAGCGTTTCTACTTGGTAAATAAATGCATTTTGCACAGCCTTCCTTTTAATGTGCCTAAACTAACCTAAATAAGCAGACAGCATAGCAGAAAAGGGAAACTTATGTGAGTAACTGTTTCTTAAGCAGTATATTATTTTTACTATGTATATAATATTTTATATTATATACACACACATTTTCATCAACAGTTCAAATTATACCCGAATAAAAAAAAAAACAAAACCAAAACTGGCGCTCCTCCAATACATTTACCACCTTTCCCTCAGGCATAGTTAATCCAGGTATTTGTCAAGATAGAGGAATGACAGTTAAAAAGACTCCCCCCACAAGAAACAAGTTACACAAAGAATACTGTATCACTACAAATTTTTTATTCAGAAGCCCATCTTTAAAAAAAATCTCATTATGAACTTGTTTGGTCAAACTACAACACTTTCTAGCAGACATACAGTAAAAATGGCATGGCTCAGAATCGACCAGATCTTTCACGATCTCTTGACCGCCTCCTATCACGTTCACGTCCTCCTCCTCCTCCACCACCACCTCCACGACCACGATCTCTGGATCTAGACCGACGTTCACGGGACCTCGACCTGGATCTATGCCTTCAAAGAAAGTTTGAACATTTTATTGTTTCATCACGTTCAGGAATTTACTTGTCGTACCACACAGTGGAACACTTAAGGATGTAGGTAACAAGCGAGAAGAGAGACAGTGTGGCATTAGAAGAATCGGTAAACTGGCACTCAGGCTGGGAAGCCACATATTTACAAACTGAACAAACATAATACTGAAGAGTCAACACGTACTGTTAAGAGACTCAACTGTTCACTGCCAGTCACCATTGCAGTGGATGTGCAAAACTCTAGCAAAGGCATGTGGAGGAACCAAATGCACTGTCAACACAGCTGTTAAAGCAGCAAGAGAAGGGGACACCTGCTTTTGCAGTTATGAATAGCTCTTAGCAAGACACAGCAAAAGCCTACAGCTGTAAGTCCACTCCTATTAAATCAACTGCATTAATTAGCAATTACAACTCTGTTATCCCCCCCCCCCCCCCCTTTTTTTTTCCTGCCCCCCACCCTTCCAGAAGCCATCAGCATTTGCAAATAATCTTCCCTGTCTCTGTGGTTGATAACTTAAGTTCAGGAAGAAAGCTAAAACCACCCAGAATATACTGCTAACACAGCTACTATGGATTTATAGCTGACATGGCACTTGTCAAAGAAAAGAGTGATTTGAATGTTTTTAAGCATTTTAGAAAAGTCAATTTTATAAAATAGGTAAATAGTACAGTTTTAAATAGATGTAGAAATTACAGCAGAACTAAAAAGCTCAGGGAAACAAGTGCTACAAATGTCTTAAGTTTGCAGAATATTGTTCCATGGTGAGATGTTTTGGGGTGGGAGTGTGTGCGGTGACAGATTTCACTATGACAGACACATACATAACTCTTGCATACCCCTGAGCTGTCCAGAATTACTAAATTAGCCTATTATTCAAAAGTTCTGGTTTACCCTCCTTTTTTCTGCTCAAAAAACTTTGATGTATTTCATACTGTGTAGAACTACCTTCAGGTCAGTCCGGTTTATACAATATACCTGTGAAACCCCACTGACAAAAGAACTGATTTTTTTTTTTTTGTGTATCAAGCCTTACTGCTAACCCGTGACAGCTTTAGCTACACAAAGAATTTAAATAGGGCCAATAAAGACAAAACTGGATGGAGGATTCAGCTATTTTATTTGTTTTACCACAGACCGAAACTAGGCTATGGGTAAAACAATCATATTCCAAAGCCTAACACACAAGTCTGATCTTTCTTGCAATAAAAGTTGATACCTTTTCACAGCATTACTAAGTCTGAGATACTCAGATTCATAGAAGTGGCCAGAAAGCTAATACAAGAGCATACTTAGTCTTTTTCATAAATCACACATGTTAAAAGCTTACTTTTATGTTTAAATTAATATTAATTGGGATATTTTAGGAAAGTGTTTAGGCATAAATACATGTACCTAAGCAACACAATCTACATTTTCCAAAGTTAAATACATCCTCACAAATTCTAAGACACTGCCAATTAAGAGACATTTATATGAAAAATATGTTCATAATCCAAGGCTCCTTCTATGATTGAAAGAAACCTACAAAATTGTGCTCTATATAAAAGGAAGCTCAACAATTTTGTATGCCTAGCCTAAATAGCAAGGTCTTAAAAGCACGGAGATTGAATGCAGTTCAAAGGCAACCATCCACAAGACAGGTATCATAGTAACAGCAGCAGGTATTTTATACAAGGTACCTTAATAAATATTTTAATATATAATAAAAAGTATTATCACTTTTTTTTGCGATTAAGCAAGATTACTATTCCTTTGCCCTACTGAGAATTCCTATCAAGAAGGGTCACATGGTGAGGCTAGCATTAATAAGAAGTGAGCTCAGTACAGTGACTGCTTGTTACTAACGAATGAATACAGGCTAGAAAAGTGAGCCATTAACTGTTGGAAACAAGTAAGGCTGGGTCCTGAATATCATTATAGATATGCCTGACTAAT
Organism: Strix aluco; assembly: GCF_031877795.1. Classification (NCBI taxonomy): domain Eukaryota; kingdom Metazoa; phylum Chordata; class Aves; order Strigiformes; family Strigidae; genus Strix; species Strix aluco. The sequence continues at coordinate 39,444,040 of NC_133932.1, forward strand.
GCTGGAAGCGGCCAATCTGAACCTGTCAAAATGCCCATCAGCCAAGTAGCCTGCTTCTAACAGACGCCACAGCAAACACATTTAGAAGAAAAGTAAAAGAGAAGAGGCATAAAGCAATACTTCTCCCAAATAATGTCTGCCTGTAACAGTTTACAGTTTGGAGATTTGAACCACAGGTAGGTCCCTATGTACCTAGTAACTCAGTGAATGTTCTTCTTGAACCCCGCCACATCAACCTTCACTGTCCACAGCACCGCAGAGCAAGAAGCACCATAACTTTGGGGTTTTTTTTAACAAAGACCTATTCCTTTGTTCTGAACTGGCCACTTGCTAGCTTTACTTGATGCCCTTTCATCGGCATGTGTCAGAACTGCATTAGGAAAAACGAGAGGACTCAAGTTTAAAGATTTGCCTTCAGAGTTTTCAGCAACTGATCCTTAATTTACCTGTTTTAATTGTGTTTAAAAGCAAACTTACTTTTTACGACGACGCCCATACAACTCACGTCTTAACTCTCGAGAAATGGGCTTCAAATGCATAAAGTTGCAGAAACCTCCTCGTGTACACTCTCTGAAACAGAATTCAAGACAGTTAAAATCCCCAGCTCTAAACTGTATCTGGTTGCCCTAAGCCCTAATGGACCTCTAGCCGTCTAAAAGGTAGTTAGTTACCTCTAACATTGAAACCAGTAAATTGCAAGCATCAATTACTGACACAGACTCATTACTAGATCAAAATCCTAAGAAGACGGCAAAAGTCGGGAGGTTCACCACAGGTCCTCCACATTAACATTACCTTAAGTGGTTTTTTTCCTACACTAAGCTCCACATAAAGCCACACCCAAGCAACCACCCTGTCTGTGCAAGCATTTCAAAGATACTGTCACGGGCAAACAGGAAGTCACTTTTTACCCCATTTCATATTGACGGCAACAGGCCTCTCTGAAGTCAGTCACAGGTGAAAGCTCAGCATGAATGGGCTGTCCATTAAACCAGCGATTGTTCAGGTCAATCACAGCCTTTTCCGCATCTTCTTCACGGCGAAACTAAAAGCAAAATTAACATTTTCTGATGTTAGAGAAGCAACAGATGTAGATCAAAGATTACTATCAAATCAGTTGTGTGGTATCAGAGGCTTAGGACTAGTAATCAAAGTAGAAACTACTTCAGAGTTCCTGGGACAGTCCATCAAATCAAGGGTACAGCTAGCTTTTCATTAATCAGGACTCAGAGCTAATCAAAACACTGATAGTTTCTCTTAATTATGTTCTATTTGGTCTTTCAAGTTTTGTGGCTTGCATTAAAAAAATACAATAGTAGATATTGTTTTCTTAGTACAACTTTAAACAAAGTGAATGCTTAAGAGTACTTTCTAGAGCACTAATGCTCCAAATATAATGGATTTTTTCAAACATTTAAGAGAAACCTGCATGAGAACCAAAGCTCTCGTTCATTTCAATTAGAATTTACAAAAATCTGATCCTGTTTTACGAGGAATATAAAACTAAAATTTGAAATTCCTTCACACAGCTAACCACTTGCAAATTTTTAAAAGCAACTTTTATTTCTGATTATGACCTACACAGCTGAGAATTTTAGGCATGAAAATACTTTCCAGTTAAGGGAATGTACAGTAAAAATATTCAAACAAACTCTCGCACCTCCCCAACACTCTGTACACACAATAAAAAATTTCTGCAGGTGACAACTCTGTACTCATTCTTCAAGAGATACCAGTGACTTAAGAGCTAAACCTAAGTGCTCCAGTTTGCACCTTAAACCACACAGCTACTGCCAAATGTAACTTGGTTACAACTGGGAAGCTGGAAAATAAATGCACCTGTTGAAAATAAACATAGCTGTTGCAAATAAACCTCTGCTCATAATGAAGTGCTTAAAAGGCAGTGTGAAGACAGATCCCAAATTAATCCCAGTAAACTAAGCAGTCCAGCAGTGGTAACTGTTTATAACAATGTAAAAAAGCCATAATCTTTATGAAAATGACACAGATTTTGACTATCAAGCAGGCTTATCGTCTCTTAACATTCCCTTCAGATTCCATTCACATTTTCACTCTTTCTACTTTATAAAGTTGAAGAACTTACATCCTGAAGAGCTACTATCACAAAATCTACAAGCATAGCTTTTAAAATTATAAATCAACAAATACCACCCCTATTGATCATATAAGCATATCTCTTTATCCTACCTTTACATATACATTTCCAACTAGATGATCGCCAAGGTTATCACAAACATTCATCTCCTCAACTTCACCGTATTTTTCTTCCATTTCTGTGAAGACCTCCTAAGCACAAAGCCACCAATTAAAAGTGTGCAGCTCATTAGTTATAAGCACAGAAGTATTGCATTTAGCTGTTAGTAAGTACCCTCCTTAAAAAAAAAAAAGCAATACAAAACCCCTTTTTTTACATTTCTGATTTTAAAATTAGTACTTGCTTGGCCTGTACTGCGTACATCTGTAAGTTCAGCACTAACAGCATACAATAAAAAGCTATGGAAAACATTATGCATACAGTACTTACAGAATACGTAAGATGCACCAAAACCACTACCTATAAGCTATATGCTATAGTTTTACTTAATTTGCTTCTATACAAATAATTAAGTGTATTTTAAATTTACAGGAAAGGAGGGGATTATGGAATCAAAACACTACCACTTAAGTTGCTGATTTTTAAGCAAAGTCTATTATAAACAGTAAAGTTAAAACCACACTAACAAAGATTATACCGGGAAATATTTAACACTGGAAGTTGTAAGTTTTATACAAACACCTGAGGAAACAAGCACTTTTCTCTTAAATCTATCTAATAGTGCTATACGCCAAAACCATCTAACTCATTTATGTTGACAAATCCACAAACACTTTAATGTATGTTCACATCTTTTTCATACCTCAAAGAATTCATCATAATGTTCCTGCATCTCAACATCGCTCACAGCACCTGTAAAAATCAAGAGTCATATCGATTAGAGCCTATAAATAAGGAAGAAATTTTGATCATACTACAAAACAATCTAGAGAGGCCATCTGGAGCATAAAAGACACCATATAGCATGGAGCTAACTAATAGGAATATTAAAAATAAGTATATGTTAAGATCTTTGTGTCCCCAAAGTATATGTCAAAACATTACATTGACATGATCAAATCAAAACAAGTTTTAATCAGAGCCAAACTTGTATGCCACAAATTTAAAGGGGAAAGGAATTACTTTGAAATATCACTTAAATTTAATGTACATTCCCACCCCCTATCTACCAACAATTTTACCTAAACAGAAGGCAAGTGCTTTGTTACATCTGCGTATTTTAAATAATGATTACAATTTAGTGTTCCTCTTCCTACAGGCAGAATTTCATTTTAACATGTCCACCTCTCCAGCATATACACTAAAATTTGAGACTTTACAATGTAACATAGTCCAGAATTTTTTTTTAATTTGCTCAAAATAGTTATTGAAATGACACATTTTTCTCAGTGCCCTCAAAGAAGGGTACCACAATGCTTTGCAACTGAGAGCTATTTTCTAGTTTAATTTTGAATATCACTTAATTTTTCTGTAGTCCTGCGGAACACCTCTAAGTGCAAGACAAGCCAGCCTTATATTCAGGTTAGATTATTTTCATGCTCCAAGCTGGACTTTACAAATGAGTGCTGCTTGCCTGCTGCTATAAAAAACAACGTAAGTTTGGCTGATTTTTCGAAGCATTAAGAATACAAAAATGAATTTCATTTATTTCTTCCAGTCTACAGCATTTTAAACTACATTAAGCTGTGTACATTAAAGCCTAATGTATTAGCTCTTCAGCAGTTAAGTGGTTTATTAAGATCAAGCGGAGCAGTTTTAAAGTGAACCCTGCATTTATAGGCTAGAATATTTTTCTAGCGTAAAATTACAAACACTACTGTTTTAGTTTACAGAACATGAAAAACAAGAAACTGAGCCAACAAAGCTGAGCTTATTCTCTTCAGGCTGCTATGAAAAAAAATGCTTTGGGCTCAGTAATTTCTGGCTAATATTACCATTTGGATGAACTTTAAATTTTTCTTCTAAGGCTCTAATATTAACCAGGCATATTCTCTGGAGCTGTAATTAATTTTCTTCTACCCAGCTCACCTCCTGAAGAAGGCTAAGAGGCACTTGTTCTATAGTTTAGGCTAACGATGTTTCTGCATTTGAAACATGTTTGCTTTTAAGAACTTTTTTCTTCCCCACAGTTACATGGCAAATTAAGGAACATCAAATATTAAACCAGAATTTCTAGCTAGTTTAATACTTAACTATATTCCCAAGGTTCTGCCAACACCACTGATAACAGCTCACTAGTACCTAAGGATTTTTTTTTTTTTCACAGGTATCAGACAGGGGCTCTGTGAGCCACACTGGGAATAATTACTTTTTACCAGATGGACACCTGCTAAAAACTGAAGGAGATTCCATTGTCAAATTAGGAGATCATAAGCAACAGTTAATGACTACCTGAATGTCCTTTTAAGGGGGAAGCGTACATTTGCACAGGCTTTACAAACATTTGTATTCCAGGGCTACTGGTATCTGAACCTTGAGAAGCCCATTTACTAATTAAAATACTCAGGAAAACTACTGCTGTTCAAACTAAGGTTAATCCTCTACGACGGCAATAGAAAGGAAGACAGTTAAGCAACAACAACAAAAGCATTAAATAGCTACCCAAGTTATCCATTTAAAATACATGCAGTACTTAAGTAGGGACAAATATCAAAAATCCAGGGAGCCAGGAGTTTCAGCAAACCTACTGGTAACAGAGCCCCAGCTCTACCACAGAAGGTACAGTTAGGCTCTGTTAAATCACTACCCGCTTGTCAAGACAAACTAGAGTTGGATACCAGCATTCAGAACGCTAGAGAATCTGTTCAACTCTTGCAGCTGTACAATCTAAACAGCTCCACAGACCAAACTGCTGTAACTCTGTGCAAATTAGTTACCAGCGCATTGAGAATTTAGGGACAGAGTGGAAATACCCAACTGCTCATTTTGGTTGACTGAAACAGCATTAACTACGAAGCGTCCACAACAAGGAAGTCTACAAACCAATAGAACTGTTTAAGCATCTAGACAAACTTACATAGCTCATTACATATCTAGCTTGATTGTGTGACAAAAAACCCTCAAATTACTTAATTGGGCCGTTACTGCTTTTATAAGCAGAAGACAGTGTTGACTTTTAAGTTAGTGGCTGATTTCACAAAGCAGGTCTAATCAAATGCTGGTAACTAATCTGAACTAGTCTATAATCCAACAGTCAAAAAAAAGGAATAGCCAAACAAAGCTTTATTACCACACAGTCAATATTCACTTCAGCAAGAAATATTAGTTAGAAAATAACACCGATCCTTTTTGGTCCTAAATTTTTTTTTTTTTTTTTTTTAAATCTTATTGTAATATTGATGATTCAATCACAATGATATAATCAGTAATCGCCGATCAACAATCCTGGTCATTTAACTTCTGCCAGTCTCACAGTAGGTGTGTTTTCTTATGCCCATTCCTACCTCATGAGGAGTCATTAAATTAGTTCATGACCATACCCAAATGTTTTCCCCTCCTCAAAAGTACTTTTAAAGATATATTTTTCCTAGGTACATATGCAACTTGGTTTTGGAATTTGAATTTTCAAAGCGTGGAAGGAATTTTAAGCATGCACCTATCCAAAAAGGACAGCTGCCAGAAGGGAAGCGTTTGTCAGTCAAAGTGTATTCTTCCAAAGTAGACTCTAAATGGAAGCTGCATTAACCTAGGACAAATTTCTGCATGCAGTCTGAAAAGTTTCAAATTCAAGTTCTCTTAACATTTAAAGAGCAGGAAATTTGTTCGGGATGAAGTCAACCTGTCATTGTCCTGCTCTTTCAAAAGACAGTGGAGCCTAATGGATAGCACAAAACATACAGAAAAGCATACCTAGGATGCAGGCAACTGGCAGGGAGAAAGGCGGAGGGAAGAAAGCAGTGCAACCAAGACTGCTTTGCAGGGGAAGTAAAATTTCAACCCTTTTTGATTTAATAGATGGTATTCAGATTCCCCTCATAGTTTTGGGAGTAGGGAGGAAGGTGAGTGGGACAAAAAAGTTTGGGTTTTTTCTTTTTTTTTTTGTGTTTGTTTTGGACACATTTAATGTAATGTGGTCAGTTTGATCTGTTAAACTAAAATGGCAGACCAGCTTAAGTCGACACTGAGCTCTGACAATCAAGCCCAGGGAACCAGTGAAGGAACTTGTATGAACTTACAGCGCAAACCGTCAGCAGACTGGGAAGAGTTTTGAGGGTTACGGTAAATGTTCAAGAGGGCAATGGTCTGAAATACAAAACGCAACAACTTTATATTATGGAAAATAATTTTAACAAGAAACCGGTTTCCTTTAGGGTCGCTTTAGCCGAGTCTGTGCTGAAAGAGAGGTGGTTATTCTCTCCCAAGAAGGAGAACTTTCACTTAGCTCGTGACCTTTCTGAATCATCCTAACACTGTAAAGTAATAGAGATCTCATGATACTGCATTATTGTATTTTTCTTTATTTTATTCACCAATATTACTTTAGAGTGGTTTTGCATGCTTTCAGGCAGATACGTAACAGATATTATCCAAACAGAGTTATGAAACTACAAGTGTAATAATTGGTTTGAATTTGGCTTTACTGAATGGTTCCTTAGTAGCAAAATCCCAGGAAAGGAAGTAATACAATAATTACAGCATAACATGAAATCTCCATTTTCCTAAAAAAGATGAAAGAAAACCCACAGTTTTGGGAAACTTACCGTCCACCACATATACCTATTTTATTTTTTTTGTTAAATCAAGAATTTGAGAAATGTCTGCAGTTTATCCCTTTAAAAGGAACACAGTGTTACTAAGTAATCAAGTTTCACTTTGCAGTGCAAAAGAGAATCTGCATCAGGTCCAATTTATGCAGTCAATTCTGCACTCTGAATTGCACACATTTGACAAGCTCTTGATCTATGCGCAAGAAGAGTTCCGTCACTTGTCCTGTTTGCAACAGCTTTATGTCAGCAGCTCAGAAGCCAACATTATTTTCTCATAATTAGGAGTGGGCTCTTTAACACCATTCTTTAAAAAAATTTCTCCAACTGTGGGACTTACAGTGTGAGCCGTCAGCCGTCTGTGCACTGTTTTGGGGGTTACGATAGATGTTTTGAATCAAGATGGTCTGCGGGGAAAAAAAATAAAAAGGGGAATTCTACTGGCTGCTGTGCATATAATAGACAATTGCAAAGAGACAACTTGTTTGCAAACAGCTAAAAGTAATATTTTATTCTTAAGACTTCCTTTTGTATTCGCAAAATATCTTCCAAAATTGCATCCAGACCATCATATTATGAAAACAGTTTTAATTAACCACCAAGAAAGAGCTGCATTTGTCTCAACAGCTATCCTCAAAATGGGAGTTGAGGCCCAGTAACCTAAAACATCAAACTACGTGGTATTACGGAGATGCCTAGCTTTCAAGACCAGATTCATTATTGTAAGTCTAGGGGGAAAAAAAAAGCGTTACGTGCACAGCATATAATACATAATGCCACAGAGTCTAAAGTGTTACACCAGTCAGGTTTTTAGGGAAGAGCTACGTCTCATTTTGTGCATCAGGAATTTCTTGGTGGAATTTCTGTTTAAATAATATAATAGCATCATAGGTTCACATGTTTCCGAGCCTTCAAATAAGGACAACATCCTTTTAGCCCTTCTGCTTTTTACTTGAAGAATTAGCCCAGGCAGACTTGAAACCTTACATTTGTACCGTTCTTCTTAAAATCAAGTTGTCTGAAAAAACAAACCATGTTTAAGTTAGTAAACTAATATTACAAAAAAATTCCAAATGTCCATATCACTGTAAGCAGCTCAAAAATTGAAATTTGATTACTTAAAATACAAGCTCAACGTTAGTATGAATTGCAATCCCCAAATATTTTAGCTTACACATTATTATTAGTCACAGTAAGAATTCAGAGCTTAAAGAAGTCACAGGACCAGCAATGTCATACCTACATATGCTGCCCACTTAACACATAAAAAAAATCCATAACATCACATTTAAAAATCACACACTTGTTTTATAATGGCTATGGTCATACCAACCAAAGCTTTGTGCTTCCATGGCCCAGGTTTAAAGTTTTAGCCTACAATCGGAGAGAGCCAGAAACATGCATATAGTTACAGTGTTTCTGCTGATTGGTGGTAATTTGATCACCCTGTATTGCACGACCTTTCCTAACACAGCTCTTCTACAAAGGAGCTGCACCAGCAATAGCAACACAAGATAAAAATATTGTGCGGGTAACTTCCCATTACCAAGAGATCTGTTCTTCTATTTTCTATCACAGCTGATTATCAATCTGCATACAAATAAAGATTTCTGTACCTGCACATCTGCCAGGTGTGTTAGAGATGTTACAATACAGCATGTCTGTCAGGTGTAGCAGTCCCAGACATCACTGGATGAATCTGACATGCCCTGCTGACCCACTTCAGTAGGCATAGCTAACTGCAGTTTCTAAAGCAAAGCTAAAGGCTGCACTGACAGAGGAAACCGTTGCCGCATACAAAGTTTTTTTGTAAAAGAAAAAAAAATAAAAATTTCATCTGTTCCGTTTTGTGGGGTTTTTTTTTTGGTTGTGGGTTTTGAGGTTTTTTTAAAAAACTTAAAGACAACTACTGTGGAAGTTGTCTAATTTAGAAATATTTTATAGCAGCCAATGACCTAAATTCAGGTCTCTAAACAACCAATCACATTTCAGCATGCTCTCCATGTAGGTCAGCAACATGGATTACTTTTGAAAATGGACAATATTCTTTCTGAGATACAATATTAAAAATTATCAAATTCCCAGAAGCAGAAAACTGGTTTTGTAGATGAAGTACAAGCAGCGGTCCCTACTGATCAGTAACCTAGACAGTCTCCCCTAGAACTCCCTCTGCTCACTCACAGACTTGCAAAGTTTAACTTCATGAGCACCACTGCTCTGAACTCCAGTCACATGGATAGTACTTGCCTCCCTAATTCTCCCCAAACCAACACCAGTCACCATGCTCATCAATTCTGCTTCAAGTCAGCTAAAATGAACTCGCAGAGGACTCCACTTCTATGTAAACTTTACTTTTGTAGGCAAAACTGCTGATAACGCAACAACTTCCATAGGCACTACTTATCATATACAATACTCCCAAAGAAATCTATTTACCTGTATACCTTGATAATCAGCAGTGATAGAAAGGCAAAGTATATAGTTCTCCAGGAATGTAATTTCTGAAAACTATAAAACTTATAATAATAAAAACCCTATCACCTACTGCACCTTCTTTTTCTTCCTGGCAGACATGCAGTCACACCTCACGTCTCTAACAATATTCGGATAGCCAAAGATTAAATAATCTGTTAAGTCTACTGACATACACACCCTCAACAACCAGGCAAGTTGTTTTCAAGAAACAATTTTTTCACATTCAAAGGAAGTATGTAAGTTACTCTCAAAACTTAAGAGCCTGGGTCAGAGAGCAAATATAACGACAGACAAGTCGTTTTTATTTATTAATTAGTTTTCTTCTATTATATACATAAAAGACTTAAGTTCACACCTTTGAAATAGGCGGAACATGCTGCAATTGCTTGTGATTATAAAAATCTGGGACGGTTTAAGTGCCTAAACACCACTGAGAAGGCACACTCACCTGAAAGTTAGCACTGGTTGGTCTCTACTACAGGCAAGCTTACAACAGCATCGCTTCCTGCAGCCATTAAGGGTGACAGGAGATAATTAGAAATGCTGGGAGAAGTAAATGGAATACCCCCAAAAAAGCAAAAACCCATATAAACTGGGGCCAAAAGTGAACTAGTTAATCTGGAGCTCGGTAATTATTCTCTTGCATCTGAGAATCTATGTTTCAAAGAAGCAAGAATATACTTCCACAAGAAAGAGAAAACAAAAAGGAAAACCAACCTGGCTAAATGTTGGTTTGTTGTGCAACCGAGAACATCTGTCTCCATGACGACAAGCTCCAATTTTGAAATAAAATGAACAGTTGACTCTGCAAGTAAAAAAACCAAGTAGTTACATATTGGAATAGAAAACATTAATATGCAATTCCTATAAAACATATGCCCTAAATGCCTTTACCTCAATGTGGAGAAGTAACACAGAATAAAAATCAAAACAGTATAGGAAAGCATTACGGCAAATCTGTTCACATTCATTCCTCTTTACCCCTTATTTACAGGGAGTCATCTAATTGATTTCACCCACTACTCAAACCCAAAGTTCATTCATGATACCACCACAGACAGAAGCAATCACTACTGTTTTACCCTTCTGGTTCTCCATTCTTGGCTTTATATCAGTTTCAGTGGGTGACGGGATGGGAACTAATGTGAAAAACAGTCTGAAAAGTTACACTACGAGCTAGATGGCGGTGTCTTAGTTCATGCAACCCCTAGTCTAGGCAATATAACCTGCTTTAAGGCTGATACAGTTGCACCTACCTAAGTTTTAGAAACCACCTGTTTGAAGTTATACTCTAAGGGTAACTCAGACTGCTGCCAACACAGTATTTGAAATAATTCAGGTAACAGAAAAATCATGTTACAGAGAGAATACACATAAGCAAAATAAATTCATTTTATTAAGCCATTTCCATGAATGTAGTTAATTTTAAAGGAAGCATTTAACTTTTTTTTTAAAAAACACAAGCTTTTCTTGAATTACCTATCATCTCATGACACCTTCAAAACTATGCTGGTTTAGGAATGCCAATAAAACTGTCACATGTAAGTGTAATTCACATGAAATGATGAAAGAAAACCATAAGGAGTTTAGTTACCTTGACTGGGAAAACTGAATGCAAAATTCTGAAGGGCAACAAAACTATTATGGGCTATATATGGCTAAGTGAAATATAAGAGTTCTCCTGGAAGAAAGATTATTATTCCCATGCTCACAGTTAACACCAATTCTTTCCACAATCCTGTGTAACCAACATCAACTCATGGAGGGGAGAAATATAAAAGTACTAAAGCATATCTGATCTCTAGCAAAACATTCTACTGTAAAGTTGTAACATGCTTACTCTTCATTACATTTTTGAAAGTATATACTTAGCATTACAACATACTTACTGTCTTTTCTGAACTCTATCCTGAAACAAAAAGATATCTAACTATAAAATTTCCAATAGTGCCTCCAACTTCGACACTTTCTGGAGAGTTCTGTGTGCTTTTTGAATAGAAAATAAGACCAGTATAGGAACTTCATGCCTGCTGTACTGGCATATACTAATACTGTTAAACTGCAATGCATAATATCAGGAAGGACGCTAGAGTAACAGAGCTCGAGAGGCTGCGGATATTGTTTTTCTGACAGACGAGGGAATTGGAACCGGCAGGTAGCACTACAAAGTAGAAGGAAAACAGAAGCCTCACGGCCAGGGGCTGACAAGAGTAATTTAGTCCAGCAGCACATCGATGCCCCCTTTCATTTTTACGAGTGGAAAAACACGTTGGTTTGGTCAGGCCGACGGTGACCAAATTTTCGTTAGGAGGGTTTTCTAAGTATGCTTCCAACAACCAGAGAAACTAGAGGCGTTCCCGACGCGTGGAAGGCTGCAGGCAGAAGCCTGAGGATCAGGATGCAGCAGTCGGGGAAATCCTCCGCACCCTGGGGAGGGGGGAGAAATAACCAGTCGCTGTCCTTGCAGCAGAGCGGAAGCTCTCGGGCTGCTGCGAGGCGCAGAGACACGAACAAAAGGGGGAAGGAGAGGCCCTTTCTGGCAGGAGGCGGCGGCGGCGGGAAGCTCGGCACCCAGCGGCCCCGACCGCTCCCGCCCGCCGCCAGAGAAGCGCCGCCGCCGGCGGGGTGGGGGGGGGGGGGGGGGGGGGGGACGGCAACGCGCCACGAGGCGCGGGCACACCCGCATGGCGACCGGGGGGAGGAGGAGGAAGTCCCCGAGGAGAGCAGACCCGGCCCGGCCGGCGGGGGAGAGGGAAGCGCATGGGCGGGGCCGGTGGCGCGGGCACGCGCAGGCCCCACGCGGCGAGAGGCGCGCGCGCCCCCTCCCTCCTCGTCCCCGGCGGCGCGCGCACGCGCGCTCAAGCGGGAGGGGGAAGGGGGAGGAGGGGCCGCCGTGGGCCGGGGGGGGGGGGGAGGGGGGGGTGGGGAGCGCGCGCCTCGCTTCCTCTTCCCCCCACGGCCGCGCGCCGCCACGTTCCAGCGCGCAGTGGTGGCGGGGGGGGGAGGGGGGGGGGAACGACTCCCGGGCGCGCGCCCCGGTCCCGGGGGTGCCGGAGGCCCCTGAGGCGGGAATGGAAGAACCGCGCCTGGCCCCCCGCGGGGGAGGGAGGAAGGGGGGGGGGGGGGGGGGGAGGGCTGACCGCCACGATGGGACCAGGCCGCCCCGGCGGACGCTGCGCGTCCTCGCGCCCCGCGGAACCCGCCACCAGCCTCCGGCCTCCCCCGAGCTCCCCTCCCCGGGGCGCCGAAGCCGCGGGAGCGGCGCGGGAAGGGGGGATGGGCCACTCACTTGTCCTTCTCTGTTCCGAAGATGGAGGCCAGATACTCCGCCATCTCCCACCGCCCGCCCGCCCGCCGGACAGCCCGGCGCCGATCGTGCACGTCACAGCCGCCGCGCCGGAAACACTTCTACTGAGCTCGGGGGCGGGGGGCGCGCGGCGCGGCGCGCATGCGCGCGGCGCCGCCAGCCCCTCACGGGGCGGGAGAGCCTCTGCTCCTCTCCCCCGCCGGCGGGCGCGCGGGTCCCGCTCGCGCCATGCGGTGCCGTTGCCGCGCATGCGCCGTAGCGGAACGGTTCTGGCGGCGGCGGCGGGAGGTCTCCGTCCGCTTCACCGGGCCGGTGTCCGGCTGCCGCCGGGACCAGAGCCCTGCCGGGGCCAGAGCTGTGGGAAAAGCGGTACTGCTCACCGCAGGACGCTGGGAGGTGGTGCTTTGGGGAGGGGCGGCAGCGGCCCGCTGGAGACTGAGCGGCCTGGGGCGGATGGGGGCTGCCCTGTGGGGACTGGAGGCCTTTCTTGCACCCTCAGAGGCCGGCGTGTATCTCGCCGGGAGTGTAACGTGAGTTACAAACAAGTTGCACTCTCCCAAGTGGTTCAGCTGGGGGAATTGCTGAAGTGCACTGTGCTTCCATGTGCAGATGGGTGCCCAAATCTCCTGATTGCACCCTCCTCCCATTGTGCACTGTGGTGTGGCCATCGAGGTGTCGTACCCAAAGTTCTGAAGCAATCTGAATGTTGCCAGAGTAAGCTCACAGCAAAAGACAGCTCAGCCAGTGGTTGAAGGAAATTGAGAAGCCTCTGATGGATACTGAAGCACATGGCTAAACACATGGTGTGACAACAACTCAAAAGATGTTGGTCTGAAAAAAAAAGGCTGAAGGCAGACATGACAGAAGGGCTTGCTGGGGCACAGCATTAAAAGAGGTTTATATGATGGTAGAGAAGATACGGAACCTGCTTAGAAGCTAAAGGGTCTTCCTGCAATTAGTCATAGGTACAAAGGCCACTGACAAGAAAGAAATCCAAGTTAGACCTTTGTTACGGTGACTTCAAGTGCTGGAATAAAGTAGTTGGTCAAAGGCAGGAAGGTGCAGGTTCTGAAGAAGTTTAAATAAAAGTTGGGTAAACTGCAGAGAAAACCATGCATTTTAACAAAAAACTGAGTGAAGGGTAGGACCAAATTCTCTCTGCTTGTTTTGGGAAGCTTCATAGAATTATGGGCCAAAAGCTGCACATTTGAACCAAGTGAATTGAAATTTTTAAAATGGAACAGTAATGTGCGTGGCAGACTGATACCATCCAGCCTGATCAGCATTTGCAGCACAAGTGGTGTTCTGGTCTGAAAACAGTGGCAAGAAAGCGAACTTACTCATTTTGTTGATGCAGAAAACAAGACTGAGCACTCAGTGTATTACAAGTAAAATTCATCTCTTAGATATTTTGGAATTCCTTGAAACGTTTACAAATATGCTTTATCTCACGTAGTATTTACAGCCCCAGCTGTAGTCCACAGGACTATTCACAAGCACAAGTGCTCGCCACATTGTGCCCTAACACAATACAATTGAAATGTAACAGCAAGTCCAGTTCTGAGGAAGTAAGCTGAATGTCTGACTCCAAAAGATTTTTAAAATATATCTGCTTTAAAAATGGAACAGCAATTTTAGTAACTTTTCACTACTTTGACAACAGTTACACCCAATGAAGGGAGTCTAGTTGCTTTCTATGACAGCCCCTGGAATTCCTCAGTTGGTCTGAGCTGATTCAAAGACACCGTGACCCATCACAGGACAAGGACAGTCCTCTTGGTGCCGCTGTACGTCCTGCCATGTTCTTTCTATATGTGCTCTTTGGGGACGTAAAGCTCACGTGCTTTCCACTACACCTTGCTGAGATGACAAAAGCTTTCTGCTAGAACTTCTGCCACGTACAGACAGATTAACTTCCCTTCGCTCCTTCCTCCTGCAGTCACTGACTTCCCTTCAAAATCACAACTGTGATACAGGTGTTAGAAGCAGAAATTCCTGGCAAAGTCAGAAGATCTCATTAGCAGAGAACAGGTATTGCTGCTTAGCTTTGCACAGAAGCAAGAGCCAGCTTCCTGGCCAGCCCTCATCCATACACTGAGCAGGACACTGTATGATACGGAGTATACCATTGGCCAGTTTGGGTCCACTGCTCTGGCTCTGCTCTCCCCCAGCTTCTTGTGCACCTGCGCGTTAGCAGGACACAGAAAGTTGAGAAGTCCTTGATTTCTTAGCAACAGCTAAAAACATCAGTGTTTTGTCAACATTCTTCTCATACCAAATCCCGTACTGAATCCAAAACACAGCACTATTCTAGCTACTAAAAAGAAAAAAATAGCTCTATCCCAGGCGAAAACAGGACACAGTGTATGCGCCCAATAAGGTTTTTGTGTTAGAGGATGCACTTTCTTTGCCCCAGTTGCTCACCACTGGTCTGCCTCCCACGTCAGCTCACCACTGCAGTTTAAACTCACTAAACTAGCAGAAGCCAAACCCTGCAAATAAAAAGAGTGAATTTCCTGCTCACGTAGTGAACTGAACTGGCTCACTGAGCAGTTTGATAAGAGCTGGCACGAGGGGAGATGGGGACTGTTGTGGCCATAGCCACTACTGACAGAGTAGAAGTTCCTGGTGATTTTCATTCATCCCTGAAAGCAGCCTGTAACGTGTGTTCACAGAGTACATGCTTTACATAATAAGCAGAACAAACTTGCACTGATTTTTGCTTTAATGTTTTTGTTAAAGCCTTCAGCTAAAATATGTTGAAATATGTTTTTCCTGAGGAATTAAAATCTGGTTTTGCTATTTGAAATGCACTGGGTTCTCCGTATCTTGTAAAGACCCCATTCACTTTAGATTTCCCTTTGCGCTAGCTTGCGTGGTGTACCTCTGAGAGCAAAAAACATTTTCCAGAGTGTGTCTTTAACTTAGACACTCTGTAAGTCAGTTGTGCTGAAGTCTGCTGACCCTGGGGTCCGTCTCTCACAGACAGGTAACTTGACCTGGAGGTGCTATTAGAAAACAAACCAAAACAGCTGCTCTCACGGTAATATGCTTTTGTACATGACAAGCAGAAATTTCATCATACCTCCAGCAAAAGTAGATGCCTAAAATAACTCATTGGGAGTGCAAGGTGAAAGAGAAAATTGCACAGAGTTCTGCTTTGTGGCTTGTGGAATTGGTATGGTGCTGGTAATGGTTGGCTGGGTAGGGAAGGCTTAACTAATAGTATCTGTTCACAGTTCTGTGCGACAGTAGTCCTAAGGACCAGGGCTACGCCTTATGGGTCATGGAACTACTGAAAAATAAACCCACTCATATTTTACTCTTCATTTTCACATCAGGCCCCTGTACCAGGGGTACCCCTTACACTGGGGACAGCGGAGTCCATCCCTGCCAGAACTTTTTAACCCTCAGCCTCTGTCTGCATCTGCTTTCCCTCCTGTGCTCAGCCTGGCTGTGCGTGTGCCAACAACAAGACCGTCACCATGACACACCAGAGCAGGAGAGAGCTGTGCCTGCACGGTACCGGTGGCGTGTTGGGGGGGTATTTAATGCATTCACTGGAAAATAGCACTTTCCTGTGGGCTGGTGCCCAGAACTCTCTGTTAATTCAAGCAGTACCTGGAGTTCCAGGCCAGTGCAGAGGACTTGGTTTCTCAGGTTAAAGGGATTTCGCTAAGAGTGCGTGTGTAGGGATAATTAGTAACCCACAACCAGCAAGACCTTTGAACAATTTTACCAGCTCTCTGCTTGACACCTCTCGGAACGAGGCACAACCACAAGGAAAGAGAACTAATTTAAGATGCAATGTCAAAAAAATAATCGGAAAAGGCAGCTTGTGTACATTAGAAGAGAGCTGTAGCTAGTAATCTCATCTAATCTACTTCCTTGCCTATACTTCACTAATCACCATGGTTATATAAGCAGATCTTATCAAAGATCCTTAATTATAGCAACCCCAGTAAATGCTACACAGCACAGCAGAGAGAAGGGTGTGGTCTTTGCGGCCCTATTCTCCATATGGGCCTGGGGGTGGAGCGGGTCTGATGCAAATGGACTGTGGCTTTGTTTCATCTGGGGGGTGGAGGGACGGACACACACACACACACTGAGGCGTGAAGGACCGTGCCTGGGGACAGACCCTCTCTGAGGCCTCCAGGTCACTCACAGCTGAGCATCACTCACAGCTGAGTGCTCCTCGCCAGCGGTGCTATGAGGGCACGGCTTTGATGCTGTAGGTGAAGGTAAATTTTAGTAGTCTGGTATGAGGGGCAGGTGGTGGGGTAGGCTGAATGGCAAGGAAGAGGAGAGGAAATGCTGACTCCAAGAACAGTGTCAGAGAAGCAGTGACACAGAGACTGCAGGGCATGGTTGAGAGATTTGCGTGTCTTACGGAAACTTTTCCTTGCAGAGTTTTTGAGATCCAACCCATGATTAGGAGCACTGCTGATTTGTTAACTATTGCTGTTAGAGAGTGCCTTACAATTGAAAGCCAGGAAAATTCATAAAGCTGCAGGACTTTTAAGTTCAACACATTATTTGATGTTGTGTTTAGCAGTTTGGTCCAGCAAGCTGCTGTGCGGTCTGGGGTCAAGACCCTCATTATGCTGGTCCCTTTATATAAAGGGCCCTCTCTCCCTGCCCAGAGGAGCTTACAAGCAAGACAAAAATGCCATCCTCCTCCCTTTACAGAGGAGGCATAGAAATCGGGGGATTTTCCCAACAGCAAGATGGACAGATGTTCAGAGTCAGGATAAGAATTTAGAAACAGCTTTGGCAGTTCAGAGAGCTCACCAAGCCCAGCCTCACAGGGAGAGAGGTCTTACATCCGTCCCCTCCACCTCCAAATGGCGCCGTGAAAGCACCTCTCCACACTCGTGCTGCACTTGCTCCGTCTCCTCGCTCACACATGAAGCGGCAGGACCCCTTAGCTGGCAGTGAGGGTGAAGCACCCCAGCCCTCCTGCTGTGCCAACCCCTGCGCTTTCCTCAGATGTGGGCAGCTCCGACAGCAGCACTGTGCTGTGGCAGTGGGGAGGTGGCATCCCTCTTGTTCCCCGGAAAAAGAAAAAACCTTTTTTCTTCCACTCTCAGTACCTGCCCCTGTGAGTGTGATCCTGGCTCTCCTGTCTCAGTCTTCCTTTCCCAGCCTTGTGAAGCGCTGCCTCAGGACTGTCCCTGAGCCACCTCCACCCTGAATCACGCCCCAGGGGCCAAAAGAATTAACTGGAAAGTAATCAAAGTCCATCTAACAAGCAAATCCAGCTGCTCCTTTGAGGGAAATTCCTCTCTGTGCTGTCCTGGGCAGTTTGGATGGAACATTTTGTGGGAGAAGGTGATCTCTTTGGACCCTTCTGAGTACTTTTGGAAAACTTCTCCAGGTATTGCTTGCTTGCTGCCCCGAGGTACTTTGTAGCAGTCAGATGACTGAGAGGACAGCAAGGCAACGAAAGCAGAGGTGGAAACCTTGGCAAATTTGGAGGGAGCCCCGCTGGTCACACTGCTGTGTTATGTGGTGAGGAGCCCATCACAACAGTTGTCTGATCTGGCCTTGGCCGGGGCGCCAGGGGCCCTCCCAGCTGCCTGGCTGTTGGGAGCAGTCCCCCGAGGTGAGGCACTGGGTGTGCAGCAGGAGCTTGCCGATAAGGCTACAGGGGACTGATTCACACATGTTCAGAGGCTGCTTCCAGCTCAGTGAGGGTGATTGCACACGGAGGTGAAACATCTGCAGGTCCTCCTGCCAGCTGCTGTGGCAGCGTGTGGTGGTGGTGGAGCACAGGCTGGTGCAGGCTCTTCCGTGGCTGCATGGTTATCAGGAGGAATGGGTCAGGCTGCACTGAAAATGCTGAGAATCCCCTCCCTGGCTGGAGGAGGATGAGCTGCCTTCTGGCAGGAGGCAGTGGATAGCTAGTGGGTGTGTGTGCCTGGCGAAAGAAAAGGTTGGACTAGATGATCTTCAAGGTCTTTTCCAACCTAGATGATCCTGTGTTTCTGTGAAAAGGCCTATCCCCGAGAGAGAGGAGGAGCAGGGTATGCATACATGAGCTGCCCTGTCTCCTCAGGTATGCTCCCAGCCTCCAATGTTTTTCAGCTCAGGAGACCTCCTGAGCCTTTAGTGGTTCATCAGTTTAGTACTCCTTATATCTCTTCTCCAAGGACTTGTCTAGTGCCCCTTGAGCTCATGCAAGTTCTTTGCATACGCTGTCCTCTGGAAAGCAGCTTGCAGATCTGCTATCCCTGTTGCATCATTTCATTTGTTTTCAGCCTGGCTCCAGCTGGCTTCATGTGGTTTTGGTTTCCTGATACAGCAGGACCTTAGCTAACATTAGCTCAGACACAGTGTAAGGGGCAGGTTTCCCTCCACCCCTCCCAGTGCTTATTTTGTTCCATCTCTCATACTTGCCTGACTGCATGGTAAGCACATTGAACTTGCTCGAATGGCTGGGTTAATAAACTGAATCATTTTATCTTGCAATCAGAACTTGCAAGGGAAAATGAGGCTGCACTGCCCAGATGGGAGCACAAGGCAGGAGGAGGGAGGGAAAGTGGGAAGGATAAGGTAGAAGGAGTAAGACAGAGTGTAAAGCTTCTCTCTTTCTGTAGAAGCAAAGTTGTTCATCTCAAGCCTGTCCTGGGACACTACCCTCACAGTGCTTTTCTATCAGCAAATATTAGACCTAAAAATAGCAGGTATTTCTGCCAGTGAACTAGAGCAGGAATATCAGAGCAAGCTGTTGTAGGTGGGAGGCACCCTCCTGCACATTCCCTTTGCTGTCTGCAGTTGAACTTTGCCCACAGCTCCACATTCACAAAAAAAAAAAAGGAGCATGCCAGATTTATCCTGAAACACATTTACAAAAGATGTATTGTTTAGGAAAAGAGCCCAGTCATAACACACTGCAGAAAGGCAAGGCACAATACACCTACAACAAGCTTCTTGCTGCTTCCCTGTGCCAGACCAACCTCCCACCAAATCCAGCAGGAGTTCTCCTGGGCCAGATGGGGGTAAGAATCACAGGTGAACAGGCTGTTCCCATTACCCTGGGGCACTTGTACTCAACGGGTGCTCTAGAGCTTTTCTGGATCACCGTGCCCTGTGGTCTAGTAAAGAAGCAGACTGACATGCAGTGATGGACAGCTCCTGACAGCAGACGTGCTGTTCTCGGTTTGGTTTCCATGATCCCCCCACGAAATAATCCCCTGACTCCGAAGGGCCCGGGGATGACCGGGTGAAAGCCAATGCTCTAAATGATGGATGCAGGCGCTCTCGTGAGCCGTCATTTGCTTTGCTGGGGCTCCCTCCGGTGGCATTCGGCTGGAAGGGCTCACCCAACGCAGCGTTACAGATCCTCGGCAGAACTTGAGCTGGACATAATCCAGGGCAGTGTTTCCCACGATGACCCTGCTGACGCGCTCGGGATGGCCGCCGAGGGGCCGGCAGAATGTGTCGCATGGCCCAGCGCAGGGTGGCGTGTGACCCCTGCGCTCCAGAAACAGAAGAGTCACTTCAACAAGGTGGTGGGCCCAGGCTCCCCTCCTGTGAGCCCCAACAACCTGGGTGGGAGACCCAGGTTGCCCCAGTATTTGCACGTAAGCATGCAGTTCTCTCCTTTGGAGTCTGCCTCTCCCTCTTCTGCAGCGTGGCCTCTCCCCGCCGTGGCTGCAACATGGGTGCTGCTGCCCTGTCTGCCCCTGGGACCCTCTCTGAGCAGCAGGGAGCCCCCGGCGATGCACCGCGCACGGGGGAGCTCTCTGCTGGTGTCTGAAACAGGGCGCCATGGATTGTGCCTGAGTAGATAGGTGCTGGGTGATGCTGGGGGAGCCTGAGGTATCATTTGGGAGGTGTGGAGATCTTGGGGGGACAGAAGATGCCTGTGAGGGGGGACTCAAATGTGGGATCCACTTTGGGGGAGGGAGGTAACTTGGGAAAGTCTATCTGACCCTATACTGGCATGGGAGTGCTTGGGAAAGTGCTACCAGACCAGCTGGAGTTGTGAGGTGACATCTCTGGGGAAACTCCTGGTGCAGAGAGAGGAGAGGGATGGTTGCAGGGAGGCCCTGAGAGGGGATGGGTACATGTCGTGGTTTGAGCCCAGAGGGCAACTGAGCACGAGGATGCCATTCACTCACCCCTTCGCCCTCAGGAATGGGAGGGAGAAAATAAAGTAAAAAGCTTGGGAATGGAGATAAGAACAGAGAGGGGCTGACTCACCCATTACGGGGCAAAAGACAGACTCATTAGGGGAAGAAAAAGAACATCACTTTAATTCAAACAGTAACAACAACACTTAACAGACAGAGTGGGACAGCGAGAAGTGTTACCACATCTTACAGACATCTCCCCCCACTCCTCCCTTCTTCCCTGGACTCAGTTTTGTTCCCTATATCTCTACCACCTCCCCCTCCCAGTGGTGCAGGGGGGCAGGCAATGGGGTTACCAACAGTCCATAACCGTACGCCACTTCTTCCTCCTAAAGGGGGGAGGACTCCTTGCATTCTTCCCCTGCTCCACATGGTTCCCCTCTCACAGGAGACAGTCCTCCACAAACTCTCTCTGGCGTGATTCCTTCCCACAGGCTGCAGCTGTTCCCATGCTGCTCCGGCGTGGGTCACCCCTGCATCTTGCAGTCCTCCCAGTGCCGAACTACAACAGCGGGGTCTTCTCCCCTCAGAGTCCCAGCCTTCTTCGGGCACAGATACCTGCTCCAGTGTGGGGTTCTCCACAGGCTGCAGATGGATCTCTGCTCCAGTGTGGACCTCCATGGTGGCAGGGGGGTGTCCTGCCATCTCATCATGGGATACAGGTGGGGGTTTCTGCTCTGACGCACCTCCCCACCCTCCTCCTTCTTCCTTCCACTGACCTTGGTGTTCGCATAGGTGTTCTCCTCACAACTCCCCCAGGTTCCCCTTCTTAAATACGTTATTGCAGAGGCGCAGCCACTGTTGCTGATTGGTTTGGCCCTGGCCAGAGGTGAGTCCAACCTGGAGCCAGAGAAGCTTTGAGAAGCTTCTCACAGGGGGCCACCGCTGTAGCCCCCTCCCCTGCTGCCAAAAACCTTCCCACACAAACCCAGCACAGTATGTGACACCTCGGGAACTCATGAGAGAAAACCAGGACCCCGTTGCTTTGTGCAGTGTGCCTGGCCTAAAGAGTCTGTGGCATGTGAGCTCTGTCTGCTCCCTGCAGACTCCTGCAGCAGCAAACAGCCCCTCCGGAGGCCAGTGGGCTGCAATGGAGCCTGCTTGCAACCCCTCTCGCTTCCCCTGGGGGCCAGAGCTGGGCAAGGGAGGCTGTGGTTTTGCCATGGGGTTTTGCTCAGCTCCCAGGGGTTTGCTCTGCCCTGTGCAGCTGCACTCTCCAAGTATCCACACTGTGGTGTGCTCATCCTGCCTTCACACAAATCGTTCCCTGACATGAGCAAGAGGTGGGGGCCAGCCCTGGTCAGGCTGTCCCTGTCCAGTGTGAATGCACAGGTACATGACATGGACGGCAGACAAGCCTGCACGTGGGACTGCGTTTCTGGCCTTTGTCAGAGAGCCTTAGTTACCACAGAGGCAGAGGAGGAGATTCGCCCTGCAAAAGCAATTGCAGTAGAAAGTTGCCAGCAAGCAGGCTCTGAGGGGTAGTGTGAGGTGAAGCCCGAGCCCGAGCTGTCATTTCTGCACTGCCACTGTCACCCTTTAGAGACCAAGGTAAGTTGCCACAGGTCTACTGACCCATGCTGAAATCAGGCTCTGCTCTCTGCATCACATAGGTGCCTTGGAAAATTTTACCCAAAGCCAAGCTGCTTATTTTCAAAGCAAGAAGCTCTAATCCTGTGAAAATATTATTTTCCGATTATGACTTGCAGAATGGCTGATGCAGACCTAATCGATCTGTTTAGTCAGTCCTGTGAAAGCACAAGCATCAAAGCTGCTGGTTTTGACGCAGCTGAAGAGCTGTGTTGCCTCGTGTGAATTCTTCTCGTCGTTGTTTTAGCCCTTAATTTCAGGGCAGTAACTGCAACAACAGGCTTCTTTGCTACCACCTGACTAAGGAACTGATGAGGCTTAGAAAAAAAGGTCAGTATTGTTAATGCTAAGTTATTGCTATCTTAAAGCACTTCCCTGGAGCTTAGCAAGAAATAAATGTTCACAACATCCAGCATAACTGTTTTTTTGAGAGCAGGGGCCAAGATCGATAGTATTTACAGTGCTAGTTTTAGCACTGTAAAGTAGCTCTAGCTGAAATAACACTAGCTCAGTAAGTAACACTAGGGGTGTAAATCTGCTGCAGGAAACCTATACAACACTGGGTAGCTGTTGAAATGTCCTTTGGCTGTAGCACAACCAGAGTCCTGGAAAGGACCTACCTTCCTCGTCTGGATTAGCAAAAGACAAAGGGAGTTTCCCAGGAGCCCAGTTTTAGAGTTAGTTTTCAGATGATTGGCGGAAACAGACTCTACAACTCAGTTATAAAGTAGGTATGTTTACTCTGGCACCGGGGTGCAAGGGGATTTCTCCACAAAGCTTGCACACCCCCAGCACATTTTACCAAAAACTTACAGAGTGTGGATATACATATTCATTGGATTACATAACACAAACATACATATGCATGGGTAAGGCTGGGTTAGTTAGAAAGGCTGGTGTCAGCAGTTCATGTTCTCTTTGCACCTGTGCATTGCCTCCTGGTGGGCATCTTCAGGAGTCTTTTGGAGGAAGGCTCAGTCTTTCTCGCCTTGTACTTTTCCTTGAAGCATGCGCAGATTCTTTTGGCCAATTTCTTGAACAACATGAGTGGTTTCAGCCGGTTTACTCATTCTATCTTATCTAAAAGTACCAGTGTATCAATTCCTACCATCCATATATGGCTATCTATGCATTACAAAGACTAAACTAGTTCTGCTTTCCAAGGACAAGAAGCATATTTTTGCTGAACATAGTAATTCTTGGTAAGTTTCCACAGAAAACTGGTTTGTTTTGATGAACACAGTAGCAGTAGCCCTTGGTAAAGCTTCCACAGAACAGTCAGGGCAAGCAGGATTATTAAGCAATATTCAGAAATCATTATAAGTTGCTAAAGTAAATAAGTTGCAAAGTAGGTGATCATTTCCTTGTATCACAGACCTAAGCAATACTGAATGCTGGAATAATACTCGATAACTATTTTCCCACAAAATTAAAATCTATTTGAAACAACCACAGTAAGAGCATTAGTTTCTGCTAACTTTGTTGGTATGAGGTAGTGAGAGAGCTGGAAGGTGACAGTGTCATGAAGAGGGAACCTGAGCTCTGCTAGAACAGGGCAACTGAAGCCACAGCATAGCTCAGCAGGCAACTGGCATGAGGCTACTCAGGCATATAGCTAATCCTAAATTAAAGAGGCTCCCCTATCCCTTCACTGATAACGCTGAAAGGTTTTTTACCGTTGCACCTCCTGGCACTTGGAACAGCTTTCCTGTAGTCCCTGGCACTCATTAGGCTCAGCTGTATGCTGCTGATTTCAGTTCTCTAGCCCATATTGCTTCTTGTTGCATTGAACGGCTAAAAGCCTCCCTGTGGACCTGGCGGAGGAGCCCCGGCAGCTGCCAGCAGTGGGCTGGCAGCTGCAAAGGGACCTGGGGGTCCCTCAGCTCAGCTGCCAACGCCTCGCTCCCCCCTAGCTCCCCATCTGCAGACACCCTCCAGCCTGACCTCAGAGGGACTGCACGGGTGGGCCAGGAGCACGCTGCAGCGGTCAGGAGATTTTACAGCCATGGTGTTGCAGTCGCAGTGAGCTGGTCTCACAGGCCCCAGTGATTTTCCAGTCTCATCTACCACAAAAAAGGCCTGAATTGTATTCCTTTGCTCTCCTCAACAAAACAAGAGATAAAATTACTGCTCATGCTTGAAGATGCACTTAGATTAGAAGAAGCCTGCAACAGGGGGCTCCCAGGCTCCACCTGACTCCTCTGTGGGCCTGACACACCTCTAGGGAAGACATTATTATCCAGAGGTTGAAAATGGCTGGCTGTAACCTGACCTGACATGAGACACTTGAAATTACTGGAAAATGGCTGAAGTGTTGGCCCAAGAAGTGCAGACACTTGCTACAGCTTTTGAAAGAACAGTGAAAAAAGTTATTTTGAAGCAAGTGGCATTTGTGATGTGTAATCGGGGTGTTCATCACCTTGAAATGGATGTGGAGGTAGGCATCTCCACGAGATGAAGAGGGATTGCTGGTCTACCTTTGTAACAGTCATTAAAACGGACTACTTCCATCTCTGCAATGGCTGAACAGCAGCAGATACCCACCCAAGCCCATTTCTGTGCACTCTTCCACGCATGCTCTCTCTGCCCTTTGTCTCTCTCAACAAATTGGCAGCTACAATGAGCACCCTAAGGCAAGATACATGGCACTTTTATCAGTATGCCAATGCCTACAAAAGAGCCTGCTTGTTTTTTTCCCCATATAAACTGCTTTCCTAAGCAGTTGTCTTCACCGGAATGCCATGGGAATTTTGCTGTACTGTGTTTCTAGACCAGAAGTGGTTTTAAAGTCACAGCTGCAAAATATGTACTGTTAGCATTGCTTGGTTATTGAGCAGGTATATTGGTGCAGGCTCATTAACAGCTGCTGTTGACTTACATATTCTACTAAATATCTGGATTAACAAGGTCAAATCATACAGCTGTCATTCTTCACTCTGTTTTGATGTGGTACAATCTGTGTGTCTGGTCCTGAGCGCTCCTCCAGTCCAGCTAAAGGTTGGGGAGGAAACTGCTGCTCAGTTCATCTTTCCTGGTGATTCCCTGTCCTCAGACTATTGCTAACTGTGACCAGTCGAGCACAGAGTGCCACCTCCAGCATGTATCACTGGGTGGGGGTGGAGCAGCCTTGAAAATATGGCTCTCTGATTAGGGGGCCAATGGTGTGCCAGTTGCTCTTCCAGCACCAAGTCCCTGGGCCATTGCCCTAAAGCGCACCCCTTGCCTGCAGACAGTGGAAGTCTGTGCAGCAGCCAAGAGCTGATGGGCTGCTGTGAAGTCCCCTCCGGTTGCTACCCCCTTCATGCAAAGGCATGGTGCTGGATGTAGTGCAGGGTGTGTGTGCCGCTTCTGGGCTAGTGGAGGACTTGGTGCAAAGGTCAGGAGATGCCACGTGTGGGAGAACAGGAGCCTTCCTGGCCGTGGGTGCAGCAGCCAAGCTTAGAGAACTGAGGAGAGCGTATGCTACACATTTTAGCTCTGGATTTTGCACAACATAGGGCCTTTAGACTGAGGGTCACATAACATGGCTTTGCTCTGGAGTTGAGCTTCCCTTTGCAGTTGGAAGGGTTTAGCTTTGGCTGTTTAGGCCAGGGAAATGCACTCAGCTTGAGAAGTAAGCATTCATGAACAAATTAAAACCAACCTTTACCTCAGAAGACTACTGTTGCCTGGAAGATAGTAAGCTAAAGAGGTGTGAAGCTAGGCAGCAGCACGTGTGAAACCTCAGCTCTTTCCTTTGCAGCTTCTTTTGTTTGGCTGGTAACATTCCTTCCCTCCTCTTGCCTATCTGTGCCATAGGCCAGGTTTTAGAAGAATATGACACATTGCCTGGGGTCTGCTTGGGAAAATCTAGTTGCCTGTGGTCCAGAATGAGCAGGAAGATGAACACTTTGAAAATCAGATCCTGGTTTAAGAGTGAGAATGAAAGTTAAGTTCATTTGAAAATGAGCACCTATGTCTGTCCCTTATGTAGAGAATAATGTTGATAGACCAAGCTGATGGGATGGATGAGATTCCTGACTAACTCGGGCCATCTTGTAGGCAGTTTGGGTGTTGGTGCTTTTCAGAGGTTCAAAAAAGTCTTTTACATGTGACTGGGAATGGTAACAAGGCCCCTGGTCAACCTCTTCCAGAGTTGAGCAAATTTTAGACCCTAGAACATGTTTTTACCTGAATGCTTTGTAAAGGAAAAGCCAACTCTGCAGTGTGGCAACCTATGGGAATAGATGCTAAATGGATGTAGAGCATATTGTGATCTCAACCAAAGACTGCACATTGCTTCTGATATGCTGTGAACACACTGGAAAAATTGCCTGTGCTACAGTTTATGGAGATAAAAAGCACTTGCCAACTGCAGTAAGCCATGGAGTGGCCATGTCAAAACCCTTGCAATAACATTCACCAAAGAAGGGCAGGTTTTTTCAGGGCAACGTCTCTTCTGCTTTGTATGAAGACATTTATTACATGGTGTTGCAAGGGCTGCATTTTTACTTACAAGGCCTGAAATTCTCAGGCTCTGGGAATCCCAAAGGGAGGGGAGCAGTTTTCAGGAAGGCTGTCCTCATTTTCTCAAAGATATATACCAATATTTATTGGTTATTGATTATTATTATAGATTATTTATTGATTACAGCAGGTATTCCCTTTGCTGATTGTTTACTTCTTCAATCAAGCTGGATCCTTGCAGGTCAAGATAATCCAGCCCCCTGGATCAGGGCAGAGAGTTGAAATGAAGTGACACAACCGCAGCAGTGCACAATGGCTGAAGGACTGGCGAGTTCAAAGTTGCAGCCTCCTGAAAGTCTTGTCTTCAGAAAAAAGAAACCCCCAAATTCCAGAAGAAGGAAGTGCAGGAGAGGAGGAGCAGAGTGCACAGGGACTGGCATGACGGCTGGTGTTAGCAGCATGGGTTGGAAGAGCAGGGGGAAGGGTGCTGTGTGCCAGGCTGAGTTGTGAGGCTCTTGGGAATACTTTTCCCATCAGGAAACATCCCTTTGCCCTATGTGGATGTTCTTTTTACCCCTTCTGGGGGGAGGACAGTGGGCAGTAAGCAGGTCCAGTATTATAGCCAACATGGTCATTCCTGGTTCCCCTTTTTTTTCCTTTCCAGGGTAATTAGTACCCATGTCCGAATGTCTCCTTCTCAGCTGGGAAGTACTGCCCATCCTAGAGAGGAGCAGAGCTAATGGAGCCCCCAGGACCACATTTTGTTACCCAGAGAAGGTTTAGTGTCTGCCCACTTCCTATTATCCCTCTTACCCTCAGGTCATCCCCGGGGCAGGAGCCAGCTTCCAACACAGGCTGGGACACTGAAAGAGGATGGCCACAACAGGGCCATAAAAGCAGCCAAATCTTCACGCCCTTCAGAGGACGATGGCCTGCTTTTTGCTGGGTTGTTGTGAAGAGCAAGCAGCTCTTTGGAAGTAACAACCTTTTTATGTACCCTGGAATAGAACTGTAAAGCAACACAGGCCCAGAGGAAGACTGAACAGCATTGACAGAAGGTTTCAATCACTCAGCAGCACACAAATACACAGAGGTATCCCAGTGAATAAGACTGGGGAGTCAGAGGGGAGAAGCTGGACAAGACTTCAGTGAGAAGGGAAGGTTGGACTCAGTCAGTGGGAAAACAGTGTGCAGCACTAGAAGAGTTGCTTCTCAGGTAGCTCAGCGAGGCTGTGGAACATTCCTCTTGTCATGCAGTAGGTGGAGAAAGAACACCAAGCACTGGGCAACATTACTTAGTGCAAAATTTTATTTGCTCATCTGCCTGAATGCTATCAGAAGCCTCCAGATCTGCTCTCCTACATCCACAGCTGCTCATAAAGTGCATTACTTAAACCTTTATAACTGAGAGCATCCTCACTGGGTCACTTAAAAGCTTCTCTGTCATCTACAGGTCATTGTGTCACCCTTGTAAGTGAGAAATGTTATGCAAGGACTTTTTTGTTTGCATGCTGTGAGTTTAGATTTGGGGCCCTGCATTTAAAAATGATTGCTCTAAATTTCCTTCCTATTATTGCACCCACAGCTGCAACTCCCCTCCTCTGCACCCCTCTTCCCAGCTGTAACATACAAAATTCCTTTATTTCTTTTATTCAACAGCTGCAGCATGGATTTTTCTGTTTGTTTGTTTTCCCTCACTGTATTTGGTCTCCTGGCTATGACCTATTGACAAAATGCATAAAACATGGGAAGAAAGAAAAAGAAAGGGAAAAGAGGGGTTGATCTAGACTGGAGATGCTGTGACTATCTTTATCATTTAACCTTAATTATACACAGCAAAGCCATGTCGTTGGTGTTGCATCAACTTAAGTCTTATTTCACCTGCTGTGCCTGAGCGTAACACTTTCCTGTGGATTAAAGTCTGGGAAATGTGATGCTCTTCAGCTTGATTATCCCTTAGTTTGCAGTCTTCTACCCAGGAGTGTGCTCCAGTCCCTGGCCTGTGTGCTCTATTTACCTTGCAAGATCATAAGAGACATAAAGGGGATTGCTGGCACATACCAACTCCTTCCCCTCCTCCTGTGATGCAAAGCAGCCATAAACCTGTGGTGCATAACAGCTGAGAACTGTGGAGAGCAGGCCTTGGTGTTGTTAGTGCGTGCACACAGTGACGCATGTAGAGCCGGTCTCAGCATTTTGTTTGCCAGCCTATCACACTAATCTTTCTGCCGCTAACCTCCACCACCCTCATACTAATGCTCATCCTCACATGAGTGCGCATAAACCCGGCAAGAGGATTTGGGAGCAGCTTAGACAAACGGTTCATTAGGGGTCTTTCTCTGCCAAGTAATGTTTTTTTCTAAGGTTCCCATCACCGAGCTACTGTAAAAATAAATTCTCCAAGTCACCAGACAGCTGCCACCGTAACAGACTCGTCTGGCATCCAGGCGTAAGGGATGGGGCTCATTATCCCATCAAGAGCTAGCTTTTTTGCTCTCAGTTAGGCTGCTGTATGAACAGATCCGATCCCTTTGAGCTAGATGAAAGCTGTGGTTATTTCACAATTCTCCTCAGCACAGGGAGATTTGCAGATCTTATGGCACTGCACAAGTACTTCTGAACCTGGTGGAGGTTCAGAGAGGTTCATCCCTGTGGTTGCCTGTTAAAGGATGTGCTCCCTGCAGCAGTATCTGGGTTCTGTTTGTACTGTGCAATTGCAGTATGCTGTCTAGGTTAACTTTAAATAACCTGATTATACAGGTAGCCTGTGTACACACAGTACCTGGTGGAGAATCATGTTGGTTTCAGCCTCTGTAGTACCAACAGGTCTCTCCAATGCCTCACTCTCTAACCTGAATCAGTAATATGACTCGCTGCCCGAACCCCCTTCCATCAGTGTCCATTTTAGATCTGATACTGCCTTCTTGCCCTGTCCACCTCCTGTCTTCTCTGTGAGCCAACTTCCACGGACACTTTAGGACTGGCAAACAGCTCAATCCCCAGTGCCAGGTTATACCTGAGCACTGCAGCATTGCCTGAGATTAGGCAGTGTTTGGAGCTTTCCTGGGTGGTTTAACAATTCACACAATGACATCTACCTTCGGTGTCTGGTGTTTTCCCTCCACGCCCTGCTCAGACAGTGAGAGGCAGACTCAAACCAGGACTGTGTGGTTCACTGCAGAATTACCAAGTGGCTGCAGGGTTTGCAGAATGCCCTTTACGGAGCTGCTTGTCCTGGTCAGAGTGCCCTCCTTCCATGATATCATCTCTATTTTTCCAGCCTTCTTCCAGTGCTCCTACAGACCTCCTCCTGCCTCTCCTTCCCTACTACATCAGCACCACTTGTGCAATTTCCCTCTTTCCCTGGACCAGCAGATAAAACAACTTTTTTCCTGGCTAACTCCTCCTGCAATCTCTTTTCCCCCCTCTCCAGACACTGCCTCTAGTCACTGGAACAAAAAAAAAAAATTATAAAATCAAAGAACTATATAGCAATTTTTCATGTTCTTTTTTTTCTTTTTTTAAAAAGAAGAGGTCTCAATTTGAAGATATTTATTTGGTAGAGGTTCGTGCCATAAAAACAATGGACATGGTTTCTCTTTTCCTCTGAAAAATAGCCAAGGTTTTAATTCCTCAAACTGTTACATCACTTCGCATAATTATTTGCTTTAGATGAGTAAACAGGTTGTCACAAAACAACTCTACACTCTCAAATTTTCTGGTCTGAGAAAAATGGATGTAATTTCCATAGCAAAGGGAATATTTTATACTGCAGGAAAAGGGGCCGTGGAAAGCTCACGGAGATAAGATCTCATTGCAAGGCAGGGGGACTCTCAACAGTAAGCACTGTGGAGTTTCAGGAGAGGTGGTTTTATTCACAAAAAAAGACTAGGGGAGTGAAAAGGGCTCAAACTGTACCTCTGCCTTTCTGGGTGAGAAGTCATTTTACTTGTTCCCAGTCACCATGATGATACTTACCTCTGCTGGAAAGTGCTCTGAGATCTACAGATGGGGAGAAGCATCATTGCTTAGCAGCTGTAAATTTCCAAACCTGCTCCTGTTCCAGTTCTCCTGCTCTCTGGGTGTGCTAGATGCTCTCTTCACATCTCCTACTCTCGGGGCGGGGCGTACTGCTACAGACTGGGAAGCAAAGAGCATCTCTCATTCCCTATGCAAATCCATTGATGAAAACATAAAATGCATTGTGCTGCTAAAACTTGCTGAGCTTGTTTGAATAAATGCCAAGGATTAACAACACGTAAATTCACCATTGATTTGACAACAATGATGTTATGTGCCCTAAACACTGATGGGATTTGTTCAGTGTTTAGGATGTGGGCTCTGAGGTGGAAAAAAGGGATTGCTAGTAATTTTTTAAGCCTCTTTGGCTGCACCAAGGCAGACTGTTGGTATTATATAAATTCTTTAGATAAAATAAATATCAGCCTTTGTATGAGGAGAGTGGATATTTAACTTTTTCAGTGTACAGCTGAATAGTAAATCTGACTGTGGATTGTTATAAGCCAGGAAATAAAATTTGCCCCATCCCTCCAAAATATGGAAGAAGATGTTGGAGTGGAAGAAGAATCCCAAGGCCAGTAATAAAACAGAGGATTGTGCCTTAAAAACAGTAGGACAAAGACTTCTTTTTAGATAGAAAGCTAGAAATGTCACCTCCATAAGTTGTTCCCTCTCTGATTGCTCTCTCCCTGGCTCTGGTGTTCAGCAACTTTGCAACCATGGTTCCTGTGGGACAAAAACTATTGTGAGCAAGAGTGGGGACCACCTGGGACAAAACTTGTGCAACGGGCTGACCGTTAAGCAAGAGTTTCAGAGGTGAGGGAAGGGAGAGCTATGATCACTTACACTAGAACAGTCTTAGCCCCTCACCCTTTAAGCCAAGCTGCTGGTGTGCAGGGGGTTGTTCACTGGTCCCAGCTGGGCAGCTGATGGCTGTTTGGGAGGCATGGGAATTTTCAGAATTCTCTGAGGACATGCTGATCACTTTTAAAAGAAAAGCAAGCCAAGGTTTGGATTTTTTTTTTAAATACACTTGCTGAAAGTTAGGCTCCTAAATCTATATTTAAACTTCTTAATACATGGCCTGATTTTCAAAGGTGCTCAGCATGTAGCAACCCTCCCACTAACTGGCTTCTTTCTTGCTATGAACTATCCTCAAAGAGGGGTTTTCAAGTGTTCTCTTTGCTTTTAACAAGAAACTCTTATTCATCTAGTAAAAAAAGAATATAACATATGCCTTCTCTCATGTCAGCCCTCCCATTACGTTAGCCCTGCAGCCCCAACCACAGTTAAGCACAGTGTGCAAATTGCACTGATAACACGGCCTCACCTCCTCCAACCATTATAAACTTTAGTGAGGAGGTATCAACAACATTCAAAACTACTCGGCAGAAATCACTACTTTAGTGTTTTCCATGGTATTTAGTAGGGGTTGAGTGCAGAGGAAAATGAGTGTAGCTGCAGTTATAATCAGTTGTTCCTTCCTCCATCAGCATCCCTGGTCAGACATGATAGCAAGGTTTGAGCTCCTGACTATGACACTGCCCTGGAAGGCACGCATATGTTTGAGGAACAGGAAATGAGTCTTCTAAAGAAAGGACTCTTTCCTTAAAAAAAAAAAAAAAAATGCTCTGTGTTCATTTCTAGGGAGAGCTTTTAGTAAGTGCTTAGCAGCTCAGGAGCCAAAACTGATAATGCTGGCTCCCTAGTGAGCCTGCCCTTTTAGATTGACTGCTTGCACACTGACTTATATCGACATCCTCTCCGAAGATAGGTCTATGTAAGATTAAGAAAAGCACGGTCGTTTTTTCCCACTCACCAGCTCCCTCACACCCATTATGTAGTATTTTCCACCACAGTAAGACTGGTAGAAAGAAAACTTGCAACAAAAATCACATTATTACCTGCCCTAGTTCTGTGTGGCTGTCATGAACTCCTTTTTGTACCTCATAGAAATGTTCCTCCGAAGGGAAAACTTTTTTATCAATATGCAACAATTTTATCATTAAATATTGGCAGAGATTATTCACTCTCTTATCTTGTCACTAAACATCTTACATCTAAATGCAGAGGACCATCTAAATGAGTACAGTCCTACCTTTTTGGGTTGACAGGTCTATTCAAAAGAAAAAGCACTGGAACTCATTCCTGTTTTCTATCAGAACTATCTGAAGAGTTGCACACTCTGCAGGTTAACAGAGACCACTTGACTCGAGAGGACATGCAGATCAGAGCAGAGAGGTTGCCTTTCTTGGCTGTCCCGGGGCTGCAACACACCAGTTGGAAACAGTAATCCCAGTTATATTAGCACTTCAGAATCGCATACAAACCCTCCACAGTTACACGTGACCAGTCACTGCTCCACTTAAATGCTTGCTTTTCTCTTCACATTGGGCTTGTACAGAGCTTGTCATGGGGGTTGGAAACAGCACTGGACTCACCTAGAAATTGGCAGGTGAGAGTCAGTTATGTGAGCAAACTAATTGCAGCTGAACGCAAGCAAGGGCTGTTCTTGATCACTGATGTCTGCTTTACTCAGAAACGTGATCTGGGATTTCTGCAGCTTGTCCTGGGTAACATCTTTTACTAAATGTCTCCTGTGCTGGCAATTATGCAGGATAGTTTAGGAAGGGATTTTTTCAAAGGTAAGCTAGACAGCAGATCCTACTGGAAGACCTTTTGAGTTGGACTTGCATTCTAAATTTTCAATGAGGCTTTGGGAAACCTGCCTTTGATGCATTGCTTTTGGATGTGTTCATGAGCACATGCATTAGTCTTTTTTTCCTTTATAGCAACACCAACAAATCTCACTGCCTTTGCTCAGTTGGTGATAATGATGCACAAATGTTGTGCATCCTGTGAGAAGTCTGGCCCCCTGAACTGGTGCAAAATGATTGCTTTCTCCTCTCATCCCAAATTTTCACTGGATGGGATTCATCTCACCAACTCTGCTTGCCCAGAAGGAGGTTAGAATTAGAACGGCCTCCCCTAAGGCAAGTGTCCAGGCTCCCTCCTTTGTCAGTCAAGATGTAGGCACTGCTGGAAGATGTCTCATTTCACCTTTCCTACCCACCTAATGTGAGCCACCTGGAGGCATCTGTCTCTCTCCACTGACTGGACAGGGAGCCTGGACAACTCATTTGGACTGGACATCTAAGTTTTTAGATCGTTGGAAGTTAGATGTGATGAGTCTCAGGAGACTGCTTGTTGCCCAGAGGCGTGCAGGCAGTGAGAAGTCTGTATCAGAAAAAACTTCTGTGAATGAAATTTACATTTCAGAGGAATGTTTTGCCCATAAAAGACAAAAATGTCCATTCAAGGCAAAATGCATATGATTAATGCTAGGGAGAGCCATGAAAATGTGGGTCCAGAAGAAACTAAAGGCATAAACCCATAAAGCTGGCTGTCACTTTTCAAGTATTTGAATGTGTGGTAATATACATAATTTTAGATGAAATTTAAGTGAAGACGTATTTGACATTTTTCTGTCAACAGCCCATTCCCATCATCCTGCTGAACATATGGGGTGCTCCGATCATGTGTTGAAGACACACGTGCACCAATCCTGGAGCAAGCTTCAGGCTGTGGGTAGCTGATGGATTTTGTTGGGCTTCCCTGTGAGATAAGTGGTGGTGTGTAGGCAAGCAGCTGCTTTCCTGGTGCCTAAATAAGAGCACCAATGTGCTGCTGGTTGGTGTTGCTGAGAGAGGTACAGCCTGCCTGGGATCCCTTCTGCCTCCCTGTCCCAATAATCTGCCCCTGTTCCTGCACAGGGAATATGCTGGATGTCAGAGCTCAAGGGTTTGGCAGTTTCTTAAGGACTAAAAGATGCCCAGAGAGGAGTTCCCTGTGCTCCTGGTATAACTCCTGGTTTGGGAAACACAAAGAGGATGTTCCCAACATGCTGCAGGGATTGCATCCACCCCTCACACATGGCTGGGGCCCAAATGGTATGTCAGACCCCCAAATCTGTTTCGCTTTCTGTGTCAGGGCACCATTCCCACCTTGCTCTTCTACCAGCCAAATAAATAATTTGCTCTGTGTGCTCCAGTGAGTGGCTTGGGATTTGAAGCTGTTCCTCTATCTTTCTTTTCATTCTGCACATATCATGTCACTGCTGCTAGTTGGTTAAATACAGGTTAGCAGGTCTCTGGTACAGAGTGGCTGAGGAGAGATTTTCTTCATCCTGGGGCAAAGACCCAAATCTGATAGAGCTCTTCAAGAAAAATCTTGGTAGTGCTTTATGACTTCTGCTTGCTTTCCCTTAATTTTCTCAAGCAAAATGACAGATTTGGGACAACGAGATTGAATGGGGTGTCCGGTCTGTTTGTTGTGCATTTTTCCTCCATGTCTTGAGGACGGATTGATCTCATTTTGGCACCTGATTTTAGAAAAGCCTTCATGCCCAAGAACCATGGCCAGACCACAAGGCCTTTTCCTGCTGGAACTAGGTGAGGTTGAACCTAAACTCTTGTCTGTCATAGTGGTCTCTGCTGCCTTTTTGGGTGTTTTTCTGCTCAACTTTTTGCTTGCCTCTGGAAAGCCTCTGTAATGGGATCTTCTGGTTCCCACTTTTCCTCTCCTGCCTCTATGCACTGCGTGGGGAGGGGTCATGTGTGGGAGTCAAGGCCAAGGACTTTCCAAGACCACGTGGAGTGTAGATGCCAGGTGATGCTCAGCTGAATGTCACTTTGGCTCAGTGTTTTTCTGAATTTAGCTCCTCTGGCCTGGATTGGTCCCATTTCTCCCAAAGCTCTGATGGCAGGGTCTCATCCAACCTCTGTTTCTTTAGTCCCTGTCACCAGCAGAGGATGATTCAGCCCCTCAGCTCCGAAGTGCCTTTTGGAGGTGCCCTCTCCTCTCTCTCTCTCACTTTCTGCTGACTGCAAAAGGTGCTGAGGCACACAAGACTCCTGACATAGGTGCTTCTGCTGCCCAGAAGGCCCCTAGTATGCAGTCCTAGCACTGGAGCATCACTGGCTCCAGGGGAAATGGGGTTTCAGCTGTCGCCGTGGCCTCGTGCCGAGCCTGGCTGTGGAGCTGGGCAGCCCTGCCACCCTTTCACCGCCCAGCTGCCTCAGCTCTCTGGCAGAGCTTGCTGCTCCCACAGTGGGCTGTCCACGTGCCCTTATCCCTGGTCCATCCGGGATGGTGGACAATCCCTTAAAGGCGGCTTTAAGTGAAACAGAAATGCAAAACAGTCATAACCAGAAATGCATGTTAACCAGGATCTGTGTTGTGACACCGGCAGATAAATGAACCTCCCACAACACTCCTGAATCAAAACAAGGACAGTCTCAAGAGCAGCTTTGGGATTGCTGTTACGGTCGGTGACCAAACTTATTTTTCCTTGTTGCTTTTGGCAAAGTATTTGTTCGTTAAAAGTTTCTGTTTTGTCAGACCTGTGTTCATGCTCTGCATCATGCATTAGTCCTGCTTCCCTGCCAGCCCCACCAGGATCCCCGTGTCAGGGTTGTCAGGCCCCACTCAAGTGGTGGAGACACTTTATAGCATGTCACAAAAAAAGTTTCCCTTTCTTCAACCTGAATCAAATCCTTTTTCCTCACTTGGAAGAAAGATGTTTCATTTATTTGGAAGGGACTTTGTGTTTCTGTTTCAAGGAGGGGCAGAAACGAAGCAAATTAACAAAAAGCCAGGGGTGGGTTACAAAGATCCACAGAGCAGACCTCCTCCACAAGCATCCTTGAGATGCCCACCAGGGTGTCCTGTTTAGCTTGCTTGATCCCATAGAGGAACTGCCAGTACCCCTGGGCACCCCGTGTCTCACAGCCTGCTGCCTGGCATCATCCCTCCAGGAGATCTGGCACCGATTCCAACCAGACTGTCATTTCCAGGTCAGTCTCCGCATTTCTGCTGACCACATTGCCTCCATCATGAGATCATGTCTTTCCAGAGAAATCCCGCTAATGCCTTCATTCTGCGAGACCGGTATATATAGGGGGAGCTTCCCTGGAGCTGCACTGCGCAGTCCAGCCAAGGCATCGCTGTCTCCCCAGCAGCTGCACTGCCCCCACTGTTCTCCCCTTGCAGCCACAGGTCGCAGCAGCAGCAAGCATGGACATTACCATCCAGCACCCCTGGTTCAAGCGTGCTCTGGGACCCCTCATTCCAAGCCGTTTGTTCGACCAGTTTTTTGGAGAGGGTCTCCTCGAGTATGATCTCCTGCCTTTGTTCTCTTCCACTATCAGCCCCTACTACAGGCAGTCCCTCTTCCGCAGCGTGCTGGAGTCGGGCATTTCAGAGGTAAGGGCCCTTCGGCTTCATCTCCTTTTCCTTACTCTCCCTCCTTACGCCTCCACCTGCTCCTCCTCACCCGTGGCTCACCGACTGTAGCCCTGCACTGGGGTGCAAGGGGGCGAGGAGGACTTCTGGCCCACCACCAAGCACAGCCCGCCTGCCTCTTCTTGGGCACTGAGGGAAACCCTTGCTGGGGAGAAGGCTTCTGTTTGAGAAATGGAAACCATTTTGGCTCCTGATGGTTGTTTCCGACACATAAAAGGCTGCCTTTGCTGCCCTCATGCCTGCTGGCCATATGGCGAGGGAAGAGCTAGGCTACTCCCAGAGTAAGTGCCCATGAGGGCAGCTCGGCGTGGGAGAGGACCCTGGTGAGTGGGAGCTTCCTCTGGCCCCCTCCTTCGCCTCAGGAGTTCGGTGGTTTTTGCAAGCCCACGCTGGAGGACCCAGGAGCAATTCTCTGAAGGCAGCGTGTAGGAGGAGTGCGTAGCCATGGGGGCTGTAGTCCGAAGCTCAGGAACTGCTGCTTTCTCTAGTCCTCTCTTACTGGTTTCCTCCCAGAGCTAAGACCACAAAGAAACTATAAATTGCTGAAAGGACGAAACGTGTGCTACCAGAGAATATTACACTGATTTCCATCCCCTCTTGCTGCTGCGTACAAACGCCTGGTGCATCTGGCAGATTGCTGAATGCAAAGGGGTTCCCAGCACAAGAATAGCGGCGGGAAGTGACGCCTCTCCTGAGAGCAGTAGCAATGGCACAGACACCTACCATGGCCTCCCAGTGTCCCTGGGCCCCTGCGATGGGAAGACCCCCACAGAGGCCCGTAGTCACAGAAGGAGAAACTATGCCGCTGCCAGGCCACCCCATCTTCAGCTTTTAAGTTGCCACGATGCTGGCGTTGCCTCCACACTTAGAGCTTGGGTCTTACTGTCTAATAATGTTCGTTTCAGGTGAGGTCTGACCGGGACAAGTTTACAATCATGCTGGATGTAAAACACTTCTCTCCCGAAGACCTGAGTGTGAAGATTATCGACGACTTTGTGGAAATCCATGGCAAGCACAGTGAAAGACAGGTAAGTGGAAGTGATGGTGATGGTGGAGCAACTGGGGAGTCAAGCTCCATTTTCTTTCTTTCCAATGGTCCTCAGCTGGAGGAAAAAAAAAAAAATATCAGAAGAAGTTATTTATCGATTGGCATTATTGACATGGCCTGTTCCCACAGAGCTCCAACCTGATATCTGACAATAACGAGCTAATCCACTCATCTTTTGTTTATTTTCAATCATCATCTTCCATAACCATCAGATGACGATGTCCATTGTTCACTAATAACACTGGACCAGACAAAAAACTTCATCTGGCGCTGCTAAAGCATGGCTGAGTTTTCATAAGCCAGAATCATTAGTGAAAACAGTTTTCATGGTCTGATCTGGGAGAGAAAAGCAAGAGCAAACAAAACAAAAGAAAAACAACTGAATGCCTCAGGCTTGGAAACTTTTAACATGTATATCATGGAAATATCTGTGGGGGTCGAAAAGTGAATTATACCAGCAGGGGTTTAATTCTTCTCATACACTTTTTTTGGCTGGACAAAGTTCTAGCGTGGAAAGAGTATGTATTTTTTAATATAGTTATTTTTTGCAGAGGAAGAGAGCAGCCATTTTCATGGCTGACTTAAAAAAAAAAAATTGCATTTCTCATTCTTCTAGCCAAAAAAACCAGGGGGCCAGGATTGTGTACTTTGGCTGTCACAGTGTTGCTGCCTAGTAAGGAAATACATGGGCACACATGCGCGCATTGCTTTTACCTTTGCAGCACCCCAGACTTTCTCTCTAAGCATCCTTTGCAATTGGACGCCTTGGCAGGGCCCCCGTCAAAATCAGATCTCAACCTATATTATGACCAAAATCACATCCTGCTGCTCTGCTCAGCTCTTGCAGCTTCAGGGGCATCACACGGGGACACCTACCCCTACAAACCTGTAAAATAGAATAAAAAGCAGAGATGCACCCAGTGATACTGGCAGTACAGTGTCACGATAAGCCAGGGCAAATGTGGACCCCCCTCCGATGAAACCATGGGGTCAGGCAGAGGGAGGCATGGCGTGGTGCTGGGTGGTTTCTGATGGGCCTGTCCCACTTTTCCCCACTGCCTCCTCAGGACGACCACGGCTACATCTCCCGTGAATTTCACCGCCGGTACCGCCTGCCCGCCAACGTGGACCAGGCTGCCATTACCTGCTCCCTGTCTAACGACGGCATGCTGACCTTCTCGGGCCCCAAGGTCCCCTCCAACATGGACGCCGGCCACAGCGAGAGGCCCATCCCTGTGTCCCGGGAGGAGAAGCCCACCTCCGCGCCTTCTTCCTAAGCCTGCCTGCCACTGCGCTACACAGGTTGCCACTGTCTGCAGGTCTCATTCCCAGAGCCATTGCATAGATATCAGTGAAAATCTAGAGGGGTTTATTTTGTTGGTTCCCCCCCTTCCCTTCCTTTGTTTCTTTTTTTTTTCCCCTTTCCCTTGGATGGGATGAGGGGCTGGGTGAGCGGCTGGTGGACTTTGAAGCTTAAACCTGCAAACTGTGCTGTGGGGATGGCATGCATGGCGCGTGCTGCCACGCTCTTGTACTTGCTGAAAGGGTCTTCTTCTGGTGCTGTAGTCCATAACCATCAGGTAGGAGGGAGTGCACAAGTAACACTGGCTCCTGGTGCACCAAGTCTTGAGTCAAGGCGTGGAGCAGGGGAAAAGCCCTGCAGATTTGCTCTACCCCATGCAGAGTTAAACTGGTTACTCTTAAAAGAAAGCAACAGAGCCAAGCCCCACACCTGAGATCCTATGTACATGCAATGAACGTGCCAGAGTTCCTTGCAACTGCAGGAGAAACAGTATCTTACCTTCGGGGGTTGCAAGGTATATTTTTTTCAGCAAAGTGTTTGAGTGTATCTGTTCACATCACTACTCTGTCATTTCCCTTAGGGACAACCGACACAAGGACAAGCACGTCTTTCCACTGTCTTAGTAGGTCCTCGGGGGAGAGAGGGGGGCTCACCGCTGTGCAGAGGCTTCACGTCCCCAGCCAGCTCTCCCCAGCCTGCGTGTAACACACTGTCTCCCTTGCTCTCGCTGTAATTCTAGGGTAGCTCCACCTCTCTCACTGGTATCTGTCACTCAACCTGAGAATGCGGTCAGTGGCGGTCAATAAAGAGATATAGGAAACACGCAATTGGCTTTGGGGGTTTCATTTGTTTCTTTCTGAGGCTTATGAAGTTGAAAGGT
Organism: Strix aluco; assembly: GCF_031877795.1. Taxonomy (NCBI): domain Eukaryota; kingdom Metazoa; phylum Chordata; class Aves; order Strigiformes; family Strigidae; genus Strix; species Strix aluco. The sequence continues at coordinate 39,484,372 of NC_133932.1, forward strand.
TAGCATGGTGCCTAACACCGTGTGGAGGATGTGCTTTCCACGGCTGGAATGATGACTTACCCTTTCTTTCACGTTCCTGTTATCCTTCATGCAAACAAAACAAAAGGATCAAAAAAGAACAAAATTCAACAGCCCAACAACTATGCCATTTCTTAAGATCATTGCGTCAGTAAAGACGGCAATGCAGAACTCATTTGCGTGATATGATGTGAAGGATTTAATCTGAAATGAATGATTAAAGCTGTTTGATGTCAGGGTGGGTAGGGCGTAGGTGCTAGCTCTCCCTTCAACTGCCACACATAAAATCCATGGCTCCCAAGCCTGCATAGATGTGAGTGCTCAAGACTGAAGGTTTCAGCACTCATGCTTGACTCAAATAGCTCTCCACACAGATGGAAATCTGGGGTGTTTAGGAAAAACATAGCATCACTGCATACCCTGCATCCCCATAAATAACCCAGTAGGTAAAATCAGCTTGGACAGTAAGTGCTTTTCCTCTTGGTAGAGGTCTTCACATCCAAGACCTGCAATGTGAGGTGGAACTTCTGAGGTCCACCTTGGCTCCTAAGTAGAGAATGTCACTGCTTCCCCGGGACCAGACAAAAGTTTGTCTCAATCAACATGTCTCTGTGTGCTCCTGGGTCACACCCACAAAACAAGGCAGAGCGACAACAAAACAAGCGCATCCTTCCCAGGAGAGAGCAGAGGTCCATGCCCTTAATGGGAGGTGAGGACAGCTGGAGAGTGTTCTGCTTGACAAAAAGATGAGCCCACCAACCTCTTCCCCTTTGATGCTGGTAGCTGTGAAAAAGAGAGAAAATATAGGCAGTTCTTTTTTCTCAATGGCATGGGTTTAAATATTAATATGAGCCATAAACACAGGAGCTCTGGGCCTATTTAAAATTAAAAAGCTCTTTCTTCTGCCACATCTAGGCCAAAACCCAGAGAGAGCTGGGAGTCAGGAGCAAGGACATGGCCCCTTATCCTGAGAAAGTGAGAGTGCCCTGGCTGGGGTGGCTGGGGGAGAGCCAGGGAGAGGGGCAAGACTGCAGGAGGGGGGAAGTGCTGCAGAAGCAGGGGTGAGAGGGAAAGGAAGGAGATTACTGTCTGGTAATTAGAAAGCAAGGAATCCCATCGGCGTCTAACACTATTTTAAACCTATTTTTTACTGCGATTAATTATTGGGCAATCCCAAAGCTTTCTACCAAAAATGTGCAGCCTGTTGCATTTTCGTCTCCAGGGGAAAAGGCGTGAATGAGCGCATTTGGGGAAAGGGCAATTTCATAACAGGAGGGAGCCATTACTACAGGCAGGGAAAGGGAATTTTAACAGAAGCTGCCTCTTGCTGCTTTGCCTGGCGATAACAGGGCCCTGACCTCTGCTCCTTTTCCCTCAGAGGCATCTCCCCGCCAGTGCCTCGGTGCCTCCCTGCTGTGTCCTGACATCTCTCTCCTTCCTGACACAAACCCAGCAAAACCAGGAGGAAAAAAACCCCAAACCCAGCCCCAAACATTTAGCCCCCATTCCAACCTCTCAGGGATGTAAAAATAGGGAAACCTAATTTGAACGTGATCTGTGCACAGATGTTACCTGCAGGTGTCTGAGCAGCATGTGTGTCTGTCTGTCCCATGAAATAACATTTGAACCGGTTTTGGACACCTTTTTCTGTCTGGATGGCAGAAAGTGAAAGTTTTGATGATAGGAAATCACGGCAGTTTGGGGCAAGCTGGGAGGCGTGCAGAGGGGGTAGTGGCTCTTGCAGCAGCTCTGGTGCTGCAATGCAGCGTGTGCTGAAGGACCCGTGCAGCCCCTTGCTTTTGGGGCAAATCCTGGAGACATCAGACCTTGAGTGTCTCGCTGCTCTGAGAAGGGCTGATTTTAAAGCCCTTGCAATCTATCAGCTAATTAAAAACATGAGCGGCTGCTAAAAGCCTTTGACTAAGGACATGCCAGAGGGCTGGGTGGTGTTTTGTGTAGGAGGGGGAATGTGTCGCCTAAGGGTCCCCTGACTGTTCCCAGCCCCAGAGCTCCCCCAGCTCCAAGGGGCTCGTCGGCCCACAGCAGAGCTTGAGCATGGGTCATAACACCTCCCTGCTTACTAGTGCCTATGTGTCACTCAAAATATTTCACATTTTCCACACTAAAGTCTTCCTAGTCACATCACTCTGGGATACTCCTCCTCCTCCTCCTCTACTGTGCACTTGGCTCTACAGAAATGTTTCCCTTTGCTGAGATTAATTTTCATTTAAATAAAGTCTTGCCATTCATAGCCTATGATCACTGTTTCAAGAAGGAGCTCTTCACCACAGTTTTCTACACAAAGTCACCTGTTAATGAGGTGTTGCTAAGACTCTTCAAGGATTAACAAAATTTCTTGGAAGTTTTTCTCATGGAGAGAAAGGCAGTGGAGGACCCTGCAGACAGGGTACCTTCCAGCATCTGGGCAGTTTGGTGTAGTGTGGCCTGTAACCAGAGGTTTCCATTCAGGGTGATTATTCATCCTTATCGCACTGCATTTTTATTACCGGCTGACCATTTCCATTCAGAGTGCTAAACATGCTTGCCTATAGCAAAGCAGAAACAACTTCATCTTCCCCTCCAGAGACATCATTAAAGCGTTAACCCGAGGGTCCTGAGGGTGATGCGCCAGACACTGGTCCAGGGGCACGCATCCTCCTCTGGGCAACTCTCCCTTCTCCCACAGGCCCCCATGACCTGCTGGTGGTGACAGTGACGTGGGGGAGAGCAGCGGGTCCTGCTGCTGTACCTGCCCTCTCACCTCCTTGGCATTGCACTGCTTGGGCAGGGTACACCACATCTGCCGGGATCCCGTTTCCTCCAAGAAAAAGCTGGGAGAAAGGACTGGGAGGATCTGACCTGCAGGCCACCGGCCGGGCAGCTGTCCCTGAGCACCTTGGGCTCTCCCCTTGTTGTCCCTCTTGGCAGGGTAATTTGGGGAAATAGACTCTACAACTCAGAGAGTTATAAAGCAGGTAGGTTTACTCTGGCGCCGGGGTGCAAGGGGATTTCTCCACAAATCTTGCACACCAACAGCACGTTTTACCAAAAACTTATAGAGTGTGGATATACATATTCATTGGATTACATAACACAAATATACATATGCATAAGTGTTTTGCTGATTAAGGATGCCAGTTAAACTCGGGCAGCAGAGTGAAAAGAGCAGGCGTATTTTACTAGTGATAACCAAATAATGTAACAGAGTAAAACGTGCAGTAAGAAAAGGCAGAATAATGCACCTAAAGCACCAAATAGGAAAATACAGGGTAATGCATCAAATCATTACTACATGAGAGAGAGAATAGTGATTAAGAAAGATACATCACCACTTGCATATGTTACCATCATCCAGATCCGCAGTCGCTGGGGAGCCCCGGTTACAGCGAGGATTTGGAGAGCCTGTCCCGGCAAGTGGGAAGTCCTACGCGATGCGTCCATCCGTAGGTGAGGCTTCCCAAGTCACTGTGAGCGGGTCCAGCCTTATATACTAGAGATCGGCAGGCCAGAATAGCTGGCACCTTTGTTTTGAGCGGAAAATTTCTGGTTTCATTCTCCTGTTGGATTCTACCCAAAGCCTGGCCAGGACTTGGGGCGCGGGGAAACCAAGGGAGTTTCTAACAAGGCTGAATATGTGGGTTCTCAGCCTTGAACAAGGCTAAACAAGGGAAGTTGGATACATTCTCTCCTCACTACGGATTATATTCTGTCTAAGCTGCATCTTTCACTAGCGAGTTTACATATTTTATTAATGACTACATGTTAAGTTAACAGCTTCAGCTCCGGGCCTGTTGTTCAGGGTTCAGTATTTCAATGCTTTAGCACTTTTTACATCAGCATAAGTGGGTTGTTACACTTAGTACAATACCTACTAGCACAATGGTTATCAGTTATAAAATATACAGGATTCATCTATAGGTCAACTCTGGCTTGGGCCTGTTGTCCAAGCCTTAGCACTGCAATAAGTAAGGCTGGGTTAGTTCGAAAGGCTGGTGTCAGCAGTTCATGTTCTCTTTGCACCTGCGCATTGCCTCCTGGTGGGCATCTTCAGGAGTCTTTTGGAGGAAGGCTCACAGGCTTTCTCACCTTGTACTTTTCCTCGAAGCATGCGCAGATTCTTTTGGCCAATTTCTTGAACAACATGAGTGGTTTCAGCCGGTTTACTCATTCTATCTTATCTAAAAGTACCAGTGTATCAATTCCTACCGTCCATATATGGCTATCTATGCATTACAAAGACTAAACTAGTTAGAGCACGTCTGCTTTCCAAGGACAAGAAGCATATTTTTGCTGAACATAGTAATTCTTGGTAAGTTTCCACAGAAAACTGCTTTGTTTTGATGAACACAGTAGCAGTAGCCCTTGGTAAAGCTTCCACAGAACAGTCAGGGCAAGCAGGATTATTAAGCAATATTCAGAAATCATTATAAGTTGCTAAAGTAAATAAGTTGCAAAGTAGGTGATCATTTCCTTGTATCAAGTGGGATAAGGAGGATCCTTCTCACCCTTCTCGGGTGAAGGCACACAGGGCAATCAGCAGATGCCGCGTTCTCCCCTCTCGCCACCGGTTTATCCATTCATTTTGGACTTTTGTCCCCGGATTCTGGCAGAAGGACAGCCCGGGAGAGAGGGAGGGATTTCCCGGCAAAGCCGTGTCCCCACAGGGTGGCAGCCTTTCCCGCTCTCTGGCACACCGAAGGGCTCCCTTCGCCCCCCCGCTCCCGGGGTTTCGGCATCTCCTCAGGGAGGTGGGAACCCAGGGCACAAGGCAAGCAGGCACATGGACCCAGCGAGGGTTGCACAACTCTGGCATGTCTTGACTTCTGATTGATTTGCAAGTTAGCCAGTGTTACATAAAGGTCGGGAGTAGTCTGAAAGTTTACCAGCATTCCCCCTGCCGCCCTGTCCTTTTTTTTTTTTTAAATTTAAAGCAAATTCTCTTACATGCAATAACTATAACCCCTCATCTCCTTGGAATCGTTATCAAGATTTGGGCTTTGCCACACAGATGTCTACAATCCGAGGTTAAAAAAGTAACTGCCTCCACTGGCAACAAAAAGGGCTCCCAAGCACATCCAAAAAACCCCAGTATTCTCTCAAAAACGCCTAACACTGACACACTGGACACATCTCTGCGGTTTATTGCTGCTGTGTCGGGCACATAGATTTGGGAGACACAGACAGAGGAAACTATGATGATGTAGGCTCTGCCCCCCAAACCCGGACTTTGTCCCTCCGGTGTGACCTCTTGTCAGGACTGGCTTGGAAAACCACCAGCTGGCGTGAGAAGAGCAGGTAACTGCTGAGTCCTTCTTTTCCCAGCTCCTGATCCAGCTGCAGGGCTTTTCCCAGGGGAAGTGCGGTCGGGTCCGTACACAGCCCAGGCAGCAGGGCTGGAGCTGGGTTACATGGCTGGCACTTAGCTTGCAATTAACTGGCACTTTTAAGGAAAAATATGAAGTTGGGACATGACGCAGGTATTTGTGGCATATCTTAGAGTGCAGCACAAGCGGGGTGAAAATGAAATCTCAGTCAGAGAG